>NC_069500.1:1189427090-1189775110 GCF_027579735.1 Bombina bombina
TGCACTGGATCGGCTCTCTACTGGATACTGCTGCCACTGCATTGACCTAGATGACATGCCTTGTAAGCCATTGGAGAGGTGCTGCGCAAGGTAGTGCCTTGACACAGCCTAGTGGCTATTTGAAGGTACTGTGACACAGGTACGGCATAGCCAGGGGACTTAACCTGCACCCCTTATAACACAATTTTTTCTTCATATCATGTCCCAAACGGTTCAACTTTGCATTGGGAGATTGTACCATTGCCTGAGGGAGTATTATTATAATGTAGAGTTCTCTCTACCAGGTTTTCTCTGTACTGTTTATTATATAAGGTGTCTGTTATAGAAGTACAAATATGGAACAAACTTTCTGTCTCCACTGATATTTCTTTAGAGTAGTCAGTTTCTAATATCCCTCTAGCAACATATATTTTGTTTATTTTGCAAATCTGTTAGAGTATGCCATGTCAACCAAATCTGTGAGAATTGTGTACCTCAAATTTTGCATGCAAACCAAATACAACCTTCCACTTATCAAAGGGAAATTTGCCCAAAATGTGTCTGTCGCTGAAATTCTAATGATTTTACTCCTGAATTTAAAAGCAGAATGTATAAAATTGTGACAGATTGTTTGGCGGCAATTGACAAACCAAGTAAGCATGCATCTGGGAATTCTTCAACCCCAAATCCCTGCTATCTTGCAGAGCTCTGACTCTGAGGATGCAAATATATCTATTTCTGATGGGGAAGTGTCATCAGATGAGCAGGAGCCTGTGCCTGATCCTAAATATGACAATGCCTTTAGATTTATGGTGGAGCATATCTGCAATTTATTGCAGAAGTTATTAAAGAGTTTAGACCTTTCTGAAGAAAAAACTGCTGAAATCAAGCCTGTTAATAACTTAAATTTTCTTCCTAATGGGAAAGAGTCCACAGCCGCATTCATTACTTATGGGAAATAAGAACCTGGCCACCAGGAGGAGGCAAAGACCCACCAGTCAAAGGCTTAAATACTCCTCCCACTTCCCCTATCCCCCAGTCATTGTTTGCCTTTCGTCCCAGGAAGTTGGCAGAGAAGTGTCAGAAGTTTGTTTTATTTTATTTTTTCCCATTTTGTTCTACTTTTATTTAATTTTAATATGTCTCTCTTATGGAGGGTGCTACCCTTCGACATGGGACAGTCCTGTTAGCCTCTCGTGGAGGGCCTGGGCAAAAGTTAGAGTCCGGAGATGCAGTGGGAGCTTCCCCTACGACACCATCCCGACTCGTTATAACAGCTCCTTTCAGCACTTGGCGTTGTCAAACTTTGCTTCGCTACCTGCTGTCTTCTCTCGAGTCCATGACGGAGGCGCTGCCACTATTCGTCACACTTGAAGGGCCGCGTAGATTCCGGTAAGATCGTTTCATTTTATTACATTGTCTAATGTGATTTGTTATGACAGTATAGTATGGGCCTCGCTAAGACACCTTCAGTACAGTTCTTGGAATCAAGGGATAATTCCTCCTTAGGGTGGTTTGGTGAACGGGGAAGGGGTCTCTTATTTTTCTTATGTGATTCAACCTGCATTGGGTATGTGTGTACATTCCTGACCGAGTGGCGACGGAGGAAAAGAGTTTGCTCCGCTGATGTCTGGTCATAGGAGGTGGTGAGTGCCCCAGCCATTGTGTGTCAGGTGCCAGTCGTTTTGTTTTCCAATATTGGCGTTTATATTAGTCCTAGCCATGGAAGATTCTAATGTCGGGACTATTGTCTTATCAGATGATGAGTAGTCCTCGGACGAGAACTGTCGTTTGGCCCCGTTGTCGCAAGTCTACCACTCTTGTCTCTTGTGCCCGCATAGTTTGCCAGGTCCCTCGGGCTTGGGGTACTTTGGATCTGCTGAGCCATCGGCCTGCGGGGGCTCTGTTCTTCAGGAGGCGCCTTCCCAATCGCACACTCCTTTTTGCTTTCGCAGGTGACCCTGACTTTGTCTCCTCCGCGCAGGATGGATTGTTTCTCCCGGAGATGACGGGACATTTTCATTTTAATATTTTACTGGCGCTGATTCATCTGCAAGATCCCGAGGTTTCCTTGCAATTATGTGCCTGCCTGCCTATCCCGGGTGTTCAGATTGTGAACGGCACTTTAATATTCCCCCGGGGGTGATTGTTCCCCCATGTTGTGCTTTTTGTTCTAGGATTGTGCGGCTGCGTGTCCTACTACGACGTCTTTTTGATTTGTTGGGGGATCCTCTCCAGTTTCATCTGGGGACTTCTCAGTTCTCGCACGGTTCTTCGGAATAGATGGAGTTAATTTTATCTCCGGTCGGTCCTATTATGAGCTTTCCCAGCCTCTTTTTCTGAGGGTTCCGGTCTCTGTTTGGCAGGTCCTGCAGAGACATAGTTACTTCTGGGTGGATGCCTTCGGGTGCCCTTGTTTGTTTTATCCAAGTCGGATTTATTTACTTTATATTTTTTTCCTACGGGAATTCTGGGATTGCTTGGATTTAGTTCTTCCACGGAAGTCGTTACCGGATTCATCCGGAGTTGGTGTGTGCACTGTTAATTGTTAGAGATGCATGTTGCGTCTGGCTGGTCCGTTGGGACCTACTGGTTCACTTGTTTTCGTTGTCTGTTTTTGTAAACTACACTTACATCGTGACCTTTGGGTCTGGATGTCAGGAGTGCTTGGGCTGGCCGTGTCAGTCTGCTCCAGGGACATGGGCCATTGGAGTTCCACCACATCCCTTCGCATCCCCGGCCTGAGGGGTGAGGTCCTTGCTGCTGTGTGCGGTTCTGGAATTTTGGGCTGCCCTTGGTGGTTCTTCTCCATACTAGGTGCCGTTGGGTGGCTAGTATAGGTAGGGTCATGCTGAGGTGGCTACTTCTACCTCTGCTTCGGGGAGCTTTAGATGCTCTGATGGGATCTTGGGTTGCAGCTCACCTGTTGTTCTTCGGGGTTGTTTCTGCCGCCCCTTAGGGGTCGGGAACCAAAGTGAGCTCGGCCCTCGGAATCCCGTGCCTCATGACTGCTGGTCCGGGGTTTTTTGTCTTGGACTCGGGCTGCGTGTTTTATCGCAGTATATATCCTGTGTCCTTCTGTGCTTGCTGTTAGAGGTCTTCCTTGTCCTTGTTGAGTTAATCTGCCAGCTTGTTGGTCTTGTTTGGGGTGTGTGGCCTTGGGTTCTGACTAGTGGAATCTGACCCCTTCTTCTCGGAGCTCATCGTAGGTTTGGGAGGGGAGTCTAGGGTTCTGTCAGTCCAAGTTCTGGCTATCTCTTCTTGTCCCTGTTATCCCCTTGGGTGTTAGGGGTTGGGTTAGGATGGGTTCCATTGTTCTTGGGGAGCTTGGTATTTTTGGCAGATTGGGTACCTGTGGTGAGGTTGGGTTTCTGGGCCTTCCTTTCTTAGGGGTTAGTTGCCCTATTGTCCTCATTCGGTCTAAGATTTGACTCTAGCCTGTTTGACCTTTCCCTTTCTGGTCTCTGCATTTTGCGGAACTTTGCTCGGCACATGGTGGTTACACGTTAGTTGCCTTGCTGCCGGTGTTGTGGGGGCTTGAGAGGCTGTTTCTCATAGTTCTCATTCTTTTTTTGGTGGGGCTCTGGTTGGTCTGTCTGACCTTTTTTCCTCTATTAAAACCTGGAGATTACGAAATAATATACTGTAATTATCGTGGATTATCTGCTCAGGATCTGCACTTAAGAGGATACCTAGATGTTTCAAGTTTTCCTTAGGCCAAGAAAATGAATATAGGGATTGCAGGGATGACAAAGTAGGCTGGTCTATCCGGATGGGGAATGCCTCAGTCTTAGTAAAGTTGATTTTATAGTAGCTAAGTTTACCAAAGTGGTGAATCACATCAGACTGCGGGCATGGAGGACAGTGGCTTCGTTAGCAGCAGGGTCACGTCATCAGCAAAAAGAACAATCTTTTCTGGAGGGGATATAATCGGCACCCCTACTATCAGGTTAGATTGTCTAATTCTCTGGGCAAATGGTTCCATTGCCAACGCGAAGATGAGCGGAGAGAGAGGGCATCCCTGCCTGGTTCCATTGCTAATAGCAAACTCGGAAGAGCAGAATCCCATCCCCTTCACTTTCGCATACGTAGTGGAGTATAAAGTCTTAACTGCGATGTTGAAGGGTTCTGGGAATCCAAAAGCTCGAAGCACCTCCCAAATATATTCCCATCTGACCCTGTCGAAGGCCTTTTCGGCGTCTAACGACAGGGCCACCATCGGTATGTCTAGTCTATTAGCCGTAGTAAACACCGAAATCAATCGCCTCGTGTTGTCCGGACCTTGTCTGCCTAACGTAAATCCAACCTGGTCATGATGTAATATGGAACGGAGTAAGTGGATGATTCTATTGGCTATTAGCTTTGAGTATATCTTGGTGTCCAAGTTAATAAGTGAGATAGGGCGGTAATTACCACATATTGTCTGATCTTTCCCTGGTTAAGGAATGGGAATAATCGTTGCCTCTAAAAATTCCTTTCGTATTACACCCGACTCCCTGATTTCATTAAAAAGGCCTTTTAGGATTTCTAGGAGCTGCGGTTTTAATTTCTTGTAAAATGTTCCCGTAAACCCATCAGGGCCTGGGGCTTTATTATTCTGCAACTGTTTTAACACATTTTCGATCTCTCTAGACGAAAACGGATGCAGCAGGGTCTCCGCATCTGCCTCCTTCAATAATGGTAGTTTTAGAGTTTCCAAAAACTCTGAGATATCCTGTATGGGTGCTGCGACCGGGCATTCATGATCCTTTATATTGTATAATTTTGAGTAAAATTGTGCAAACATATTACCTATATCAGCTGGAGTATATGCAGTTTGACCCTCATGAGATAGGAAAGGGATGCGTGCTGCAGCTGCCCGCTGCCGTAGCTTTTTCGCTAAAAGCGAGTCAGCTTTGCTACTTTTGGACTACATCAGTTGTCTAAACCGCATGGTTGCTTCCTGAATTCTTTCCGTTTCTCTCTCCCTTATGAGGGATTTAAGTCGTAGAATTTCATTTGAGAGGGCGGGGGTGGGACTGATTTTGTTCAATCTATCTGCTGTCTGTAGGTCGCACATCAATTTTCCTAGGGGCCCTCCTTTGTCTTTTTTAGCTTTAGCTATTTTGCTAATACAAAACCCCCTGATTCATGCCTTAAATGCCCCCCATCTGGTTTGTTGAGAGGTGTCATCTACCGAATTGTGTCTGAAAAAATCTGTTGTCATTTCTTGAAGTGACCCTAGAAATAGGGGGTCCGTTCACATAAATTGTGGAAATTTCCAGCTCGATCTAGACGTCAGGAAGGTATTACTTGGCATTGTAAAAGTTACTGAGTCATGGTCTGACCACGGACATGGGGATGTATAAGCTGTGCGGACTTCATTTAAAGTCCAAGAATCTGTGAAGAAGTAGTCTATCCTGGAATATGATCTGTGTGTCGGGGATAGATAGGAATAGTCTCTTGTAGATGGGTTTAAGGAGCGCTAGATGTCAAAGATCTGGTATTGGTATATCAAATCTTGGAACCTTGGGGCAGATGAATTGTTATGTGTATCTCTGACTTCTGTTCCTGGAAACTTCTTATCTAGTTCTGGTTCCCATACTAGGTTAAAATCCCCTCCAATAAGGACTGTACCTTGTTTAATTTGATCAACTAGGGCTAAGGTCTTTCTCAGAAATTTCAACTGTCCCTGGTTGGGAGCATATAGATTGACTAGAGTGTATGTGCGATTATTCAACTGGCACACTATCATGACATATCGTCCCTCTGGATCCTGTTCTGTGTGTAGGCACTTTTAGGAGAGATTTCTATTGATTAGGATTGCGACTCCTCTACTTTTGCCTATATAGGATGATGTATGAATATAGGGGAAAATCATTGTTTTTAAAAAAAAAAAAAAAAGGTAGAGAAGGTCAGCTGGGATAGGAAAAATGTAATTTATAGTGTAGTAGCCACTCAGCCAAGCAACTCAAAAAAACAAAACAAAAAGATTTAGTGACCAATTACTTCAACATGAGTCATATAACCAGTATATAGTCAGATTAGACACTGAATATAGGAAAACAAGCAAAACAATGTAATGACTTACATGAAAAATAGTACTGAGATGTATCAACTATAGGATGTAATTTCCTTTGCTTACGGTGTAAGCTCAAAGGGGTATCGAGGTGGGTAGGATTTATTTATTGTTTGCAAAATGATCAATATATAATAGTTGAATGAAAGGGTAAGGAAGGGGAGGGGTTAAGGAAGGAAGGGAGGGGATAAGGGATGGGGAGTGGGAACTGGAGATTGGAAATTAGAAATTGGGGGTTAGGGGGGCGGAGTTCTAAGAAAATAGATCCACCTTAACCTGGTATTATACTAGTGAAGTACCTTTAATGTTGGGACGGGGCAGGGTGTTAGAATATGGTAAAAATGAAACCTGAGTTATTTGGGAACTCCGGCTATAATATAAAGTAGTGTAATATTATAAGAATCACTATAAATAATAGTAATAATATAGAGTAGTAATATATAATATAAAGTAGAATGGTATGATGGGGGCCAATCCCCTGGGGGGCATGATGAAATGATTATAATGATAAGGAACACATCGGTGTCATATGGGAACACATCGGTGTCATATGGGGTCTAGAAAGAAGATAGTCACATTGACTAATGTCAGAGGTATAGTTTGAGGCCTTGGTTACTAGATCAATGTCTCTGGTCATATCCTCAACTTGAGAGTACCACAGACCATTATGAGGGAGGGGAGGGAAAAAATAGCTGAGCAAATATCTGAACTGCGTCTAGTAATATGTAATCCTTTAATAAATAATAAGGTTTGTAGGGGTCATTATGGTCATAATGATATTCAATTTGACACCCACTCTCACATCCTAGGAAATTTAAGTACGTACCAACCTAGATATCAATTAGCAACTTGCATTAGTTTAAGGAGGAGGGAGTATCAGTTGTTGGACAGATGTCTTGATACTATCTGGACTGGGAGTCCTATTGGGGTCTTTTAGATTATAGTAAGGGGGTGTGGTTTACACGAGACCCGCCCTTAGGTTGTAGATCAACGTGATGATATGTGTAGACATAAACAACATATGCAGATAAACTTTTGAACAAGGAAGAACAGGTAGTCTGACATTAACAGATAAAAAACACACATGATCTAGATAATACTTAGCAGTCAACACAGTATACATTAATGAGCAGTGATCGTATCATTGCTTGCTTCTAGAAGTGTATCCACATTTATTGACCCAAAGGTTTGATTAAAGACTTTTCGGTAATGGTAATAGTAATAAAAGGGTAGGATCCCTATGAGATTCTCTATCAATTTGTTGACAGTTTCCATGGTGTGTATGAAAATGTATAACAGGTAGGTATAGACGTTTGACTAAGGAAGGAGTACTAGTTATCGATCAGAGGTCTTAATGTTGTCTATTACCAATAATATATCCCCCTAAGGGAGAAATGTACGCTGCTGCCCAAAGGCCTGTCTATTTTTGGCAATGCATTTACTTTTGCGAGGCAAAAGATTCTATTGGGGTCATTTCGGTGATATTGAGGGGATGGAGTCTACATAAGACCTACCATAAGAATGTAGATCAATGCTGTGATATATGTACGTATAAGTACCAAGTTGCAATAACCTTTTGAACAAAGAAAAGCTATATATCATTGGTCAATGGCCTTAATATGGTTTATTTCTAGTAACATATCCACCTCCATTAAACTAGAGGTGCAATTAAGGTCATTCCGGACAACTTGAGGAAGTAAAACCCATAGGAGATCCTCCCTAAAAACTTTTAAACTGATGTGGTGTAACAGGTAACCTTGCATCAACAAATAGGAAAAACATTGAAATAAGGAAAACATATACATTACTGATCTGCAGTCTTCCTGTGTTCCACTGCATAACTTGTAAGCTCAGAACCCTAAAACAAATAAGTTTAGAGGTCCAGATTGTGGCGTTTAGGGTTTGGGGCTTGCAGTCTCTGTGGAAGAGGGTCCCATTCTTTAGCCGTGGGGCTGAGTCTCTCAGCTCTATATTGGGTTGAAGATGAGGCTCCTTGGGTTTCCAGTAGTGGAGTCTGTGCAGAATTGAAAAGCCTGGGGGGGGGTGTCTGGAAACCATCTGTCTAAAAGTTCCTTTCCTCTGGAGGGGTCCTCAAGTGGAATTAGAGAGCCATCTTTATGAATAAAAAGTTTAGTTGGGTATCCCCATCTATATTTGACTCCTTTTTTTCCGAAGCATAGTTGTAATTTCTCTGAAAGTGCTCCTCTTTTTAATAGTGTATTGAGATAAATCTGGAAATACCTGGATATGTTTGACTCCTTCCGGCAAGGAAGAGGTGTTGAAGGCTGCCTTAAGTATTTGTTCTTTGTACGTGAAATAGTGGAACCGGGCAATAAAATCACATGGTTTTTCAGCTGAGACATTTCTGCCTCTTGGAAGTCTGTGTACCCTGTCAATTAGTGATTCCGATGTATTAGTGCTTGGCTTGAGATGTTTACAGTACTCCAGTACAAATTCTCCCAGTTCGCTTGGGGACACATCTTCTGAGATGCCCCGGAACCTAAGATTGTTCCGCCTCGAGTGGTCTTCCAGGTCAGCAACCTTGGCTTCAATAACATCTACATGATCCACTATATTCTGTGAATATGCGATCAAGTTAGCTTGTTCTACAGCGAAGTCCTCCTGTTTACGTTCTAAAGCTTCAGTGCGTTCGCTAATAGCTCCAATATCTCTTTGCAATTCAGATACAGATCCATGAATAGTTTTGGTGAGTGTATCTTCCAGATTCTTCATTCTCTCAGTGAGAGTATCAACAATTGCAGAAGCTGACATTCCTGCTTTTTAAATAAAGATAGCAAGAGGACGAAGAAAAATTGATAATAGGAGTAAATGAGAAATTTGCTTAAAATTGCATGTTCTATTCGAATCATTAAAGAAAGAATTGGGTTTAGTGTCCTTTAAGCTGTTGTTTTGGAAGGTGTTTTTCTTATTAGCTATCTCTTCTGCCGGAAGAGTTTCTGAGTTGTCTGCGTTATCCTGTGATCCTCCATTTTTAATTTTTCACAAGGATAAGGCTGTACTGCGTACTAAATATGATTTTCTTCCAAAGGTGGTTTCAACTGATAACATCAATCAAGAAATTGTTGTTCCTTCTCTTTGTCCAGACCCTGCTAACTCTAAGGAAATATTGTTATCTAATCTGGATGTAGTTAGAGCTCTGAAGTTCTATCTCCAAGCGACTGAAGAGTTTAGAAAAACTTCTAGTTTGTTTGTTCTTTACTCTGGGAATTGTAAAAGACAGAAAGCTACTAAGGTTGCATTGGCATCTTGGCTTAGACTTGTGATTCAAAAGGCTTTCTTGGTTGCGGTTAAGTCGCCCCCTAAACATATTACAGCTTTTGCTACCAGAGTAGTGGCAACATCATGGGCCTTTAAGAATGATGCTTCTTTGGAGCAGGTTTGCAAAGCTTCCACATGGCCCTCCTTACATATTTTTCAAAATGTTAAAGGTTTTGATATCTTTGCTTCTTCGCAAGCAGCTTTTTGTAAGAAAACCTTCAGGCTGTGGTGTCGGCTAAATAATAACTGTCAGCGTAAGTATTTTCCCACCCTATCCGTAACATAGACCATCGGTTTGGGCATTAATACCATATGTTAGGGAGGACTGTGGACCATCATCATTTTAAGAAAGAAAACAAAATTTATGCTTGCCTGATAAATTATTTTCTTTCGGAATGATGATGGTCTACAGGCCCTGCCCGCTTTATTGGCGACGGTTCTAATGACACCTCTATAGACCCTGCTTTGGATTTCCTACCTTTCTTTTCTATTCTCTACTCGGCTATACGTAAAATGAGAGAGAGGTGGGAGGGTTTTAAAGCTCTTGTATGGGTTCTTGACTTCCTCCTAGTGGCGGGAAATATATCTTATATGTTATGGAGGACTGTGGGCCATCATCATTCCGAAAGAAAATAATTTATCGGGTAAGAATACATTTTGTTTTTATGTTCTTAAAGGGACAAAAAAAAACCACATTTTGTCTTTCATGATTCAGATAGAGCATACAATTTTTTTTAAACAACTTTCAAATTTACTTCTATTATCTAATGTGCTTCATTATTTAATATCCTTTGTTGAAAAGCAAAGCTAGGTGAGCTCAGCACCTGGATGCTATTTGCTGATTTGTGGCTGCACATGTAATATGGAAAGTTGTTTAAAATTGTATGCTCTATTTGAATCATGAGAGAAAAAAATCTGTGTTTCCATCTTAATGGGAGGAGAGTCCACTGCTTCATTCATTACTTGAACCTGGCCACCAGGAGGAGGCAAAGACACCCCAGCCAAAGTCTTAAATACCTCCCCCACTCCCCTCATCCCCCAGTCATTCTTTGCCTTTCGTCACAGGAGGTTGGCAGTGAAGTGTCGAAAATGAGGAGTAGTCTCTTATGGAGGGTAGTACTCTTTGCAATGGGATTGGAGTTTTAAGTAGTCCTGTTAGCCTCTCAGTGAGAGCATGGGTGAAAGTTAGAGTCCGGAGATGCAGGGAGAGTCTTTCTGCGAAACCATTCTGACTCATATTAACAGCTCCATAAGCAATCGGCGTTGACGAGTTTCGCTGCCTGCTTTCTGCTCTCAAGTCCATATCAGGAGCGCCGCTACTAACCTGTCACACTTAAAAGGCCGTGTTCCTGTTCCACGGCGTAGATTCTGGTAAGATAGTTTAATTATGTACATATGATAATGTAAGAAGACAGGATCACAGTGCGTCTCCTCTTATCTGTATAGAATCAAGGGTTAATACCCCAGGAATGGAGGTTATTGAACAGGGGGGGGGATTTGTACACAATGCTGTCTACTGTTGATTGTGTTTATGCTGCGACATGTGTGAAATGAGACTCTACCTAGTGGAGATATTAGCGCAGCATTTTTTTGCAGCATTTTCTCTTTAGTGCAGGGGCGGTTCCTGCATGGCACTCCATGTGACCGGGTGTGGCCTCTTCAACTTCCTCTTCTCGACCGGTGGTTGCAGGAGACAAAGCGTTTTCTCTGTTGTCCGGGTCATAGGAGGTGGTGAACGCCCCGGCCATTGGGATATAAAGGTGCCATTTAGTTTATATCTTGTCCGTAATAAAGGCACAAGCTATCGAGGACTCTGATATGTTAGAGGGTACTCCCTCTTTAATTAAACCTAACAACTGTGTCTATTGTGAGGAGGTTCCGGGTTGATCCGCCTGCTCAATTCTGTTCCACATGCTTTGATAAGGTTGCAATACCTAAAAAGAATAAGGTATTTAACACAACTGAGCCGTCCACCTCTGAGGATTCTCCATCCCTCGAGGTGCGTTCCCTACATTCATCTCCGATTGCACATGCAGCTCCCTAGGCCAATCCTAATCCTCTCGCGGGAGGGGCCTTTTGGCTGCCAGATTTTGCTGAGTAGTTAGACGGCGGTATCTGCAGCCGTCAATGCCTGGTGAATCATAGCTATCCGTCCCAGGGGTCATTGACTCCACTGGATGTATCTGACAGATAATCCGCTGATGAAGGCGACTGACTTTTCGGAGGATGCTCCTTCAGGGTCGGAATCGGCGGCATCTAGGCCTCCGTCTTCGGAGGAGCCAGATTTTAAGTTTAAGATGGAGCATTTGCGCTTCCTGCTAAGAGGTGCTAGCTATGTTAGAGGTTCCGGAACCGAAATTGCCAGAGGAACCTTTAATCCCTAAACTAGATAGGTTTACGAGGACAAGGTGGTACCACAGACCTTCCCAGTTCCCATTAAGATGGCTAACATTATTAAGAATGAGTGGGAGAAACTTGGCTCATCATTTTCCACCTCTTCTTCCTTTAAAAAGCTGTTCCCCGTTCTGGAGCTGTGGGGGGGGGGGGCATTCCTAAGCTGGATGGTGCTATTTCCACTCTCACTAAGCGAACTACTATTCCGCTCGAAGATGGCGCTTCGTTGAAGGAGTCCATGGACAAAAAAATGGAGTCCATGTTAAGGAAGATGTTCCAACTCACGGGGTTCGTTTTTCAACCAGCAGCGGCAGTCGCTGCGGTAGCTGGAGAGGTTACCTATTGGTGTGACGCTCTGTCAGCTATGGTCAAGGTGGAGACTCCCCTCGAGGAGATACAGGAACAAATTAAGACCTTAAGGGTAGCTCATTTGTTCATTTGACAAGACCAAGCAGAGTAAGAAGCCTGCCGAGACAGAAGGGGCGGCCCTCAATCCATCTCTGGATCGCATAGGGGGCAGACTATTTCTTTTTGCGGAGGCCTGGGTTCTGGAGGTCATAGCCCAGGGCTACAGGATAGGATTCAAGACACATCCACCCAGAGGCAGATTCCTCCTGTCAAATCTATCCAGAGAAGAGAGACGCCTTCCTAAGTTGCGTGAGACATCTCTCCTCTCTCGGAGTTATCACCCCCGTCCCTCTAGCAGAAAGAGGTCTGGGGTATTATTTAAACCTTTTTGTGGTCCCAAAGAAGAAAGACACGTTTCGCCCAATTCTGGACCTAAAGTGCCTAAACAAGTTTTCGGTCAGTCCCATCGTTCAAAATGGAGACGATCAGATCGATTCTGCTCCTAGTTCAGGAGGGACAGTTTATGACGACAATATATTTTAAGGATGCTTACCTTCATGTACCAATCCACAAGGACCACTTCAAGTTCCTAAGATTCACATTTTTGGACCAACACTACCAGTTTGTGGCCCTACCGTTCAGTCTGGCGACTGCCCCAAGAGTCTTTACGAAGGTTCTGGGAGCGCTGCTCTCGGTTGCGAAAGCCAGAGGTATTGCAGTGGCCCCTTATTTAGACAATATCCTGGTCCAGTCTCCATCCTGCAGTCTTGTGGAGGATCACACAAGGGCTCTTCTTCTTCTCCTTCGATCCCATGGATGGAAGATCAACGAAAGAAAGAACTCTCTGGTTCCCAGCAACAGGGTGGAAATTCTGGGTACCATAACAGATTCTGTTTCCATGAAGATATTCTCGACAGATCAGAGATGTTCCAAGATTGCGTCCAACTGTCTTGCTCTTCAGTCCTCCTCAAGGAAATCTGTGGCCAGGTGTATGAAGGTGATTGGGCTCATGGTATCCAGCATAGATATCATTCCATTCACCAGGTTCCATCTCAGACCTCTTCAGTTATGCATGTTGAAACAGTGGAACGGCGATCAATCAGATCTATCTCAACAGATATCTCTGGACATTATGAACAAAGGAATCCCTCACTTGGTGGATCTAACCGGGACAGCTATCCCAGGGAACATCCTTCCTGCGACCATCCTGGGAGATTGTGACCTTGGACGCAAGTCTATCAGGATGGGGAGCTGTTTGGGGTGCCAGAAAGACACATGGCAGGTGGACTCGAGAGGAGTTAAGTCTACCAATAAATATTCTGGAACTCCGTTTGATATTCAACGCTCTGAGGGCTTGGTCCGTCCTGATTCATCAGGTTCCAGTCGGACAACATTACCTTGGTGGCTTGCATAAACCATCAGGGGGGGAACAAGAAGCTCCCTAGCCATGAGGGAAGTATCTTGGATTCTGGAGTGGGCAGAGAACCACAATTGTTGGCTCTCGGGGATCCACATTCCGGGTGTGGACAACTGGGAAGTGGATTTTCTCAGCAGACAATCTTTTCATCCAGGGGAATGTTCTCTCCATTCCTAGGTGTTCGTCGGAGATAGACCTCATGGTGTACAGACTCAACTTCCAGCTACCCAGATATGGGTCGCGGTTCAGGGATCCCCAGGCAGAGCTGATAGATGCCTTAGCGGTGCCCTCAGAGTTCAACCTACTTTACATTTTCCCACCGTTGCCACTTCTACCTAATGTAGTGGCCCGTATCAAGCAGGAGCAAGCTTTGGCTATTCTGATCGCTCCGTTGTGGCCTCGAAGGACGTGGTTTGCGGATCTAGTGGGGATGTCATCATCTCCTCCATGGAGGTTACCCTGTCACAGAGATCTGCTGGTTTAGGGTCCATTTCTGCACCAAAATCTCAATTCTCTGAGGCTGACTGCGTGGAGATTGAACTCCTAGTCTTAGCCAAGAGAGGATTTTCGGAGAGAGTGATTTATACTCTCATTCAGGCCAGGAAGCCGTCACTCGGCGCATCTATCATAAGGTGTGGAGGACCTACTTGTCCTGGTGTGAGGAACGTGGCTACCCCTGACACAAGGTTAGGGTATCAAGGATTCTGGCCTTTCTCCAGGATGGACTGGATAAGTGTCTTGCGGACAGTTTCTTAAAGGGTCAGATTTTGGCCTTATTTGTACTGTTGCACAAGAAGCTAGCGGAGCTTCCTGATATTCAGTCTTTTGTTCAGGCTCTGTCTAGGATCAGACCTGTGTTTCGAAATTCTGCTCCTCCGATTGAGCCTATGCATGCGCTTGACATTAAACTTCTTTCCTGGAAAGTCCTATTACTACTGGCTATTACATCGGCTCAAGAGTCTGAGCTAGCAGCCTTGCAATGTGATCCTACTTACCTGGTTTTTCATGCTTATAAGGCTGTTCTTCGCACTGGATTGGGTTTTCTTCCCAAAGTCGTGTTGAATCGTAACATCAATTGGGAAATAGTAGTTCCTTCCTTGTGTCCTAATCCTTCTTCGTCTAAGGAAAGGATGCTTCATCATTTTGGATGTGGTTCGGGCCTTGAAGTTTTATCTACAGGCCACGAAGCAATTCAGACAGACTTCGTCTTTATTTGTTGTGTATTCAGGGAAGCACAAGAGGCAGAGGGCCTCTTCCACTTCACTGCCTTTTTGGTTAAGGAGCATTATCTGTCTGGCCTATGAGACAGCTGGACATAAGCCTTCTCAGAGGATTACGGCTCACTGTACTAGGGCTGTGGCCTCTTCTTGGGTCTTTAAGAAAGAGGCTTCTATGAATCAGATTTGTAAGGCGGCGACTTGGTCTTCCTTGCATACTTTTGCAAAATTTTACAAATTTTATGTTTTTGCTTCAGCTTTTTAGTGCCCTCAGTTTAGGGTCCACCTCCTTTTACCCTCACGTTTTTTTTCATTCAGTGTCTTCTAGAGTTTGGGTATTTGTTCCCACAAGTAATGAATGAAGCAGTGGACTCTCCTCCCATTAAAATGGAAAACATAAATTATGCTTACCAGATAATTTAATTTCCATCTGTGGGAGAAGAGTCCACTGCTCCCGCACGTTTCTCCGGTGGGCGGACGTAAATTTTAATTTTTTTTTCTGGCACCATTTATACCCTGATATTTCTTTTACTGTTCCTTGTTCCCTTGGCAGAATGACTGGGGGAGGCCTTTGGCTGGGGTGTCTTTGCCTCCTCCCGGTGGCCAGGTTCTTAATTCCCACAAGTTATGAATGAAGCAGTGGACTTTCCTCCCACAGATGGAAATTAAATTATCAGGTAAGCATAATTGTATGTTTTTCTGTCCCTTTTAACATACCAATTACTGAGATTCTTACTGTAAAATGATATACTGTTGGATTAACTGAAAGTCATTTTACATTTCCCCCCCTACAGATTTCTTTCAGCAAATTATTGAATATACAGAAGTATTTAGAACCCTTCCACTAATCAAGCTCTGGATCGGGCCTATCCCTTTTTTAATATTATATCATGCGGACACTGTTGAGGTGAGTGGTTAAAAAAAAAAACATTTTCAAATTTATACATTTCAAAATATTTTACAACAGAATAATCAGATAATAACAAACATAAATTTTAAATGTGAAAAATGTGAAAAAATAAATGTTTTATAACAAAATAAAAATCCACTTTCAGTAGCTTCCATTTAAATGTTATATAATGTTGAACTTTTTTTTCCTGACTCACTGATAAAAACCTTCACAGATGATCCTTCCAGTTGGCAGGATATAAGTTTCACCCTGCTGCCAGTGTAGCATGCATTTCTGCAGCTACTGCAGTGTGGTGACAACATTTCTTATCTTATTTCTGAAGGAGCTTTCCTTGAAGAAGTGCAGGTTTAAGCCTGTTGGATATTTTCACACCTTTCATCATCTTAAGAGGCAACTATCCACCTACTCAGTATCTCATAAGTCAGATACCTCCAAGTCCACATGGAAGCCTGGCTCCTCCTGGTCTTAGTCCAAACAGGGCAAAAAGCCTACTCCCTCATCCAAATCTGCTTGAAGGTGCGGCCCCCAATCTATACAAAGTTATGGTGGGGGGCAGATTGAACCATTTTCAGGAGACTTTGGAGAAGGTCAGCCCATGACTCTTAGGCACTGAACATAATTTCCCAGGGGTACCGAATAGGCTTTTGGTCTCGCCCGTGTCAAGGAATATTCCTCTTGTTTTATATTCCAAAGGATCCTTTTATGCCAAAGCTTTCTTGGCATATGTATTAGACCTTGAATCTATGAGACGGATTACTCCGGTCCCTTTAGAAGAACAGAATCAAGGCTTCTATTCCAGCCCTTTCATTGTTCCAAAGAAACAATAGACTTTCAAAAATTAACACATTTCTGGAAGTTGTGAGTTTCAAAATGGAGGTATTTCGCTCTAATACTTTCTTTAGTGCAGAAGAGTCAATTTATATCTACCATAAACTTAATGTGATGGTAAATCCGAGCGTTTAAAAAAACCCTATGATCTACCATCACTAAAAATAAACTCTAGTTTCTGTCATTACTAAAAAAAAGGATGCTAAACTCACCCTATCTGTGCTGAAGTAGATTGCTAAACTCAACGCCTCCGGCCACCCACAGCACAGCTCTCTTTACCAATGAGGTGCCGTTTCCACCGCTAAACCATGCTGGGATGTCAGTTGACATGCACGTCTATTAGTTTAAAGGTGGAAACTTCACCTCATTGAAGAAGAGCGCTGTGCTGTGGGTGGCTGGAGGCGCTGAGTTTAGCAATCTACTTCAGCACAGAGGGTGAGTTTAGCACCCTTTTCTTTTACAAGATACGATGAGTCCACGGATTTCATCCTTGTGGGATTTCGCCTCCTGGTCAGCAGGAGGAGGCAAAGAGCACCACAGCAGAGCTGTGTATATATATATATATATATATATATATATATATATATATATATATATCTCCTCCCTTCCCTCCCACCCCAGTCATTCTCTTTGCCTGTGTTAGTGATAGGAAGAGGTAAAGTGAGGTGTTAGTTTATATTCTTCAATCAAGAGTTTGTTTTTAAAATGGTACCAAAGTGTGGTATTTTCTTTCATGTAATTAGCAAGAGTCCATGAGCTAGTGACGTATGGGATATACATTCCTACCAGGAGGGGCAAAGTTTCCCAAACCTCAAAATGCCTATAAATACACCCCTCACCACACCCACAAATCAGTTTTACAAACTTTGCCTCCTATGGAGGTGGTGAAGTAAGTTTGTGCTAGATTCTACGTTGATATGCGCTCCGCAGCAGGTTGGAGCCCGGTTTTCCTCTCAGCGTGCAGTGAATGTCAGAGGGATGTGAGGAGAGTATTGCCTATTTGAATTCAATGATCTTCTTCTACGGGGTCTATTTCATAGGTTCTCTGTTATCGGTCGTAGAGATTCATCTCTTACCTCCCTTTTCAGATCGACGATATACTCTTATATATACCATTACCTCTGCTGATTCTCGTTTCAGTACTGGTTTGGCTTTCTACTACATGTAGATGAGTGTCCTGGGGTAAGTAAGTCTTATTTTCTGTGACACTCTAAGCTATGGTTGGGCACTTTTATATAAAGTTCTAAATATATGTATTCAAACATTTATTTGCCTTGACTCAGGATGTTCAACGTTCCTTATTTCAGACAGTCAGTTTCATATTTGGGATAATGCATATGAATAAATCATTTTTTTCTTACCTTAAAATTTGACTTTTTTTTCCCTGTGGGCTGTTAGGCTCGCGGGGGCTGAAAATGCTTCATTTTATTGCGTCATTCTTGGCGCGGACTTTCTTGGTGCAAATTTTTTTTTTCTGTTTCCGGCGTCATACGTGTCGCCGGAAGTTGCGTCATTTTTGACGTTTTTTTGCGCCAAAGGTGTCGGCGTTCCGGATGTGGCGTCATTTTTGGCGCCAAAAGCATTTAGGCGCCAAATAATGTGGGCGTCTTTTTTGGCGCTAAAAAATATGGGCGTCACTTTTGTCTCCACATTATTTAAGTCTCATTATTTATTGCTTCTGGTTGCTAGAAGCTTGTTCACTGGCATTTTTTCCCATTCCTGAAACTGTCATTTAAGGAATTTGATCAATTTTGCTTTATATGTTGTTTTTTCTATTACATATTGCAAGATGTCCCAGATTGACACTGAGTCAGAAGATACTTCTGGAAAAACGCTGCCTGGTGCTGGATCTACCAAAGTTAAGTGTATCTGTTGTAAACTTGTGGTATCTGTTCCTCCAGCTGTTGTTTGTAATGAATGTCATGACAAACTTGTTAATGCAGATAATATTTCCTTTAGTAATGTTACATTACCTGTTGCGGTTCCGTCAACATCTAATACTCAGAGTGTTCCTGTTAACATAAGAGATTTTGTTTCTAAATCCATTAAGAAGGCTATGTCTGTTATTCCCCCTTCTAGTAAACGTAAAAGGTCTTTTAAAACTTCTCATTTTTCAGATGAATTTTTAAATGAACATCATCATTCTGATTCTGATAGTGGTTCCTCTGGTTCAGAGGATTCTGTTTCAGAGGTTGATGCTGATAAATCCTCATATTTATATGTCTCTAGCTATTTTAGCTAGAAGAGCTTTATGGCTTAAAACTTGGAATGCTGATATGTCTTCTAAGTCAACTTTGCTTTCCCTTTCTTTCCAAGGTAATATATTGTTTGGTTCACAGTTGGATTCTATTATCTCAACTGTTACTGGAGGGAAAGGAACTTTTTTACCACAGGATAAAAAATCTAAGGGTAAATTTAGGTCTAATAATCGTTTTCGTTCCTTTCGTCACAATAAGGAACAAAAGCCTGATCCTTCACCCACAGGAGCGGTGTCAGTTTGGAAACCATCTCCAGTCTGGAATAAATCCAAGCTTTTTAGAAAACCAAAGTCAGCTCCCAAGTCCACATGAAGGTGCGGCCCTCATTCCAGCCCAGCTGGTAGGGGGCAGATTACGATTTTTCAAAGAAATTTGGATCAATTCAATTCACAATCTTTGGATTCAAAACATTGTTTCAGAAGGGTACAGAATTGGCTTCAAAATAAGGCCTCCTGCAAAGAGATTTTTTCTTTCCCGTGTCCCAGTAAATCCAGCGAAGGCTCAAGCATTTCTGAAATGTGTTTCAGATCTAGAGTTGGCTGGAGTAATTATGCCAGTTCCAGTTCTGGAACAGGGGCTGGGGTTTTATTCAAATCTCTTCATTGTACCAAAGAAGGATAATTCCTTCAGACCAGTTCTGGATCTAAAAATATTGAATCGTTATGTAAGGATACCAACATTCAAAATGGTAACTATAAGGACTATCCTGCTTTTTGTTCAGCAAGGGCATTATATGTCCACAATAGATTTACAGGATGCATATCTGCATATTCCGATTCATCCAGATCACTATCAGTTTCTGAGATTCTCTTTCCTAGACAAGCATTACCAGTTTGTGGCTCTGCCGTTTGGCCTAGCAACAGCTCCAAGAATTTTTACAAAGGTTCTCGGTGCCCTTCTGTCTGTAATCAGAGAACAGGGTATTGTGGTATTTCCTTATTTGGACGATATCTTGGTACTTGCTCAGTCTTCACATTTAGCAGAATCTCATACGAATCGACTTGTGTTGTTTCTTCAAGATCATGGTTGGAGGATCAATTTACCGAAAAGTTCATTGATTCCTCAGACAAGGGTAACCTTTTTAAGTTTCCAGATAGATTCAGCGTCCATGACTCTGTCTCTGACAGACAAAAGACGTCTAAAATTGATCTCAGCTTGTCGAAACCTTCAGTCACAATCATTCCCTTCGGTAGCCTTATGCATGGAAATTCTAGGTCTTATGACTGCTGCATCGGACGCGATCCCCTTTGCTCGTTTTCACATGCGACCTCTTCAGCTCTGTATGCTGAAACAGTGGTGCAGGGATTACACAAAGATATCTCAATTAATATCTTTAAAACCGATTGTACGACACTCTCTAACGTGGTGGACAGATCACCATTGTTTAGTTCAGGGGGCTTCTTTTTTTCTTCCGACCTGGACTGTAATTTCAACAGATGCAAGTCTGACAGGTTGGGGAGCTGTTTGGGGGTCTCTGACAGCACAAGGGGTTTGGGAATCTCAGGAGGTGAGATTACCAATCAATATTTTGGAACTCCGTGCAATCGTCAGAGCTCTTCAGTCATGGCCTCTTCCAAAGAGAGAATCGTTCATTTGTTTTCAGACAGACAATGTCACAACTGTGGCATACATCAATCATCAAGGAGGGACTCACAGTCCTCTGGCTATGAAAGAAGTATCTCGAATACTGGTATGGGCGGAATCCAGCTCCTGTCTAGTTTCTGCGGTTCATATCCCAGGTATAGACAATTGGGAAGCAGATTATCTCAGTCGCCAAACGTTACATCCGGGCGAATGGTCTCTTCACCCAGAGGTTTTTCTTCAGATTGTTCATATGTGGGGACTTCTAGAAATAGATCTGATGGCCTCTCATCTAAACAAGAAACTTCCCAGGTATCTGTCCAGATCCAGGGATCCTCAAGCGGAAGCAGTGGATGCATTGTCACTTCCTTGGAAGTATCATCCTGCCTATATCTTTCCGCCTCTAGTTCTTCTTCCAAGAGTAATCTCCAAGATTCTGAAGGAATGCTCGTTTGTTCTGCTGGTGGCTCCAGCGTGGCCTCACAGGTTTTGGTATGCGGATCTTGTCCGGATGGCCTCTTGCCAACCGTGGACTCTTCCGTTAAGACCAGACCTTCTGTTGCAAGGTCCTTTTTTTCCATCAGGATCTCAAATCCTTAAATTTAAAGGTATGGAGATTGAACGCTTGATTCTTAGTCAAAGAGGTTTCTCTGACTCTGTGATTAATACTATGTTACAGGCTCGTAAATCCGTATCTAGGGAGATATATTATAGAGTCTGGAAGACTTATATTTCTTGGTGTCTTTCTCATCATTTTTCCTGGCATTCTTTTAGAATTCCGAGAATTTTACAGTTTCTTCAGGATGGTTTGGATAAAGGTTTGTCTGCAAGTTCCTTGAAAGGACAAATCTCTGCTCTTTCTGTTCTTTTTTTACAGAAAGATTGCTAATCTTCCTGATATTCATTGTTTTGTACAAGCTTTGGTTCGTATAAAACCTGTCATTAAGTCAATTTCTCCTCCTTGGAGTTTGAATTTGGTTTTGGGGGCTCTTCAAGCTCCTCCGTTTGAACCCATGCATTCGTTGGACATTAAATTACTTTCTTGGAAAGTTTTGTTCCTTTTGGCCATCTCTTCTGCCAGAAGAGTTTCTGAATTATCTGCTCTTTCTTGTGAGTCTCCTTTTCTGATTTTTCATCAGGATAAGGCGGTGTTGCGAACTTCTTTTAAATTTTTAACTAAGGTTGTGAATTCTAACAACATTAGTAGTGAAATTGTGGTTCCTTCATTATGTCCTAATCCTAAGAATTCTAAGGAGAAATCATTGCATTCTTTGGATGTAGTTAGAGCTTTGAAATATTATGTTGAAGCTACTAAGAATTTCCGAAAGACTTCTAGTCTATTTGTTATCTTTTCCGGTTCTAGGAAAGGTCAGAAGGCCTCTGCCATTTCTTTGGCATCTTGGTTGAAATCTTTAATTCATCATGCTTATGTCGAGTCGGGTAAAACTCCACCTCAAAGGATTACGGCTCATTCTACAAGGTCAGTTTCTACTTCCTGGGCGTTTAGGAATGAAGTTTCGGTTGATCAGATTTGCAAAGCAGCAACTTGGTCTTCTTTGCATACTTTTACTAAATTCTACCATTTTGATGTGTTTTCTTCTTCTGAAGCAGTTTTTGGTAGAAAAGTACTTCAGGCAGCTGTTTCAGTTTGATTCTTCTGCTTATAATTTCAGTTTTTTTCATTATAAGATTTAAACTTTATTTTGGATGTGGATTATTTCTCCATCATAGGTGTGTCCGGTCCACGGCGTCATCCTTACTTGTGGGATATTCTCTTCCCCAACAGGAAATGGCAAAGAGCCCAGCAAAGCTGGTCACATGATCCCTCCTAGGCTCCGCCTACCCCAGTCATTCTCTTTGCCGTTGTACAGGCAACATCTCCACGGAGATGGCTTAGAGTTTTTTAGTGTTTAACTGTAGTTTTTATTATTCAATCAAGAGTTTGTTATTTTAAAATAGTGCTGGTATGTACTATTTACTCAGAAACAGAAAAGAGATGAAGATTTCTGTTTGTATGAGGAAAATGATTTTAGCAACTGTTACTAAAATCCATGGCTGTTCCACACAGGACTGTTGAGAGGAATTAACTTCAGTTGGGGGAACAGTGAGCAGTCTCTTGCTGCTTGAGGTATGACACATTCTAACAAGACGATGTAATGCTGGAAGCTGTCATTTTCCCTATGGGATCCGGTAAGCCATGTTTATTAAGATAGTAAATAAGGGCTTCACAAGGGCTTATTAAGACTGTAGACTTTTTCTGGGCTAAATTGATTCATTATTAACACATATTTAGCCTTGAGGAATCATTTAATCTGGGTATTTTGATAAGATTATATCGGCAGGCACTGTTTTAGACACCTTATTCTTAGGGGCTTTCCCAAATCATAGGCAGAGCCTCATTTTCGCGCCGGTGTTGCGCACTTGTTTTTGAGAGGCATGACATGCAGTCGCATGTGTGAGGAGCTCTGATACATAGAAAAGACTTTCTGAAGGCGTCATTTGGTATCGTATTCCCCTTTGGGCTTGGTTGGGTCTCAGCAAAGCAGATACCAGGGACTGTAAAGGGGTTAAAGTTAAAAACGGCTCCGGTTCCGTTATTTTAAGGGTTAAAGCTTCCAAATTTGGTGTGCAATACTTTTAAGGCTTTAAGACACTGTGGTGAAATTTTGGTGAATTTTGAACAATTCCTTCATATTTTTTCGCAATTGCAGTAATAAAGTGTGTTCAGTTTAAAATTTAAAGTGACAGTAACGGTTTTCTTTTAAAACGTTTTTTGTACTTTGTTATCAAGTTTATGCCTGTTTAACATGTCTGAACTACCAGATAGACTGTGTTCTGAATGTGGGGAAGCCAGAGTTCCTTCTCATTTAAATAAATGTGATTTATGTGATAATGACAATGATGCCCAAGATGATTCCTCAAGTGAGGGGAGTAAGCATGGTACTGCATCATTCCCTCCTTCGTCTACACGAGTCTTGCCCACTCAGGAGGCCCCTAGTACATCTAGCGCGCCAATACTCCTTACTATGCAACAATTAACGGCTGTAATGGATAATTCTGTCAAACATTTTAGCCAAAATGCACACTTATCAGCGTAAGCGCGACTGCTCTGTTTTAGATACTGAAGAGCATGACGACGCTGATAATAATGGTTCTGAAGGGCCCCTAAACCAGTCTGATGGGGCCAGGGAGGTTTTGTCTGAGGGAGAAATTACTGATTCAGGGAACATTTCTCAACAAGCTGAACCTGATGTGATTACGTTTAAATTTAAGTTGGAACATCTCCGCATTCTGCTTAAGGAGGTATTATCCACTCTGGATGATTGTGACAAGTTGGTCATCCCAGAGAAACTATGTAAAATGGACAAGTTCCTAGAGGTCCCGGGGCTCCCTGAAGCTTTTCCTATACCCAAGCGGGTGGCGGACATTGTAAATAAAGAATGGGAAAGGCCCGGTATTCCTTTCGTCCCTCCCCCCATATTTAAAAAATTGTTTCCTATGGTCGACCCCAGAAAGGACTTATGGCAGACAGTCCCCAAGGTCGAGGGAGCGGTTTCCACTTTAAACAAACGCACCACTATACCCATAGAAGATAGTTGTGCTTTCAAAGATCCTATGGATAAAAAATTAGAAGGTTTACTTAAAAAGATGTTTGTTCAGCAGGGTTACCTTCTACAACCAATTTCATGCATTGTCCCTGTCGCTACAGCCGCGTGTTTCTGGTTCGATGAGCTGGTAAAGGCGGTCGATAGTGATTCTCCTCCTTATGAGGAGATTATGGACAGAATCAATGCTCTCAAATTGGCTAATTCTTTCACCCTAGACGCCACTTTGCAATTGGCTAGGTTAGCGGCTAAGAATTCTGGGTTTGCTATTGTGGCGCGCAGAGCGCTTTGGTTGAAATCTTGGTCAGCTGATGCGTCTTCCAAGAACAAGCTACTTAACATTCATTTCAAGGGGAAAACGCTGTTTGGCCCTGACTTGAAAGAGATTATCTCTGATATCACTGGGGGTAAGGGCCACGCCCTTCCTCAGGATCGGCCTTTCAAGGCCAAAAATAAACCTAATTTTCGTCCCTTTCGTAGAAACGGACCAGCCCAAAGTGCTACGTCCTCTAAGCAAGAGGGTAATACTTCTCAAGCCAAGCCAGCTTGGAGACCAATGCAAGGCTGGAACAAGGGAAAGCAGGCCAAGAAACCTGCCACTGCTACCAAGACAGCATGAAATGTTGGCCCCCGATCCGGGACCGGATCTGGTGGGGGGCAGACTCTCTCTCTTCGCTCAGGCTTGGGCAAGAGATGTTCTGGATCCTTGGGCGCTAGAAATAGTCTCCCAAGGTTATCTTCTGGAATTCAAGGGGCTTCCCCCAAGGGGGAGGTTCCACAGGTCTCAGTTGTCTTCAGACCACATAAAAAGACAGGCATTCTTACGTTGTGTAGAAGACCTGTTAAAAATGGGAGTGATTTATCCTGTTCCATTAGGAGAACAAGGGATGGGGTTCTACTCCAATCTGTTCATAGTTCCCAAAAAAGAGGGAACGTTCAGACCAATCTTAGATCTCAAGATCTTAAACAAGTTTCTCAAGGTTCCATCGTTCAAAATGGAAACCATTTGAACAATTCTTCCTTCCATCCAGGAAGGTCAATTCATGACCACGGTGGATTTAAAGGATGCGTATCTACATATTCCTATCCACAAGGAACATCATCGGTTCCTAAGGTTCGCATTCCTGGACAAGCATTACCAGTTCGTGGCGCTTCCTTTCGGATTAGCCACTGCTCCAAGGATTTTCACAAAGGTACTAGGGTCCCTTCTAGCTGTGCTAAGACCAAGGGGCATTGCTGTAGTACCTTACTTGGACGACATTCTGATCCCTGAAGGGACAGATTTCTGCCTTGTCTGTGTTACTTCACAAAAAGCTGGCAGCTGTGCCAGATGTTCAAGCCTTTGTTCAGGCTCTGGTTAGAATCAAGCCTGTTTACAAACCTTTGACTCCTCCTTGGAGTCTCAATTTAGTTCTTTCAGTTCTTCAGGGGGTTCCGTTTGAACCCTTACATTCCGTTGATATTAAGTTATTATCTTGGAAAGTTTTGTTTTTGGTTGCAATTTCTTCTGCTCGAAGAGTTTCAGAATTATCTGCTCTGCAGTGTTCTCCTCCTTATCTGGTGTTCCATGCAGATAAGGTGGTTTTACGTACTAAACCTGGTTTTCTTCCAAAAGTTGTTTCTAACAAAAACATTAACCAGGAGATTATCGTACCTTCTCTGTGTCCGAAACCAGTTTCGAAGAAGGAACGTTTGTTGCACAATTTGGATGTTGTTCGCGCTCTAAAATTCTATTTAGATGCTACAAAGGATTTTAGACAAACATCTTCCTTGTTTGTTGTTTATTCCGGTAAAAGGAGAGGTCAAAAAGCAACTTCTACCTCTCTCTCTTTTTGGATTAAAAGCATCATCAGATTGGCTTACGAGACTGCCGGACGGCAGCCTCCCGAAAGAATCACAGCTCATTCCACTAGGGCTGTGGCTTCCACATGGGCCTTCAAGAACGAGGCTTCTGTTGATCAGATATGTAGGGCAGCGACTTGGTCTTCACTGCACACTTTTACCAAATTTTACAAGTTTGATACTTTTGCTTCTTCTGAGGCTATTTTTGGGAGAAAGGTTTTGCAAGCCGTGGTGCCTTCCATCTAGGTGACCTGATTTGCTCCCTCCCATCATCCGTGTCCTAAAGCTTTGGTATTGGTTCCCACAAGTAAGGATGACGCCGTGGACCGGACACACCTATGTTGGAGAAAACAGAATTTATGTTTACCTGATAAATTACTTTCTCCAACGGTGTGTCCGGTCCACGGCCCGCCCTGGTTTTTTAATCAGGTCTGATAATTTATTTTCTTTAACTACAGTCACCACGGTATCATATGGTTTCTCCTATGCAAATATTCCTCCTTAACGTCGGTCGAATGACTGGGGTAGGCGGAGCCTAGGAGGGATCATGTGACCAGCTTTGCTGGGCTCTTTGCCATTTCCTGTTGGGGAAGAGAATATCCCACAAGTAAGGATGACGCCGTGGACCGGACACACCGTTGGAGAAAGTAATTTATCAGGTAAACATAAATTCTGTTTTTCAGCGGAATTGGCTGTCTTTATTTTATCCCTCCCTCTCTAGTGACTCTTGCGTGGAAGATCACATCTTGGGTAGGCATTATCCCATCCGTCGCTAGCTCATGGACTCTTGCTAATTACATGAAAGAAAACCATAATTTATGTAAGAACTTACCTGATAAATTCATTTCTTTCATATTAGCAAGAGTCCATGAGGCCCACCCTTTTTTTGTGGTGGTTATGATTTTTTTGTATAAAGCACAATTATTCCAATTCCTTATTTTTTATGCTTTCGCACTTTTTACTTATCACCCCACTTCTTGGCTATGCGTTAAACTAATTTGTGGGTGTGGTGAGGGGTGTATTTATAGGCATTTTGAGGTTTGGGAAACTTTGCCCCTCCTGGTAGGAATATATATCCCATACGTCACTAGCTCATGGACTCTTGCTAATATGAAAGAAATGAATTTATCAGGTAAGTTCTTACATAAATTATGTTTTTCTATAGGGTGTAGCCGTATTCCTTGTCAGCCTCTAGAGTAGAGCTACAGGTGGCTTTAAAGCAATGGGAACTGGTGGGGTTTTAACTTCACTGCGCCTCCCATACTTGTGCTGCCCTTATGTTGATGGTCTTAGAGAATATTAACTAAGGCCCTTCTGTGTTCACAGAGCTGAAGGAGGGAGCAAAGGACCTCTTTACACTGTGAGACTCGTCATGCTGGCACTCAGCATTAAGGTATGTGCAGTCTTTCATTTCTGGGGCTTTTGGGCATATCTCAGAATTGGCTGTACTCCTTTCATATTTGGGGAACCAGGGCTCTTAGTAAAGGGCTTCCCTATTTTCAGAGTGTGTGGGTTTCATGGGGGACCAACACGGCTATATGTGTCAGAGAGTGTTTGTGTTAATATGAGTACACTTGGGACACTGTTAGCATTTAGCCTTACTCTTTATTAGCAACAGGAGCGGCTGTTAAATGCTTTTTTTTTTTTTGGGCTGACGCTGGGATATGTTGCCGGAGTCTGATTATTGGACTCCGGTTTTGCGGCTGGTAATTCACTTTGTTTTTTTGTGGTTACATGTATTTTCCCTGTGTTTAATGGTGGCATTTGACGACGCCCACGATGGGCGGAGTTTTGACTTGGCGCGCTCTCCAGTAATTGCCACGCAGTTTCTCTTACTCCGGAAGTCACCGGCTGATAGACGCATCGCAAGTAACGCCTTGACCGCATGGTTTGTGATTAAAGCAAGCGGTTATAGGCTCTTCTCCGGATTGTTCCTAGGAGTGGTCAGAGGACCGTGGGGGCAGGTAGGCGCCTCAGCAGGGCTGTTGAGGCGAGGTGCTTTGGTGACAATATGATTTGTTTCTGCAGTTTTTATTATATCGTTTTGCTTGCAAGAAAAATTGTTGTCAGTTTATTTCTTAAAGAGACAGTGTACTTGTAATAAGGTTCTCTTTAACTACTGACAACTTTCTAACTATATTATTATTGTTGTACATTGCTTCTGTTAGTATGGATTCAGATGACATCCAAGTTGTAACTTGTTCTATGTGTTTGAATGCCCCTGTGGAACCTCCAGTTCCTTTTTGTCCTTCATGTTGTGAGAGAGCCTTACATTATAGGGACAACATTTTTTTTTTTTATAAACCTTTGCCTGAGACAGATGCTTCTCAGGAGTCTATAGATGAGATGCAAGGTATGCCGCAGCTTTCTCCCCAAGCGTCACAGCCCTTAACGCCCGCGCAAGCAGGGTCATGTATTTCCCCAGTGTCTGCAGCATTTACATTAAAAGACATTGCTGCAGTAATGTCCTCTACGCTTTCTGATGCGTTTTCCAACCTTCCTATTTCGCACGGCAAGCGTACAAGAAGGGACACCTATGTGGGCATGTATGCCACTGATTCCATGGTGGCGATTGCGGATGCACCCTCCAGGGGCTCTGAGTTGGAAAGTACGGAGGTACTCTCAGAGGGTGAACTCTCTGAAGCAGGGAGTGCTTTGCCCTTGACTGATCCTGATGTGGTTGCATTCAGGTTTATGCTTGAACACCTCTGTTTATTGCTGAGAGAGGTGTTGGTTACTTTTGATGACTGTGACTCCATCGTAGTCCCGCCAGAGAAATTGAGTAAGTTAGATATTTGGAAGTTCCTTCTTACTCAGATTTTTTTCCAGTTCCTAAAAGGACTTCAGAGATTATTGCAAAGGAATGGGGAAGACCAGGTATTCCTTTTTCTCCTTCACCTGTATTTAAAAAGATGTATCCTATAGCCGACGCTATTAGGGATTCTTGGCAGACGGTCCCTAAAGTAGAGGGGGCTATTTCTACCCTGGCCAAGCGAACTACTATTCCTATCAAGGATAGTTGTGCCTTTAAAGACCCTATGGATATGAAGTTAGAGGGTCTTCTTAAGAAGGTTTACGTCCACCAGGGTTTTCTTTTGCAACCGGCGGCCTGCATTGTTACTGTGACCAGTGCGGCTGCTTTCTGGTTTGATGCTCTAGAGGAGTCTCTTAAGACATAGACTCCCGTGGAAGAGATACAGGATCGGATTAAAGCTCTTAACTAAGCTAATTTGTTTATTACGGATGCTTCTCTGCAGATTACTAAATTGGCAGCTAAGATTTCGGGCTTTGCCATCTTAGCATGTCGGGCTTTATGGTTAAAGTCTTGGTCTGCGGATGTGTCATCCAAGTCTAAGCTCTTGACTATTCCTTACAAGGGGAAGACCCTGTTCGGGCCTGACTTGAAGGAAATTATTTCTGACATTACGGGAGGCAAGGGTCATCTTCTCCTTCAGGATAAAAAGTCCAAACAGAAAGGGCGTTCCTTTCGAAATTTCAAGGGGGTTCCCTCTTCCTCTTCTGCTAAACAGGAAGGGGATTATTCACAAACCATGTCCACTTGGAGACCAAACCAGTCTTGGATCAAGGGTAAGCAGTCCAAGTAGTAGGCTGCCACTACCAAGTCGGCATGAAGGGTCGGTCCCCGATCTGGGACCGGATCTAGTAGGGGGCAGACTTTCTCTCTTTGTCCAGGCTTGGATAAGAGACGTTCATTATTCCTGGACACTAGACATTGTGTCTCAGAGGTATCAGTTGGAGTTAAAAAATTCCTTCCCCAGAGGAAGGTTTCTTCTTTCACGATTGTCTGTAGACCAGATAAAAAGAGAGGCGTTCTTACACTGTGTAAGAGATCTCTCCTCCATGGGAGTCATATGTCCTGTTCCAATACAGGAACAGGGACAAGGGTTTTATTCAAATCTTTGTAGTTCCCAAAAAAGAGGGAACGTTCCGACCTATTTTAGACCTCAAAAGTCTAAACAAGTTTCTCAGAGTTCCATCCTTCAAGATGGAAACTATTCGTACCATTCTTCCACTGATCCAGGAGGGTCAATTTATGACTACCGTGGACCTAAAGGATGCATATCTTCATGTTCCTATCCACAGAGATCATCACAAGTTCCTGAGGTTTGCCCTTCTGGACAAACATTTTCATTTCGTGGCTCTTCCTTTCGGTCTGACCATGGCTCCCAGGTTTTTCACAAAGGTTCTGGGGTCCCTGCTGGCGGTTCTAAGACCGCGAGGCATTGCAGTGGCGCCTTATCTGGACGATATTCTGATCTAGGCGTCTTATCAGCTAGCAAAGTTTTATACCGACATTGTTCTATCCTTCCTGAGGACTCATGGGTGGAAGGTAAATCTGGAAAAAAGTTCTCTAGTTCCGCAGACAAGGGTTCCTTTCTTGGGAGCTCTAATCGACTCTCTATCCATGAGAATCTTTTTGACGGAGGTCAGAAAATTAAAGATTCTGGACACATGCAGAGCCCTTCGGACAAATCCTCGGCCGTCAGTGGCTCAGTGCATGGAGGTAATTGGGTTGATGGTAGCAGCAATGGACATCGTTCCGTTTGCTCGTTTTCATCTTAGGCCTCTGCAACTGAGAATGCTCAGTCAGTGGAATGGAGATTATACAAATTTGTCTCCTTAAATATCTCTAGATCAGGAGACAAGGGACTCTCTTCTATGGTGGTTGTCGCTGGATCATCTATCCCAGGGGACATGCTTCCGCAGGCCCTCATGGGTGATAGTGACAACGGATGCCAGCCTGATAGGATGGGGAGCAGTCTGGAACTCCCTAAGGGCTCAGGGTGTATGGACTCAGGCTGAGTCTCTCCTTCCCATAAATATTCTAGAATTGAGAGCAATATTCAATGTGCTTCAGGCTTGGCCTCAGTTGGCTTCGGCTCAATTCATCAGATTCCAGTTGGACAACATAACGACGGTAGCTTACATCAATCATCAAGGAGGAATAAGAAGTTCCTTAGCGATGACATAGGTAGCCAGGATAATACAGTGGGCGGAGTCTCACTCTTGTCATCTGTCGGCGATCCATATCCCAGGGGTGGACAATTGGGAGGCGGATTTTCTGAGCAGACAGACATTTTCATCCGGGAGAGTGGGAACTTCATCCGGAGGTATTTTCCAACTTGATCCTCAGATGGGGAAGACCGGAGTTGGATCTCGTCAGAATGCCAAACTCCCGAGGTACGGGTCCAGGTCCAGGGATCCCCAGGCAGAACTGATAGATGCCTTGGTCTTTCGGCCTAGCTTATGTGTTCCCTCCATTTGCTCTCCTGCCCCGGGTGATTGCTCGAGTCAAACAGGAGAGGGGCATCAGTGATCCTCATTGCTCCTGCGTGGCCTCTCAGGACTTGGTATGCCGATCTGGGGGACATGTCATCTCAGCCACCGTGGAAGCTTCCATTGAGGAAAGACCTTCTCATTCAGGGACCCTTCCACCATCCGAATCTAGTTTCTCTGCAGCTGACTGCTTGGAGTTTTCTGATTCGGTCATAGATACATTGATTCAGGCACGTAAGCCTGTTACTAGGAAAATTTTACTATAAGATATGGCGTAAATATCTTTATTGGTGCGAATCCAAGGGCTACTCATGGAGTAGGGTTAGGATTCCCAGGATTTTGGCTTTTCTGCAAGACGGATTGGAGAAAGGGTTGTCAGCAAGTTCCTTAAAGGGACAGATTTCTGCTTTATCTATTTTGTTGCACAAGCGTCTGTCAGATGTTCAGTCTTTTTGTCAGGCTCTGACTAGAATCAGGCCTGTGTTTAGACCAATTGCTCCTCCTTGGAGTTTGAATTTAGTTCTTAAATTTCTTCAAGGGGTTCCGTTTGAACCTATGCATTCCATAGATATTAAGTTATTGTCTTGGAAAGTTTTTTATTTTTGGTTGCTATTTCTTCTGCTCGCAGCGTTTCTGAGCCTTCAGCATTGCAATGTGATTCTCCTTATCTTATTTATCATTCTGATAAGGTGGTGTTACGTACCAAACCTGGTTTTCTTCCTAAGGAGTTTCAAATAAAAATATTAATCAGGAAATTTTTGTTCCTTCCTTGTGTCCTAATCCTTCTACTAAGAAGGAGCGTCTGTTACATAATTTGGACATGGTCCGTGCCTTGAAGTTCTACTTACAGGCGACTAAGGATTTTCGTCAATCGTCTTCCTTGTTTGTCGTTTTTTCAGGGAAACGTAGGGGTCCGAAAGCTACGGCTACATCTCTTTCTTTTTGGCTGAAGAGTATCATCCGTTTTGCATATGAGACTGCTGGACAGCAGCCTCCTGAACGAATTACGGCTCATTCCACTAGGGCTGTTGCTTCCTCATGGGCATTCAAAAATTATGCTTCGGTTGAACAGATTTGCAAAGCTGCAACTTGGTCATCTCTTCACACTTTTTCCAAATTTTCCAAATTTGATACTTTTGCCTCGTCTGGGGCTGTTTTTGGGAGAAAAGTTCTTCAAGCAGTGGTGCCTTTGGTTTAGGTTCCCTGTCTTGTCCCTCCCTTTCATCCGTGTACTATAGCTTTGGTATTGTATCCCACAAGTAAGGATGAAATCCGCGGACTCATTGTATCTTGTAAAAGGAAATGTATTCTTACCTGATAAATTTTGTTTCTTTTACGATACGATGAGTCCACGGCCCACCCTGTTTTTCTAAGACAGGTCTTTAATTTTGTTAAACCTCAGTCACCTCTGCACCTTGGCTTTTCCTTTTTCTTCCTAACTTCGGTCGAATGACTGGAGTGGGAGGGAAGGGAGGAGCTATATATATACAGCTCTGCTGTGGTGCTCTTTGCCTCCTCCTGCTGACCAGGAGGCGATATCCCACAAGTAAGGATGAAATCCGTGGACTCATCGTATCATAAAAGAAACAAATTTATCAGGTAAGAATAAATTTCCTTTTTTTTAGTAACTTATGACAGAAACTAGAGTTTATTTTTAGTGATGGTAAATTCTAGTGTTTATAAACGCTTGGATTTGCCATCACTTTAAAAGATGCCCATTTGCATATCCCTATTCACAGGGATCAAAAAAAGTCCTTCAGTTTTGCTTTTCTAAACAGGCATTATCAATTTGGTCTGGCGACAGCACCAAGAATCTTCACAAAGGTTCTTGGAGCCCTTTGTCAATAATGAGAGCAATTTGTGGCACTTCCATTCGGTCTGTGGCACATGGACTAATAAAGCTCTTCAGTTCCTTCATATTCACTGTTGGAAAATGAACCTTCCAAAAGAGCTCTCTAATTATTAAAACCAGGGTTTCCTTCCTGGGTTTTATCAAAGATTCAATATCAGTTAGTCTCTCACAGACTCAGAAGGCTTGCACTCTTCTCCAAATTGTTTATCTTCCTACAGTTAGAGCAGTGGAATGGAGATTACAAAGAACTGTCTCAGAAGATATTTTAGACTTCAAGGCAATCCCTTACATGATGGCAAACTTATAAATCTTTTTCAGGGGCCTCCTTTGTCTATCCAACTTGGGTGGTGATCACCAAAGACTCCAGACTGTCAGGTTGGGGTGCAGTCTGGGGCTCATGGAGAGTGCAGGGAGTTTGGCCTCTTTCGGAGGTGAGGTTACCAATCAACATCTTATACTGCACATCATTTTAAGGGCACTCCAGAGTTGGCCCTTATTAAGATAGGTGTCATTTCTAAAGTTTCAATCAGACAATGTCAAAGAGGTGGCTTAAATCAATCACCAAGTTGGTACGTGGCGGCAAAAGGGGTAGACCGCATCCTGACTTGAGCAGAAGGCCATCATTGCATGATTTCTACAATCCATATTCCGTGTGTGGACAACTGGGAAGTTGACTTTTTCAGTCGTCAATACTTTTGTTCCTTTGAATGGTCCCTGAATCCGGAGGTATTCAACCAGATTTTGAGTTGTTGGAGCAAGCCAGACATAGATCTCATGGCCTCATACTTGAATCACAAGCTACCCTAGTATTATGCAAGATCTTGGGATCCACAGGCAACTATCATAGATGATCTAGTGATTCTCTGGTTGTTCAAACTGATTTACATCTTTCCTTCTTTTGTGTTACTATCCAGGTTAATAGCCAGTATAGAATGGGACTCTGTAATATTGATTGCTCTGGTATAGCTTTGCAGGACTTGGCATCTCTCTAAAGGTCCCTTCTCTCTAAAGGTCCCTTCCTTCATCAGAGACCCCTAATTTTTTAAATTTGATTGCATGACATTTGATTACCTAATTTTCTTCATAAATGGAAAGAGTCCACCGCTGCATTCATTACTTTTGGCAATTTAGAACCTGGCCACCAGGAGGAGGCAAACACACCCCAGCCAAAGGCTTAAATACTCCTCCCACTTCCCTCATCCCCCAGTCATTCTTTGCCTTTCGTCCCAGGAGGTTGGCAGAGAAGTGTCCAGAGGTTTTCGATAGTCTCTTATGGATGGTAGTACTCTTTGGCATGGAACTGGAGTTTTAAGTAGTCCTGTCAGCCTCTCAGTGAGAGCATGGGTGAAAGTTAGAATCTGGAGATGCAGGGAGAGTCTTTCTGCGAAACCATTCCGACTCATATTAACAGCTCCACAAGCAATCAGCGTTAATGAGTTTCGTTGCCTGCTTTTTTCTCTCAAGTCCATGGCAGAGACGAAGCTACTATCTGTCAGACTTGAAGGGCCGTGTTCCTGTTCCACGACGTAGATTCCAGTAAGATCATTTCATTTTACTTTTATCATGGATGTATTGTAATTTCAACTGTTTATCCGAGAGGGCTACAACCTTTCGGAGATAACTTTAACATAGGGTCTCAGTGAGGCTCCTTTTTGTATCTAGGACTCAAGGTTACTATCTCCTGATAGGGATTATTGAACAGGGGGGTTTATAATCATGTTTGTTGTGTAATTCTGTCTGCTACTGTGTAGTGTTGCTTCGGCTCATGGCTATTTTGGAACATAACGGCCTATGTCTAGTGACGCGGCCTTTTCCACCGCAGTGTCCCAGTTATGGAGGATTCTTGGAGACGGATGTCTCTGATTCAGACTCTACTTCTTGCGAAGAACATGAATTGGCCCGGGTTATACATGCCCATCAGTTATGTTCTAAATGTAGTTTTAGAGTGCTCTGTTCCTCGGGATCGGGGAATCGGGTGCCCACTGAGCCATCCGTCTCTGGTGATTCTATTTCTCATGAGACGAGTTCCCTACCATCAACTCTTACTACGCATGCAGGTAACCCAAACGCTAATTATCCTTTCTAGGGATTGTTGCCTGCTCCCACCGGAGGTTACGACACGGTTCCGCATGGCCATATTTTTGGCGCTAGCGCATCTGCACCTCCCGGGAGTGTGCTTACGATATTGTCTGTATTTCATTAGCCGGGGCTCGTCAGGCGTGGGATCGTTATAGACTGGCACGCCTTCGTGTCCTACTAAGGCACTTTTTGGCGTTGCTGGAGGATTCCACTCTTAATGGGTCTGGGGATTCTCAATCTTACTCTTCGACTGGCTTGCATACATAGACATAAGGGGATGAAGTAATCTTCTTATAGTCTTTGTTATTTGTGTATCCTTTCTCCAACATAGGTGTGTCCGGTCCACGGCGTCATCCTTACTTGTGGGATATTCTCCTCCCCAACAGGAAATGGCAAAGAGCCCAGCAAAGCTGGTCACATGATCCCTCCTAGGCTCCGCCTTCCCCAGTCATTCTCTTTGCCGTTGTACAGGCAACATCTCCACGGAGATGGCTTAGAGTTTTTTGGTGTTTAACTGTAGTTTTTATTATTCAATCAAGAGTTTGTTATTTTAAAATAGTGCTGGTATGTACTATTTACTCTGAAACAGAAAAGAGATGAAGATTTCTGTTTGTAAGAGGAAAATGATTTTAGCAACCGTTACTAAAATCGATGGCTGTTTCCACACAGGACTGTTGAGAGGAATTAACTTCAGTTGGGGGAAACAGTGAGCAGACTTTTGCTGCTTGAGGTATGACACATTTCTAACAAGACGATGTAATGCTGGAAGCTGTCATTTTCCCTATGGGATCCGGTAAGCCATTTTTATTACATAAAGAAAAAAAAGGGCTTCACAAGGGCTTTTAAGACTGTAGACATTTTCTGGGCTAAAACGATTGATATATAAGCATATTTTAATACTTCATAGCTTTGAGGAATTATTTTATTCTTGGGAATTATGTAAAATAACCGGCAGGCACTGTATTGGACACCTTATCCTCTAGGGGCTTTCCCTAATCATAGGCAGAGCCTCATTTTCGCGCCTCTATTGCGCACTTATTTTTGGGAAGCATGACATGCAGATGCATGTGTGAGGAGCTCTGATACATAGAAAAGACTTTCTGAAGGCGTCATTTGGTATCGTATTCCCCTTTGGGCTCGGTTGGGTCTCAGCAAAGCAGATACCAGGGACTGTAAAGGGGTTAAATATAAAAACGGCTCCGGTTCCGTTATTTTAAGGGTTAAAGCTTTCAAATTTGGTGTGCAATACTTTTAAGGCTTTAAGACACTGTGGTGAAATTTTGGTGAATTTTGAACGATTCCTTCATACTTTTTCACATTTGCAGTAATAAAGTGTGTTCAGTTTAAAATTTAAAGTGACAGTAACGGTTTTATTTTAAAACGTTTTTTGTACTTTGTTATAAAGTTTATGCCTGTTTAACATGTCTGAACTACCAGATAGACTGTGTTCTGTATGTGGGGAAGCCAAGGTTCCTTCTCATTTAAATAGATGTGATTTATGTGACACAAAATTTAGAGAAAATGATGCCCAAGATGATTCCTCAAGTGAGGGGAGTAAGCATGGTACTGCATCATCCCCTCCTTCGTCTACACCAGTCTTGCCCACACAGGAGGCCCCTAGTACATCTAGTGCGCCAATACTCCTTACTATGCAACAATTAACGGCTGTAATGGATAATTCTATCAAAAACATTTTAGCCAAAATGCCCACTTATCAGCGAAAGCGCGACTGCTCTGTTTTAGAAAATACTGAAGAGCATGAGGACGCTGATGATATTGGTTCTGAAGTGCCCCTACACCAGTCTGAGGGGGCCAGGGAGGTTTTGTCTGAGGGAGAAATTTCAGATTCAGGGAAAATTTCTCAACAAGCTGAACCTGATGTGATTACATTTAAATTTAAATTGGAACATCTCCGCGCCCTGCTTAAGGAGGTGTTATCTACTCTGGATGATTGTGAGAATTTGGTCATTCCAGAGAAATTATGTAAAATGGACAAGTTCCTAGAGGTCCCGGGGCCCCCCGAAGCTTTTCCTATACCCAAGCGGGTGGCGGACATTGTAAATAAAGAATGGGAAAGGCCCGGCATACCTTTCGTCCCTCCCCCTATATTTAAGAAATTGTTTCCTATGGTCGACCCCAGAAAGGACTTATGGCAGACAGTCCCCAAGGTCGAGGGGGCGGTTTCTACTCTAAACAAACGCACCACTATACCCATAGAAGATAGTTGTGCTTTCAAAGATCCTATGGATAAAAAATTAGAGGGTTTGCTTAAAAAGATGTTTGTTCAGCAAGGTTACCTTCTACAACCAATTTCATGCATTGTTCCTGTCACTACAGCAGCGTGTTTCTGGTTCGATGAACTAGAAAAGGCGCTCAATAAAGATTCTTCTTATGAGGAGATTTTGGACAGAATTCATGCTCTCAAATTGGCTAACTCTTTCACCCTAGACGCCACTTTGCAATTGGCTAGATTAGCGGCGAAAAATTCTGGGTTTGCTATTGTGGCGCGCAGAGCGCTTTGGCTAAAATCTTGGTCAGCGGATGCGTCTTCCAAGAACAAATTGCTTAACATACCTTTCAAGGGGAAAACGCTGTTTGGCCCTGACTTGAAAGAGATTATTTCTGATATCACTGGGGGCAAGGGCCACGCCCTTCCTCAGGATAGGTCTTTCAAGGCCAAAAATAAACCTAATTTTCGTCCCTTTCGCAGAAACGGACCAGCCCCAAGTGCTACGTCCTCTAAGCAAGAGGGTAATACTTCTCAAGCCAAGCCAGCCTGGAGGCCAATGCAAGGCTGGAACAAAGGTAAGCAGGCCAAGAAACCTGCCACTGCTACCAAGACAGCATGAGATGTTGGCCCCCGATCCGGGACCGGATCTGGTGGGGGGCAGACTCTCTCTCTTCGCTCAGGCTTGGGCAAGAGATGTTCTGGATCCTTGGGCGCTAGAAATAGTCTCCCAAGGTTATCTTCTGGAATTCAAGGGGCTTCCCCCAAGGGGGAGGTTCCACAGGTCTCAATTGTCTTCAGACCACATAAAAAAACAGGCATTCTTACATTGTGTAGAAGACCTGTTAAAAATGGGAGTGATTCATCCTGTTCCATTAGGAGAACAAGGGATGGGGTTCTACTCCAATCTGTTCGTTGTTCCCAAAAAAGAGGGAACATTCAGACCAATCTTAGATCTCAAGATCCTAAACAAGTTTCTCAAGGTTCCATCGTTCAAAATGGAAACCATTCGAACAATTCTTCCTTCCATCCAGGAAGGTCAATTCATGACCACGGTGGATTTAAAGGATGCGTATCTACATATTCCTATCCACAAGGAACATCATCGGTTCCTAAGGTTCGCATTTCTGGACAAGCATTACCAGTTTGTGGCACTTCCGTTCGAATTAGCCACTGCTCCAAGAATTTTCACAAAGGTACTAGGGTCCCTTCTAGCGGTGCTAAGACCAAGGGGCATTGCAGTAGTACCTTACTTGGACGACATACTGATTCAAGCGTCGTCCCTTCCACAAGCAAAGGCTCACACGGACATTGTCCTGGCCTTTCTCAGATCTCACGGGTGGAAAGTGAACGTAGAAAAAAGTTCTCTATCTCCGTCAACAAGGGTTCCCTTCTTGGGAACAATAATAGACTCCTTAGAAATGAGGATTTTTCTGACAGAGGCCAGAAAATCAAAACTTCTAAACTCTTGTCAAATACTTCATTCTGTTCCTCTTCCTTCCATAGCGCAGTGCATGGAAGTAATAGGTTTGATGGTAGCGGCAATGGACATAGTTCCTTTTGCGCGAATTCATCTAAGACCATTACAACTGTGCATGCTCAGTCAGTGGAATGGGGACTATACAGACTTGTCTCCGACGATACAAGTAGATCAGAGGACCAGAGATTCACTCCGTTGGTGGCTGTCCCTGGACAACCTGTCACAGGGGATGAGCTTCCGCAGACCAGAGTGGGTCATTGTCACGACCGACGCCAGTCTGGTGGGCTGGGGCGCGGTCTGGGGACCCCTGAAAGCTCAGGGTCTTTGGTCTCGGGAAGAATCTCTTCTCCCGATAAATATTCTGGAACTGAGAGCGATATTCAATGCTCTCAAGGCTTGGCCTCAGCTAGCAAAGGCCAAGTTCATACGGTTTCAATCAGACAACATGACGACTGTTGCGTACATCAACCATCAGGGGGGAACAAGGAGTTCCCTGGCGATGGAAGAAGTGACCAAAATCATTCAATGGGCGGAGACTCACTCCTGCCACTTGTCTGCAATCCACATCCCAGGAGTGGAAAATTGGGAAGCGGATTTTCTGAGTCGTCAGACATTTCATCCGGGGGAGTGGGAACTCCATCCGGAAATCTTTGCCCAAATTACTCAATTGTGGGGCATTCCAGACATGGATCTGATGGCCTCTCGTCAGAACTTCAAGGTTCCTTGCTACAGGTCCAGATCCAGGGATCCCAAGGCGACTCTAGTAGATGCATTAGTAGCACCTTGGACCTTCAAACTAGCTTATGTATTCCCGCCGTTTCCTCTCATCCCCAGGCTGGTAGCCAGGATCAATCAGGAGAGGGCATCGGTGATCTTGATAGCTCCTGCGTGGCCACGCAGGACTTGGTATGCAGACCTGGTGAATATGTCATCGGCTCCACCATGGAAGCTACCTTTGAGACGAGACCTTCTTGTTCAAGGTCCGTTCGAACATCCGAATCTGGTCTCACTCCAACTGACTGCTTGGAGATTGAACGCTTGATCTTATCAAAGCGAGGGTTCTCAGATTCTGTCATTGATACTCTTGTTCAGGCCAGAAAGCCTGTAACTAGAAAAATCTACCACAAAATATGGAAAAGATATATCTGTTGGTGTGAATCTAAAGGATTCCCTTGGGACAAGGTAAAAATTCCTAAGATTCTATCCTTTCTTCAAGAAGGTTTGGAGAAAGGATTATCTGCAAGTTCTTTGAAGGGACAGATTTCTGCCTTGTCTGTGTTACTTCACAAAAAGCTGGCAGCTGTGCCAGATGTTCAAGCCTTTGTTCAGGCTCTGGTTAGAATCAAGCCTGTTTACAAACCTTTGACTCCTCCTTGGAGTCTCAATTTAGTTCTTTCAGTTCTTCAGGGGGTTCCGTTTGAACCCTTACATTCCGTTGATATTAAGTTATTATCTTGGAAAGTTTTGTTTTTGGTTGCAATTTCTTCTGCTAGAAGAGTTTCAGAATTATCTGCTCTGCAGTGTTCTCCTCCTTATCTGGTGTTCCATGCAGATAAGGTGGTTTTGCGTACTAAACCTGGTTTTCTTCCGAAAGTTGTTTCTAACAAAAACAATAACCAGGAGATAGTCGTTCCTTCTTTGTGTCTGAATCCAGTTTCAAAGAAGGAACGTTTATTGCACAATTTGGATGTAGTTCGTGCTCTAAAATTCTATTTAGATGCTACAAAGGATTTTAGACAAACATCTTCCTTGTTTGTTGTTTATTCTGGTAAAAGGAGAGGTCAAAAAGCAACTTCTACCTCTCTCTCTTTTTGGATTAAAAGCATCATCAGATTGGCTTACGAGACTGCCGGACGGCAGCCTCCTGAAAGAATCACAGCTCATTCCACTAGGGCTGTGGCTTCCACATGGGCCTTTAAGAACGAGGCTTCTGTTGATCAGATATGTAAGGCAGCGACTTGGTCTTCACTGCACACTTTTACTAAATTTTACAAATTTGATACTTTTGCTTCTTCTGAGGCTATTTTTGGGAGAAAGGTTTTGCAAGCCGTGGTGCCTTCCATCTAGGTGACCTGATTTGCTCCTTCCCTTCATCCGTGTCCTAAAGCTTTGGTATTGGTTCCCACAAGTAAGGATGACGCCGTGGACCGGACACACCTATGTTGGAGAAAACAGAATTTATGTTTACCTGATAAATTACTTTCTCCAACGGTGTGTCCAGTCCACGGCCCGCCCTGGTTTTTTAATCAGGTCTGATAATTTATTTTCTTTAACTACAGTCACCACGGTATCATATGATTTCTCCTATGCAAATATTCCTCCTTTACGTCGGTCGAATGACTGGGGAAGGCGGAGCCTAGGAGGGATCATGTGACCAGCTTTGCTGGGCTCTTTGCCATTTCCTGTTGGGGAGGAGAATATCCCACAAGTAAGGATGACGCCGTGGACCGGACACACCGTTGGAGAAAGTAATTTATCAGGTAAACATAAATTCTGTTTTTCCAGTTCTGAGCTTGGAAGTCTCAGACCCCTGTTGGGCTGGTCCTGCGGGTCTGTCCGTTCTTCCTGGGCGATAACCTACGGGTTGCTTTCTTTTATTTTCATCCGGTGAGGATGATTTTTTTTTGGTTTAAAGCTCATGTTGTAGTGTGATGTTTCCTTCGGGAACTTTCCCCTCTGGAATTGATACTCATGATTTTGTTCTCTCTGTTTACAAAAGTCTGTCTGACTGTTCTTTATCCCTCCATTATTGGGTGAGACTCTATGTGGCCTTGACAGTGCTTGGGCTCTTGTTTTCAGGCTGGTCCTGACTGGGTACAAATCCTTCTGTTTTTTTAGGCCTAGTTCAGACTCGTGGCACCTATTTATGTCCGGTGAGGGCGCCCAGTGATCACAATATGATTGTGTGTATGTCTTGTTTTACAAGCTTCAACTAGCATCCTGAGAGGACTTGAGGGTCCGTGGTTGCTTAGCGGCATGGGGTTTGGTTCAGTCCTCATTTGCCATTCAATCCAGTGGGCCGGGACTCAGTTGAGATCCATGGTGACATGCTCGGTCGTTTTCGGGAACTAGAGTGTTCCTTCCCGTTGTGGTTTGGAGGATTTAGGTCCTTCATACCGCCTTTCTTACGGTTTTGCCTTTCATGGTCTCTTTGGAAGTGTACTTTTAGGACTTATTCCTTTTAGAGGTTCTCTTCCTTTGGTTCGAGACTTTCTGGACTTCGTCCGGTTTTTGTGGTGGCTTTGGCCGCTTAATTAGGAAGTGAAGGCCGGGAGGCTCTGTCTTCCTTCGGGAGTTAGTTGTCTCTATATCAGGGGCGATAGGAGGTGTTGTCTATTTTTCCAAGATTTTTTCTTAGGGGATGTTTTTCTGCCTGGGTTTAGGATGCTTTGCATTCTTTTCCCTTGGGTGTGGTCCTCTGGAACGTTAATTTGAAAGGATTATGGAGACTAGCCTTTCTTCTACTCTCTTTTGGGGTGACTCTGTTCTCGTTTTCATTTCCCTTAGTGCTGCCCTTGGGGCCTTTGGGCCTAGTGTGACTCTGTCGCGGCCTAGTACCTTGCTGGGGGGTGTTGACCTCCGGCTAAGGGTGTTCTCTTCCCTTTAGGCTGGGAATTATGAGTCCTGTACCCATTCTTCGGGTTTCCCGGTTCTCATACCCTGTGAGGTCTGATTGCTTCAGACGGGGTATCTTGTGTTCCCTGAGGGTGTCATTCGTTCTTGGACAATTCTGGGTCCCGGGTCTGGAGTTCTTGTCTTGGATGCTTCTTGGATGTCTGGAGACTTATGATCCGATTGACTGGTTTGGGACGACCCAGTTTTTTTCAGTGACCCTATGTTGCAACATAGGGGCTAGCTCATGGGCTTGAAATCAGGTAGGCCAACGTTCTCATCCACCTTTGGGTACTGGTTATAAACTTTAAGGCCTGACTTGTCCTTCGGACGGAGTGTGCTCCTCTATGGGGAGTTTTTTTCTCTGTTGGGTCAACAGTGATGTCCGGATGATTTTTCATTCGGTCCGTGTTTTGACATACTATGGCTTCATGTCTTGTGGACATGTACGCTGTTCTTATCTGTGCCCTTCCCTTTGGAGGGGGATAGTTTATCTTCCTTATGAGTTGGGGTTTCCTCTCTCTGGAGGATCCTTGTCCTGGCCTGTGTAGGAGGTTGGATCAGGTTGCTTATTTCTGTAAGGGGCAGCATCTGCTGCTCTGTGGGCTCTGTTCCACCTGTTGGAAATTGGTCTCTCTGCATAGAGACTGTCTAAGAGTTGTGACAGGTCTTCCTACGGATCTATTGCACTTTTCTCTGTTCCGGGTCCTAGGGGGTTCTCCTTGGGAGTGCCTTATTTTGGTGGAGCATATTGGGTTAGCACCCGAGCTCTGTTGGGGTGGGTGAGTCCCCCCTTTTTTCTTCCGTTCCCTGGGGGCTTGTGGTTGGGGTCTTCTGTCCCCCTGTCTATCAGACATGTCTGTCGCTTTGGCTGGTCTGGTGTTGGAGCAGGATCTGAGATCTTTTTCTCTGCTATTTCGTCCTCGGAGCATTCAAGGTACAGTAAGCCTTTTTGAGGTTTCTCCTTTCTCCACATTCAAGATTTGTGGGAAGGACTGGCGGCTCTTTGATAGCCTGTGACGTTATCCGCTGGTTAGTCGATACTCAGCAATTTGAAGGATCCTATCTTCAGCTGCTTTCTACTTGCCTTGCAAGTATTTATTTAAGTTTCAGAGTCATTTTTAGATGACTGCAGCGTGCAGTATTTTTGCTTTAGGTGTTGTTCGTCAGACCTATCTGAGATTGCTGTACGAGGTTTCGTTCTGAAAATTTCGGTATTCTGAGATACCTTTTTGCTACTTGGGGACCTTCGTCTTCAGTTGCTTTCTAGAGTGTGGTTGCACTGTGTTAGGGAAGATCCTTTCTCTGTTTCAGACTCCCGGGGTTTCTGTATTTCTGGGGTCTGGGCGTTTCCTCCCCTTGTTTCTATGAGACTGGTTGGGTCATTGTTAGCCTGACCCGGTTTCTCGTTCAGTTCCTAATGCTAGCTGGAAGCTAGCTCAGCATACTAATGCACTGTGGCTACTCTGCACTGTAGCAAACCGAGGGTTTCAAGCTCGATCCCCGGCGAGGTTTACTCAGCCTTTCCTCCTTTCGAGGTTGATAAAATGAGCAGCGCCTTGAGTTTTTTCATCAGGCAAAGGCAGTTTTGAGAACCAACTATTTTTTCCTTCAGAAGTAGTATGTTCAGATAACATAAATCAGAACATTGTGGTTCCATCTCTCTAACCAGCTCCATGGATTTCTAAAGAGAGATTACTTCACAACTTGAATTTGTCTAGGGCCTTAGAATTTTTATCTTAATGCCACAAAATAATTTAGACAATCTTCTTCTTTGTTTATTTATTTCACAAGTCCCCACAATGGACAGTAACCTACATCAAAAATCTTAGCAGCTTGGATACAAACTTTTCAAAGTAGGGAAGTCTCTCCCCCAGAGCAAATTACTGCTTATTCTACTAGAGCAGTTGCCACCTCCTTTTGCTTTTTATAATGAAGCTTCCATTGAACAAATTTGTAAGGCAGGTACTTGATCATATTTTGCCTCTTCTAAGGTTTCTTTTGATAGGAAAGTATTGATGAAAGCTGTGGCTGTTTAGAGCCTTTACTTGCATTAACTGTTTTCCCGCCCTTGGTTCTTCAGTACAGTTGGCTGCAGTACCAGTTTGCACTTCACTTGCCCTTCTTTTCTAAAATTCTCCTTTCTCTTGGCCATATGATGACTGAAGAATCATGGGAAAGTGAAAGGGGTTAAAAGCTCTGTTATGTTGGGTATTTTGCTACCTCCGTGTGTAATGGACTTTAACCCCTTCGCTTCCGGGCATTTCAGTGAAGAACTTGCCTAAATCAGTGGTCGCCAACCAGTGGTCCACGAGAAGATGTTGGTGGTCCTTGACACCATCAAGCAGGAATTAATCTCCTATGATGGTGTCACACCCGTCGCACCGCAACTCCCTACAGTGCCTGGCTGGTCATCAGTGAAAACCAACGGAGGAGGAGTTAAATTACAATCTCCCTACGCACGTTGCGTAGTACTGCGCAACTTGCGTAGCTAAATTGTATTTTTAACTCCTCCCGTCCGGCACACTGCTCAGAGGAAGATGCTTCCATTCTAAATCCAGCAGAGGTTGGTAAAGTCTTGGATTGAAATAGTGGAATTAAAGTATATAAAAAAAGAAAATCTTTAAAAAATTGTCATATTTCATTTATTTTCTTCACTTTACCTGTCTCTTTGTAGTAGTTTTCCTAATTCCTTCAGATGGACTTACATCACTGTTTGTCTTCCTCCCCTCCATCTTCTTTTTTCAATTAAATATTAATTATTTTTCATTCTAATAATTTTCCCGTGCACAATGCCATTCCACCTGTATTCCAGTAATTGCCATTCAACATATCCCACCAGTATTATAGTAATTGCCAGTAACATCAGTCGTGGTTAGCTCACATCCATATTGAGAGCTTTCTGATATAAACTTAATTTATTACTCCAATGTCTGTCCATGATCATAAGTAGTTTTGAATAATTCCTAACTGGGGAAGAGACTTGGAAGTCTTGTGGTCCTTTTAAACATAATTCTTTTTTTCCCACTTTCTGCCTCTGTTTCCAGCTCAAAAGTTGGCACTCACCCTTCCTCTCTCATTTGGAAGTATTCTCTCAGTTCTGTCATTCAGTTAGTTAATTCCAAAAAAATATTCTTAAAAATGTGTAAATATATACATAATGTAAACTTGGCTATGGTTATACTGGTTATGTACAGTATGTGTGTGTGTGTGTGTGTGTATGTGTATGTGTGTATGTATATGTATATATATATATATATATATATATATATATATATATATATATATATATATATATATATATATATATATATATATATTTGTACCTTTTTAAAAAAAAAAAAAAAAAATCATGTTAGTGGTCCACGGGATTCAAAATTTTGAGTTTAGTGGTCCCTGAGGTCCGAAAGGTTGGCGACCCCTGGCCTAAATTACTGCATATTTTTGTAGCATTTTTGCTATCACTCCATTTAAACAGAAATAGAGCCTTGTTTCTCCAACATAGGTGTGTCCGGTCCACGGCGTCATCCTTACTTGTGGGATATTCTCTTCCCCAACAGGAAATGGCAAAGAGCCCAGCAAAGCTGGTCACATGATCCCTCCTAGGCTCCGCCTTCCCCAGTCATTCTCTTTGCCGTTGTACAGGCAACATCTCCACGGAGATGGCTTAGAGTTTTTTGGTGTTTAAATGTAGTTTTTATTATTCAATCAAGAGTTTGTTATTTTAAAATAGTGCTGGTATGTACTATTTACTCTGAAACAGAAAAGAGATGAAGATTTCTGTTTGTAAGAGGAAAATGATTTTAGCAACCGTTACTAAAATCGATGGCTGTTTCCACACAGGACTGTTGAGAGGAATTAACTTCAGTTGGGGGAAACAGTGAGCAGACTTTTGCTGCTTGAGGTATGACACATTTCTAACAAGACGTGGTAATGCTGGAAGCTGTCATTTTCCCTATGGGATCCGGTAAGCCATTTTTATTAAATGAGAATAAAGGGCTTCACAAGGGCTTTAAAGACTGGTAGACATTTTTCTGGGCTAAAACGATTGATTTATAAGCATTTTTAATACTTCATAGCTTTGAGGAGTTATTTTATTCTTGGGAATTATGTAAAATAACCGGCAGGCACTGTATTGGACACCTTTCTCCAATGTCCGGTCCACGGCGTCATCCTTACTTGTGGGATATTCTCTTCCCCAACAGGAAATGGCAAAGAGCCCAGCAAAGCTGGTCACATGATCCCTCCTAGGCTCCGCCTACCCCAGTCATTCTCTTTGCCGTTGTACAGGCAACATCTCCACGGAGATGGCTTAGAGTTTTTTAGTGTTTAACTGTAGTTTTTATTATTCAATCAAGAGTTTGTTATTTTGAAATAGTGCTGGTATGTACTATTTACTCAGAAACAGAAAAGAGATGAAGATTTCTGTTTGTATGAGGAAAATGATTTTAGCAACCGTAACTAAAATCCATGGCTGTTCCACACAGGACTGTTGAGAGCAATTAACTTCAGTTGGGGGAACAGTGTGCAGTCTCTTGCTGCTTGAGGTATGACACATTCTAACAAGACGATGTAATGCTGGAAGCTGTCATTTTCCCTATGGGATCCGGTAAGCCATGTTTATTACGATCGTAAATAAGGGCTTCACAAGGGCTTATTAAGACTGTAGACTTTTTTTGGGCTAAATCGATTCATTATTAACACATATTTAGCCTTGAGGAATCATTTTATCTGGGTATTTTGATATAATAATATCGGCAGGCACTGTATTAGACACCTTATTCCTTAGGGGCTTTCCCAAAGCATAAGCAGAGCCTCATTTTCGCGCCGGTGTGGCGCACTTGTTTTTGAGAGGCATGGCATGCAGTCGCATGTGAGAGGAGCTCTGATACTTAGAAAAGACTTTCTGAAGGCGTCATTTGGTATCGTATTCCCCTTTGGGCTTGGTTGGGTCTCAGCAAAGCAGATACCAGGGACTGTAAAGGGGTTAAAGTTTAAAAACGGCTCCGGTTCCGTTATTTTAAGGGTTAAAGCTTTCAAATTTGGTGTGCAATACTTTTAAGGCTTTAAGACACTGTGGTGAAAATTTGGTGAATTTTGAACAATTCCTTCATGTTTTTTCGCAATTGCAGTAATAAAGTGTGTTCAGTTTAAAATTTAAAGTGACAGTAACGGTTTTATTTTAAAACGTTTTTTGTACTTTGTTATCAAGTTTATGCCTGTTTAACATGTCTGAACTACCAGATAGACTGTGTTCTGAATGTGGGGAAGCCAGAATTCCTATTCATTTAAATAAATGTGATTTATGTGATAATGACAATGATGCCCAAGATGATTCCTCAAGTGAGGGGAGTAAGCATGGTACTGCATCATTCCCTCCTTCGTCTACACGAGTCTTGCCCACTCAGGAGGCCCCTAGTACATCTAGCGCGCCAATACTCCTTACTATGCAACAATTAACGGCTGTAATGGATAATTCTGTCAAAAACATTTTAGCCAAAATGAACACTTGTCAGCGTAAGCGCGGCTGCTCTGTTTTAGATACTGAAGAGCATGACGACGCTGATATTAATATCTCTGAAGGGCCCCTAACCCAGTCTGATGGGGCCAGGGAGGTTTTGTCTGAGGGAGAAATTACTGATTCAGGGAACATTTCTCAACAGGCTGAACCTGATGTGATTGCATTTAAATTTAAGTTGGAACATCTCCGCATTCTGCTTAAGGAGGTATTATCCACTCTGGATGATTGTGACAAGTTGGTCATCCCAGAGAAACTATGTAAAATGGACAAGTTCCTAGAGGTGCCGGGGCTCCCAGAAGCTTTTCCTATACCCAAGCGGGTGGCGGACATTGTTAATAAAGAATGGGAAAGGCCCGGTATTCCTTTCGTCCCTCCCCCCATATTTAAAAAATTGTTTCCTATGGTCGACCCCAGAAAGGACTTATGGCAGACAGTCCCCAAGGTCGAGGGAGCGGTTTCCACTTTAAACAAACGCACCACTATACCCATAGAGGATAGTTGTGCTTTCAAAGATCCTATGGATAAAAAATTAGAAGGTTTGCTTAAAAAGATGTTTGTTCAGCAGGGTTACCTTCTACAACCAATTTCATGCATTGTCCCTGTCGCTACAGCCGCATGTTTCTGGTTCGATGAACTGATAAAGGCGGTCGATAGTGATTCTCCTCCTTATGAGGAGATTATGGACAGAATCAATGCTCTCAAATTGGCTAATTCTTTCACCCTAGACGCCACTTTGCAATTGGCTAGGTTAGCGGCTAAGAATTCTGGGTTTGCTATTGTGGCGCGCAGAGCGCTTTGGTTGAAATCTTGGTCGGCTGATGCGTCTTCCAAGAACAAGCTACTTAACATTCCTTTCAAGGGGAAAACGCTGTTTGGCCCTGACTTGAAAGAGATTATCTCTGATATCACTGGGGGTAAGGGCCACGCCCTTCCTCAGGATCGGCCTTTCAAGGCAAAAAATAAACCTAATTTTCGTCCCTTTCGTAGAAACGGACCAGCCCAAGGTGCTACGTCCTCTAAGCAAGAGGGTAATACTTCTCAAGCCAAGCCAGCTTGGAGACCAATGCAAGGCTGGAACAAGGGAAAGCAGGCCAAGAAACCTGCCACTGCTACCAAGACTGCATGAAATGTTGGCCCCCGATCCGGAACCGGATCTGGTGGGGGGCAGACTCTCTCTCTTCGCTCAGGCTTGGGCAAGAGATGTTCTGGATCCTTGGGCGCTAGAAATAGTCTCCCAAGGTTATCTTCTGGAATTCAAGGGACTTCCCCCAAGGGGGAGGTTCCACAGGTCTCAGTTGTCTTCAGACCACATAAAAAGACAGGCATTCTTACATTGTGTAGAAGACCTGTTAAAAATGGGAGTGATTCATCCTGTTCCATTAAGAGAACAAGGGATGGGGTTCTACTCCAATCTGTTCATAGTTCCCAAAAAAGAGGGAACGTTCAGACCAATCTTAGATCTCAAGATCTTAAACAAGTTTCTCAAGGTTCCATCGTTCAAGATGGAAACCATTCGAACTATTCTTCCTTCCATCCAGGAAGGTCAATTCATGACCACGGTGGATTTAAAGGATGCGTATCTACATATTCCTATCCACAAGGAACATCATCGGTTCCTAAGGTTCGCATTCCTGGACAAACATTACCAGTTCGTGGCGCTTCCTTTCGGATTAGCCACTGCTCCAAGGATTTTCACAAAGGTACTAGGGTCCCTTCTAGCTGTGCTAAGACCAAGGGGCATTGCTGTAGTACCTTACTTGGACGACATTCTGATTCAAGCGTCGTCCCTTCCTCAAGCAAAGGCTCACACGGACATCGTCCTGGCCTTTCTCAGATCTCACGGATGGAAAGTGAACGTGGAAAAGAGTTCTCTATCCCCGTCAACAAGGGTTCCCTTCTTGGGAACAATTATAGACTCCTTAGAAATTAGGATTTTTCTAACAGAGGCCAGAAAAACAAAACTTCTAGACTCTTGTCGGATACTTCATTCTGTTCCTCTTCCTTCCATAGCTCAGTGCATGGAAGTGATCGGGTTGATGGTTGCGGCAATGGACATAGTTCCTTTTGCGCGCATTCATCTAAGACCATTACAACTGTGCATGCTCAGTCAGTGGAATGGGGACTATACAGACTTGTCTCCAAAGATACAAGTAAATCAGAGGACCAGAGACTCACTCCGTTGGTGGCTGTCCCTGGACAACCTGTCACAAGGGATGACATTCCGCAGACCAGAGTGGGTCATTGTCACGACCGACGCCAGTCTGATGGGCTGGGGCGCGGTCTGGGGATCCCTGAAAGCTCAGGGTCTTTGGTCTCGGGAAGAATCTCTTCTACCGATAAATATTCTGGAACTGAGAGCGATATTCAATGCTCTCAAGGCTTGGCCTCAGCTAGCGAGGGCCAAGTTCATACGGTTTCAATCAGACAACATGACAACTGTTGCGTACATCAACCATCAGGGGGGAACAAGGAGTTCCCTAGCGATGGAAGAAGTGACCAAAATCATTCTATGGGCGGAGTCTCACTCCTGCCACCTGTCTGCTATCCACATCCCAGGAGTGGAAAATTGGGAAGCGGATTTTCTGAGTCGTCAGACATTGCATCCGGGGGAGTGGGAACTCCATCCGGAAATCTTTGCCCAAGTCACTCAGCTGTGGGGCATTCCAGACATGGATCTGATGGCCTCTCGTCAGAACTTCAAAGTTCCTTGCTACGGGTCCAGATCCAGGGATCCCAAGGCGGCTCTAGTGGATGCACTAGTAGCACCTTGGACCTTCAAACTAGCTTATGTGTTCCCGCCGTTTCCTCTCATCCCCAGGCTGGTAGCCAGGATCAATCAGGAGAGGGCGTCGGTGATCTTGATAGCTCCTGCGTGGCCACGCAGGACTTGGTATGCAGATCTGGTGAATATGTCATCGGCTCCACCTTGGAAGCTACCTTTGAGACGAGACCTTCTTGTTCAGGGTCCGTTAGAACATCCGAATCTGGTTTCACTCCAGCTGACTGCTTGGAGATTGAACGCTTGATTTTATCGAAGCGAGGGTTCTCAGATTCTGTTATCGATACTCTTGTTCAGGCCAGAAAGCCTGTAACTAGAAAGATTTACCACAAAATTTGGAAAAAATATATCTGTTGGTGTGAATCTAAAGGATTCCCTTGGGACAAGGTTAAGATTCCTAGGATTCTATCCTTCCTTCAAGAAGGATTGGAAAAAGGATTATCTGCAAGTTCCCTGAAGGGACAGATTTCTGCCTTGTCGGTGTTACTTCACAAAAAACTGGCTGCGGTGCCAGATGTTCAAGCCTTTGTTCAGGCTCTGGTTAGAATTAAGCCTGTTTACAAACCTTTGACTCCTCCTTGGAGTCTCAATTTAGTTCTTTCAGTTCTTCAGGGGGTTCCGTTTGAACCCTTGCATTCCGTTGATATTAAATTATTATCTTGGAAAGTTTTGTTTTTAGTTGCAATTTCTTCTGCCAGAAGAGTTTCAGAATTATCTGCTCTGCAGTGTTCTCCTCCTTATCTGGTGTTCCATGCAGATAAGGTGGTTTTACGTACTAAACCTGGTTTTCTTCCAAAAGTTGTTTCTAACAAAAACATTAACCAGGAGATTATCGTACCTTCTCTGTGTCCGAAACCAGTTTCAAAGAAGGAACGTTTGTTGCACAATTTGGATGTTGTTCGCGCTCTAAAATTCTATTTAGATGCTACAAAGGATTTTAGACAAACATCTTCCTTGTTTGTTGTTTATTCCGGTAAAAGGAGAGGTCAAAAAGCAACTTCTACCTCTCTCTCTTTTTGGATTAAAAGCATCATCAGATTGGCTTACGAGACTGCCGGACGGCAGCCTCCCGAAAGAATCACAGCTCATTCCACTAGGGCTGTGGCTTCCACATGGGCCTTCAAGAACGAGGCTTCTGTTGATCAGATATGTAGGGCAGCGACTTGGTCTTCACTGCACACTTTTACCAAATTTTACAAGTTTGATACTTTTGCTTCTTCTGAGGCTATTTTTGGGAGAAAGGTTTTGCAAGCCGTGGTGCCTTCCATTTAGGTGACCTGATTTGCTCCCTCCCTTCATCCGTGTCCTTAAGCTTTGGTATTGGTTCCCACAAGTAAGGATGACGCCGTGGACCGGACACACCTATGTTGGAGAAAACAGAATTTATGTTTACCTGATAAATTACTTTCTCCAACGGTGTGTCCGGTCCACGGCCCGCCCTGGTTTTTTAATCAGGTCTGATAATTTATTTTCTTTAACTACAGTCACCACGGTACCATATGGTTTCTCCTATGCAAATATTCCTCCTTAACGTCGGTCGAATGACTGGGGTAGGCGGAGCCTAGGAGGGATCATGTGACCAGCTTTGCTGGGCTCTTTGCCATTTCCTGTTGGGGAAGAGAATATCCCACAAGTAAGGATGACGCCGTGGACCGGACACACCGTTGGAGAAAGTAATTTATCAGGTAAACATAAATTCTGTTTTTTCACTGGGGGCCTTCTCTAATCATAGGCAGAGCCTCATTTTCGCGCCTCTATTGCGCAGTTGTTTTTGGGAAGCAAGGCATGCAGATGCATGTGTGAGGAGCTCAGATACATAGAAAAAGCTTACTGAAGGCGTCATTTGGTATCGTATTCCCCTTTGGGCTTGGTTGGGTCTCAGCAAAGCAGATACCAGGGACTGTATAGGGGTTAAATATAAAAATGGCTCCGGTTCCGTTATTTTAAGAGTTAAAGCTTTCAAATTTGGTGTGCAATACTTTTAAGGCTTTAAGACACTGTGGTGAAATTTTGGTGAATTTTGAACAATTCCTTCATACTTTTTCACATTTTCAGTAATAAAGTGTGTTCAGTTAAAGTGACAGTAACGGTTTTATTTTAAAACGTTTTTTGTACTTTGTTATCAAGTTTATGCCTGTTTAACATGTCTGAACTATCAGATAGACTATGTTCTGTATGTGAGGAAGCCAAGGTTCCTTCTCATTTAAATAGATGTGATTTATGTGACACAAAATTTAGAGAAAATGATGCCCAAGATGATTCCTCAAGTGAGGGGAGTAAGCATGGTACTGCATCATCCCCTCCTTCGTCTACGCCAGTCTTGCCCACACAGGAGGCCCCTAGTACATCTAGTGCGCCAATACTCCTTACTATGCAACAATTAACGGCTGTAATGGATAATTCTATCAAAAACATTTTAGCCAAAATGCCCACTTATCAGCGAAAGCGCGACTGCTCTGTTTTAGAAAATACTGAAGAGCATGAGGACGCTGATGATAATGGTTCTGAAATGCCCCTACACCAGTCTGAGGGGGCCAGGGAGGTTTTGTCTGAGGGAGAAATTTCAGATTCAGGGAAAATTTCTCAACAAGCTGAACCTGATGTGATTACATTCAAATTTAAATTGGAACATCTCCGCGCTCTGCTTAAGGAGGTGTTATCTACTCTGGATGATTGTGAGAATTTGGTCATTCCAGAGAAATTATGTAAGATGGACAAGTTCCTAGAGGTCCCGGGGCCCCCCGAAGCTTTTCCTATACCCAAGCGGGTGGCGGACATTGTAAACAAAGAATGGGAAAGGCCCGGCATACCTTTTGTCCCTCCCCCTATATTTAAGAAATTGTTTCCTATGGTCGACCCCAGAAAGGACTTATGGCAGACAGTCCCCAAGGTCGAGGGGGCGGTTTCTACTCTAAACAAACGCACTACTATCCCTATAGAAGATAGTTGTGCTTTCAAAGATCCTATGGATAAAAAATTAGAGGGTTTGCTTAAAAAGATGTTTGTTCAGCAAGGTTACCTTCTACAACCAATTTCATGCATTGTTCCTGTCACTACAGCAGCGTGTTTCTGGTTCGATGAACTAGAAAAGTCGCTCAATAAAGATTCTTCTTATGAGGAGATTATGGACAGAATTCATGCTCTCAAATTGGCTAACTCTTTTACTTTTGACGCCACTTTGCAATTGGCTAGATTAGCGGCGAAAAATTCAGGGTTTGCTATTGTGGCGCGCAGAGCGCTTTGGCTAAAATCTTGGTCAGCGGATGCGTCTTCCAAGAACAAATTGCTTAACATACCTTTCAAGGGGAAAACGCTGTTTGGCCCTGACTTGAAAGATTATTTCTGATATCACTGGGGGTAAGGGCCACGCCCTTCCTCAGGATTGGTCTTTCAAGGCTAAAAATAAACCAAATTTTCGTCCCTTTCGCAGAAACGGACCAGCCCCAAGTGCTACATCCTCTAAGCAAGAGGGTAACACTTCTCAAACCAAGCCAGCCTGGAGGCCAATGCAAGGCTGGAACAAAGGTAAGCAAGCCAAGAAACCTGCCACTGCTACCAAGACAGCATGAGATGTTGGCCCCCGATCCGGGACCGGATCTGGTGGGGGGCAGACTTTCTCTCTTCGCTCAGGCTTGGGCAAGAGATGTTCCGGATCCTTGGGCGCTAGAAATAGTCTCCCAAGGTTATCTTCTGGAATTCAAGGAGCTTCCCCCAAGGGGGAGGTTCCACAGGTCTCAATTGTCTTCAGACCACATAAAAAGACAGGCATTCTTACATTGTGTAGAAGACCTGTTAAAAATGGGAGTGATTCATCCTGTTCCATTAGGAGAACAAGGGATGGGTTTCTACTCCAATCTGTTCATAGTTCCTAAAAAAGAGGGAACATTCAGACCAATCTTAGATCTCAAGATCCTAAACAAGTTTCTCAAGGTTCCATCGTTCAAAATGGAAACCATTCGGACAATTCTTCCTTCCATCCAGGAAGGTCAATTCATGACCACGGTGGATTTAAAGGATGTGTATCTACATATTCCTATCCACAAGGAACATCATCGGTTCCTAAGGTTCGCCTTTCTGGACAAGCATTACCAGTTTGTGGCACTTCCATTCGGATTAGCCACTGCTCCAAGAATTTTCACAAAGGTACTAGGGTCCCTTCTAGCGGTGCTACGACCAAGGGGCATTGCAGTAGTACCTTACTTGGACGACATACTGATTCAAGCGTCGTCCCTACCACAAGCAAAGGCTCATACGGACATTGTCCTGGCCTTTCTCAGATCTCACGGGTGGAAAGTGAACGTAGAAAAAAGTTCTCTTTCTCCGTCAACAAGAGTTCCCTTCTTGGGAACAATAATAGACTCCTTAGAAATGAGGATTTTTCTGACAGAAGCCAGAAAATCAAAACTTCTAAGCTCTTGTCAAGTACTTCATTCTGTTCTTCTTCCTTCCATAGCACAGTGCATGGAAGTAATAGGTTTGATGGTCGCGGCAATGGACATAGTTCCTTTTGTGCGAATTCATCTGAGACCATTACAACTGTGCATGCTCAGTCAGTGGAATGGGGATTATACAGACTTGTCTCCGACGATACAAGTAGATCAGAGGACCAGAGATTCACTCCGTTGGTGGCTAACCCTGGACAACCTGTCACAGGGGATGAGCTTCCGCAGACCAGAGTGGGTCATTGTCACGACCGACGCCAGTCTGGTAGGCTGGGGCGCGGTCTGGGAACCCCTGAAAGCTCAGGGTCTTTGGTCTCGGGAAGAATCTCTTCTCCCGATAAACATTCTGGAACTGAGAGCGATATTCAATGCTCTCAAGGCTTGGCCTCAGCTAGCAAAGGCCAAATTTGTACGGTTTCATTCAGACAACATGACGACTGTTGCGTATATCAACCATCAGGGGGGAACAAGGAGTTCCCTGGCGATGGAAGAAGTGACCAAAATCATTCAATGGGCGGAGACTCACTCCTGCCACTTGTCTGCAATCCACATCCCAGGCATGGAAAATTGGGAAGCGGATTTTCTGAGTCGTCAGACATTTCATCCGGGGGAGTGGGAACTCCATCCGGAAATCTTTGCCCAAATAACTCAATTGTGGGGCATTCCAGACATGGATCTGATGGCCTCTCGTCAGAACTTCAAGGTTCCTTGCTACGGGTCCAGATCCAGGGATCCCAAGGCGACTCTAGTAGATGCACTAGTAGCACCTTGGACCTTCAACCTAGCGTATGTATTCCCACCGTTTCCTCTCATCCCCAGGCTGGTAGCCAGGATCAATCAGGAGAGGGCATCGGTGATCTTGATAGCTCCTGCGTGGCCACGCAGGACTTGGTATGCAGACCTGGTGAATATGTCATCGGCTCCACCATGGAAGCTACCTTTGAGACAGGACCTTCTTGTTCAAGGTCCGTTCGAACATCCGAATCTGGTTTCACTCCAACTGACTGCTTGGAGATTGAACGCTTGATTTTATCTGTTGGTGTGAATCTAAAGGATTACCATGGAACAAGATAAAAATTCCTAAGATTCTATCCTTTCTTCAAGAAGGTTTGGAGAAAGGATTATCTGCAAGTTCTTTGAAGGGACAGATTTCTGCTTTATCTGTTTTACTTCACAAAAAGCTGGCGGCTGTGCCAGATGTTCAGGCTTTTGTTCAGGCTCTGGTTAGAATCAAGCCTGTTTACAAACCTTTGACTCCCCCTTGGAGTCTCAATTTAGTTCTTTCAGTTCTTCAGGGGGTTCCGTTTGAGCCCCTACATTCCGTTGATATCAAGTTATTATCTTGGAAAGTTTTGTTTTTGGTTGCAATTTCTTCTGCTAGAAGAGTTTCAGAGTTATCTGATCTGCAGTGTTCTCCTCCTTATCTGGTGTTCCATGCAGATAAGGTGGTTTTGCGTACTAACCCTGGTTTTCTTCCGAAAGTTGTTTCTAACAAAAACATTAACCAGGAGATAGTCGTGCCGCCTTTGTGTCCGAATCCAGTTTCAAAGAAGGAACGTTTGTTGCACAATTTGGATGTAGTGCGTGCTCTAAAATTCTATTTAGATGCTACAAAGGATTTCAGACAAACTTCTTCCTTGTTTGTTGTTTATTCTGGTAAAAGGAGAGGTCAAAAAGCAACTTCTACCTCTCTATCTTTTTGGCTTAAAAGCATCATCAGATTGGCTTATGAGACTGCCGGACGGCAGCCTCCTGAAAGAATCACAGCTCATTCCACTAGGGCCGTGGCTTCCACATGGGCCTTTAAGAACGAGGCTTCTGTTGATCAGATATGTAAGGCAGCGACTTGGTCTTCACTGCACACTTTTACCAAATTTTACAAATTTGATACTTTTGCTTCTTCTGAGGCTATTTTTGGGAGAAAGGTTTTGCAAGCCGTGGTGCCTTCCATCTAGGTGACCTGATTTGCTCCCTCCCATCATCCGTGTCCTAAAGCTTTGGTATTGGTTCCCACAAGTAAGGATGACGCCGTGGACCGGACACACCTATGTTGGAGAAAACAGAATTTATGTTTACCTGATAAATTACTTTCTCCAACGGTGTGTCCGGTCCACGGCCCTCCCTGGTTTTTTAATCAGGTCTGATAATTTATTTTGTTTAACTACAGTCACCACGGTATCATATGATTTCTCCTATGCAAATATTCCTCCTTTATGTCGGTCGAATGACTGGGGAAGGCGGAGCCTAGGAGGGATCATGTGACCAGCTTTGCTGGGCTCTTTGCCATTTCCTGTTGGGGAAGAGAATATCCCACAAGTAAGGATGACGCCGTGGACCGGACACACCGTTGGAGAAAGTAATTTATCAGGTAAACATAAATTCTTTTTTTTTTTGTTTTTTTTATTTATCTGTCAAAACTATATATATATATATATATATATATATATATATATATATATATATATATATATATATATATATATATATATATATAATTTATTTACATACAGCTGGAGCAATCAAGACACAAATGATTGCAAAAGCTTCTCTGGGATCTCCTTTGTTCAGAAATAGCAGACATACATGGCTTTGCCATTGGTTTTTGGTAATAAGAATGCCGCTAATTGCAGCTGTGTACCACACTTCTATTATTCCCTGGAGTAAAGGGGTTAATCATGTAGTTGGTAAGGTTAATTTTAGCTGTAGTGTAGAGATTACCCTCCAAACTGACACCTACCACCCCCTGAGCCTTACATGCTCCCTCCTAAATAGCTCTCTAACCCTCCCTCTCCCACTAGTGGTGGCCATCTTAGGTACTGGTAGCTGTCTGCCAGTACCTATAGATACAATTTTTATTTTCTTCTGCCTCTGGTGATCATAAGTTAGGGCCCCCCACCCTCCTTATTCTAACTTTTTTTCTGTAGTGTAGCTTCCTCTCCCTTAAAATATATTTCTGTAGCTTAGGCCCCCCTCCACCTCTGTTCTGCCCACCCGCCTCTTGCCTTCCCTTCCACACCTCCCTCCGGCACAAGAAGCTGATCGTTACAGACGGTGACACACACAGGCATTTGCCTTCAAATAAACCCGGAGCACCAATCGTGGTCTGGTTTAATTTGCAGGGAGATGCCTAGAACTCAGGAACTCCAGCTCTTGGCTGTAACTTTACAGCCGATACTGCTGGAGCTTCCTTCAGCTCCAACGTGTGTGTGTGTGTGTGTATATATATATATATATATATATATATATATATATATATATATATATATATATATATATATATATATATATATATATATATATATATATATATATATATATATATATATATATATATATATATATATATATATAATAATAATTTCTTTCATGTAATTGGCATGAGTCCATGAGCTAGTGACGTATGGGATATACATTCCTACCAGGAGGGGCAAAGTTTCCCAAACCTCAAAATGCCTATAAATACACCCCTCACCACACCCACAATTCAGTTTTACAAACTTTGCCTCCCATGGAGGTGGTGAAGTAAGTTTGTGCTAGATTTCTACGTTATGCGCTTCGCAGCAGGCTGAAGCCCGGTTTTCCTCTCAGAGTGCAGTGAATGTCAGAGGGATGAGAAGAGAGTATTGCCTATTTGAATACCATGGTCTTCCTCTAGGGGATCTATTTCATAGGTTCTCTGTTATCGGTCGTAGAGATTTCTTCTCCTACCTCCCTTTTCAGATCGACGATATACTCTTACATACCATTACCTCTACTGATTCTCATTTCAGTACTGGTTTGGCTATCTACTATATGTAGATGAGTGTCTTGGGGTAAGTAAGTCTTATTTCTATTCATGACACTTTATATGTAAAGTTCTAAATATATGTGTTAAACTTATATTTGCCATGATTCAGGATAATCAGTATTCCTTCTTTCAGACTGTCAGTTTCATTTTTTTGGGAAAATGCATATTTTTTCTTACCTTAAAATTTTCAATTCTCGATTGACTTTTTTTTTTCTCTAAATTGCGGGCTGTTAGGCTCGCGGGTGCAGAAAATGCTTCAATTTATTGCGTCATTCTTGGCGCAAGATTTTTTTGGCGCAAAAATTTTGTCATTTCCGGCGTCATAGTTGACGTCGGAAGTTTTTCACGTGATTGCGTCATTTTTGACGTATGTGTGTTGCGGACGTTTTTGGCACCAAAAAATGTGGGCGTCATACTTGGCGCCAGTTTTTTTCACATTATTTCAGTCTCACTTTTTAGTTGCTTCTGGTTTCTAGAGGCTTGTTTTGTTTTGTTTTTCCTGAAACTGCCATTTAAGGAATTTGATAATTTTGCTTTATATGTTGTTTTTTCTATTACATATTGCAAGATGTCACTACCTGACCCTAGATCAGAATCTACTTCTGGAAAGACGCTGCCTGATGTCGGTTCTACCAAAGCTAAGTGCATTTGTTGTAAACTTTTGGTAACTGTTCCTCCGGCTGTAGTTTGTGTTAGTTGTCATGATAAACTATCCAAAGCTGATAATATTTCCATTAGTAATAATCCATTACCTGTTGTTGTTCCTTCAACATCTAATGTTCAGGATGTTCCCGTTAATGTAAAAGAATTTGTTTCTAATTCTATTCGGAAGGCTCTGTCTGTTATTCCTCCTAGTAAACGTAAGAGGTCTTTTAAAACTTCTCATATTTCAGATGAATTTTTAAATGACCGCCATCATTCTGACTTATCTATTTCTGATGAGGATCTATCTGGTTCAGAAGATTCTGCCTTAGATATTGACACTGATAAATCTTCATATTTGTTTAAGATGGAGTTTATTCGTTCTTTACTTAAAGAGGTGTTGATTGCATTAGATATGGAGGAGTCTAGTCCTCTTGATATTAAAACTACTAAGCGTTTAAATTCAGTTTTTAAACCTCATGTAGTTATTCCAGAAGATTTTCCAGTTCCTGACGCTATTTCAGAAGTAATTTCTAGGGAATGTAATAGTCTGGGTACTTCATTTACTCCTTCTCCAAGGTTTAAGAAATTGTGCCCTTTGCCATCTGATAGATTAGAGTTTTGGGAGAAAATCCCCAAGGTTGATGGGGCTATCTCTACTCTTGCTAAACGTACTACTATTCCTACGGCAGATAGTACTTCTTTTAAGGATCCTTTAGATAGGAAGCTTGAATCCTTTCTAAGGAAGGCTTATTTATGTTCAGGTAATCTTCTCAGGGCTGCTATTTCTTTGGCTGATGTTGCTGCAGCTTCTACCTTCTGGTTGGAGGCTTTAGCACAACAAGTGTCAGACCATAATGTTTATAGCATTGTTAAACTTCTTCAACATGCTAATAACTTTGGCCTAGATTTAGAGTTTGGCGGTAGCCGTGAAAACCAGCGTTAGAGGCTCCTAACGCTGGTTTTAGGCTACCGCCGGTATTTGGAGTCAGTCAGGAAAGGGTCTAACGCTCACTTTCCAGCCGCGACTTTTCCATACCGCAGATCCCCTTACGTCAATTGCGTATCCTATCTTTTCAATGGGATCTTTCTAACTCCGGTATTTAGAGTCGTGTCTGAAGTGAGCGTTAGAAATCTAACGACAAAACTCCAGCCGCAGAAAAAAGTCAGTAGTTAAGAGCTTTCTGGGCTAACGCCGGTTCATAAAGCTCTTAACTACTGTGCTCTAAAGTACACTAACACCCATAAACTACCTATGTACCCCTAAACCGAGGTCCCCCCACATCGCCGCCACTCGATTAATTTTTTTTAACCCCTAATCTGCCGACCGCCACCTACGTTATACTTATGTACCCCTAATCTGCTGCCCCTAACACCGCCGACCCCTATATTATATTTATTAACCCCTAAGCTGCCCCCCACAACGTCGCCGCCAGCTACCTACAATAATTAACCCCTAATCTGCCGACCGCAAAGCGCCGCTACCTACGTTATCCCTATGTACCCCTAATCTGCTGCCCCTAACACCGCCGACCCCTATATTATATTTATTAACCCCTAATCTGCCCCCCTCAACGTCGCCTCCACCTGCCTACACTTATTAACCCCTAATCTGCCGAGCAGACCGCACCGCTACTATAATAAAGTTATTAACCCCTAATCCGCCTCACTCCCGCCTCAATAACCCTATACTAAATAGTATTAACCCCTAATCTGCCCTCCCTAACATCACCGACACCTAACTTCAATTATTAACCCCTAATCTGCCGACCTAATCTCGCCGCTACTGTAATAAATGGATTAACCCCTAAAGCTAAGTCTAACCCTAACACCCCCCTAAGTTAAATATAATTTAAATCTAATGAAATAAATTAACTCTTATTAAATACATTTTTCCTATTTAAAGCTAAATACTTACCTGTAAAATAAACCCTAATATAGCTACAATATAAATTATAATTATATTATAGCTATTTTAGGATTTATATTTATTTGACAGGTAACTTTGTATTTATTTTAACCAGGTACAATAGCTATTAAATAGTTAAGAACTATTTAATAGCTAAAATAGTTAAAATAATTACAAAATTACCTGTAAAATAAATCCTAACCTAAGTTACAATTAAACCTAACACTACACTATCAATAAATGAATTAAATACAATATCTACAAATAACTACAATTAAATAAACTAACTAAAGTACAAAAAATAAAAAAGAACTAAGTTACAAAAAATAAAAAAATATTTACAAACATTAGAAAAATATTACAACAATTTTAAACTAATTACACCTACTCTAAGCCCCCTAATAAAATAACAAAGCCCCCCAAAATAAAAAAATGCCCTACCCTATTCTAAATTACAAAAGTTCAAAGCTCTTTTACCTTACCAGCCCTGAACAGGGCCCTTTGCGGGGCATGCCCCAAAGAATTCAGCTCTTTTGCCTGTAAAAAAAAACATACAATACCCCCCCCCCCAACATTACAACCCACCACCCACATACCCCTAATCTAACCCAAACCCCCCTTAAATAAACCTAACACTAAGCCCCTGAAGATCGGTCCAGAGTCTTGATCCAAGCGGGGGGCTGAAGAAATCCATCATCGGGCTGAAGTCGGAAGTCCATCATCGGGATGAAGTCTTCTATCAAGCCGCATCTTCAATCTTCTTTCTTCTGGAGCGGAGCGGAGCCATCTTCTTTCCAACCAACGCGTATCAAACCTCTTCAGCCGACGCCTACTCGGCGAATGAAGGTTCCTTTAAGGGACGTCATCCAAGATGGCGTCCCTCGAATTCCGATTGGCTGATAGGATTCTATCAGCCAATCGGAATTAAGGTAGGAAAATTCTGATTGGCTGATGGAATCAGCCAATCAGAATCAAGTTCAATCAGATTGGCTGATCCGATCAGCCAATCAGATTGAGCTCGCATTCTATTGGCTGATAGGAACAGCCAATTCCTACCTTAATTCCGATTGGCTGATAGAATCCTATCAGCCAATCGGAATTTGAGGGACGCCATCTTGGATGACGTCCCTTAAAGGAACCTTCATTCGGCTAGTAGGCGTCGGTTGAAGAGGTTGGATCTGCGTCGGTTGGAAAGAAGATGGCTCCGCTCCGCTCCAGAAGAAAGAAGTTTGAAGATGCGGCTTGATAGAAGACTTCATCCCGATGATGGACTTCCGACTTCAGCCCGATGATGGATTTCTTCAGCCGCCGCTTGGATCCAGACTTCAGCCCGAGGATGGACGTCACTCTTCAGCCCCCCGCTTGGGCTTGGATCAAGACTCTGGACCGATCGGTGAACCTGGCATGGTGAAGACAAGGTAGGAAGATCTTCAGGGGCTTAGTGTTAAGTTTATTTAAGGATGGTTTGGGTTAGATTAGGGGTATGTGGGTGGTGGGTTGTAATGTTGGGGGGGGGTATTATATGTTTTTTTTTTACAGGCAAAAGAGCTGAATTCTTTGGGGCATGCCCCGCAAAGGGCCCTGTTCAGGGCTGGTAAGGTAAAAGAGCTTTGAACTTTTGTATTTTTAGAATAGGGTAGGGCATTTTTTTATTTTGGGGGGCTTTGTTATTTTATTAGGGGGCTTAGAGTAGGTGTAATTAGTTTAAAATTGTTGTAATATTTTTCTAATGTTTGTAAATATTTTTTTATTTTTTGTAACTTAGTTCTTTTTTATTTTTTGTACTTTAGTTAGTTTATTTAATTGTAGTTATTTGTAGGTATTGTATTTAATTAATGTATTGATAGTGTAGTGTTAGGTTTAATTGTAGATAATTGTAGGTATTTTATTTAATTAATTTATTGATAGTGTAGTGTTAAATTTAATTGTAACTTAGGATTTATTTTACAGGTAATTTTGTAATTATTTTAACTATTTTAGCTATTAAATAGTTCTTAACTATTTAATAGCTATTGTACCTGGTTAAAATAAATACAAAGTTACCTGTCAAATAAATATAAATCCTTAAATAGCTATAATATAATTATAATTTATATTGTAGCTATATTAGGGTTTATTTTACAGGTAAGTATTTAGCTTTAAATAGGAATAATTTATTGAATAAGAGTTAATTTATTTCGTTAGATTTAAATTATATTTAATTTAGGGGGGTGTTAGGGTTAGGGTTAGACTTAGCTTTAGGGGTTAATCCATTTATTACAGTAGCGGCGAGATTAGGTCGGCAGATTAGGGATTAATAATTGAAGTTAGGTGTCGGCGATGTTAGGGAGGGCAGATTAGGGGTTAATACTATTTATTATAGGGTTATTGAGGCGGCAGTGAGGCGGATTAGGGGTTAATAACTTTATTATAATAGCGGTGCGGTCCGGTCGGCAGATTAGGGGTTAATAAGTGTAGGCAGGTGAAGGCGACGTTGAGGGGGGCAGATTAGGGGTTAATTAATATAATATAGGGGTCGGCGGTGTTAGGGGCAGCAGATTAGGGGTACATAGGGATAATGTAAGTAGCAGCGGTTTACGGAGCGGCAGATTAGGGGTTAAAAATAATATGCAGGGGTCAGCGATAGCGGGGGCGGCAGAATAGGGGTTAATAAGTGTAAGGTTAGGGGTGTTTAGACTCGGGGTACATGTTAGGGTGTTAGGTGCAGACGTAGGAAGTGTTTCCCCATAGGAAACAATGGGGCTTCGTTAGGAGCTGAACGCGGCTTTTTTGCAGGTGTTTTTTTTCAGCTCAAACAGCCCCATTGTTTCCTATGGGGGAATCGTGCACGAGCACGTTTTTGAGGCTGGCCGCGTCCGTAAGCACCGCTGGTATCTAGAGTTGCAGTGGCGTTAAATTATGCTCTACGCTCCCTTTTTGGAGCCTAACGCACTGAAAACCCTGCCATTCTGTTAACTCTAAATACCAGCGGTATTTAAAAGGTGCGGGGGAAAAAAAGCACGCGTAGCTAACGCACCCCCTTGGCCGCAAAACTCCAAATCTAGGCGTATGTTTGTGATGCCATTTTTGATATCATTAGAATTGATGTCAGGTATATGTCTTTAGCTATTTTAGCTAGAAGAGCTTTATGGCTTAAGTCTTGGAATGCAGATATGACTTCTAAGTCAACGTTGCTTTCTCTTTCTTGCCAAGGTAATAAATTATTTGGTTTTCAGTTGGATTCAATAATTTAAACTGTTACTGCAGGGAAGGGAGCTTTTTTGCCTCAGGACAAAAAGTCTAAAGGTAAATATAGGGCTGCTAATCGTTTTCGTTCCTTTCGTCAGAATAAGGAACAAAAACCGAACAGTTTCCGTTTGGAAACATTCTCCAGTCTCGAATAAATCCAAGCCTTTCAGAAAGTCAAAACCAGCTCCCAAATCCGCATGAAGGTGCGGCCCTCATTCCAGCACAGCTGGTAGGGGGCAGGTTACGATTTTTCAAAGATGTTTGGATCAATTCGATTCAAAGTCTTTGGATTCAGAACATTGTTTCACAAGGGTACAGAATAGGTTTCAAGGTAAAGACCGCCTGTGAGAAGATTTTTTCTCTCACGCATTCCAGTAAACCCAGTAAAGGCTCAGGCGTTTCTGAAATGTGTTTCAGACCTAGAGTCGGCTGGGGTAATTGTGCCAGTTCCAGTTCTGGAACGGGGTCTGGGGTTTTACTCAAATCTGTTCATTGTACCAAAGAAGGAGAATTCCTTCAGACCAGTTCTGGATCTAAAAATATTGAATCGTTATGTAAGGATACCAACATTCAAAATGGTGACTATAAGGACTATTCTGCCTTTTGTTCAGCAAGGGCATTATATGTCTACAATAGACTTACAGGATGCATATCTTCATATTCCAATCCATCCAGATCACTATCAGTTTCTGAGATTCTCTTTTCTAGACAAGCATTTCCAGTTTGTTGCTCTTCCATTTGGCCTAGCAACAGCTCAAAGGATCTTTTCAAAGGTTCTCTGTGCCCTTCTCTCTGTAATCAGGGAACAGGGTATTGCGGTATTTCCTTATTTGGACGATATCTTGGTACTCGCTCAGTCTTTACATTCTGCAGAATCTCACACGAATCAACTTGTGTTGTTCCTTCAAAGATATGGTTGGAGGATCAATTTACCAAAGAGTTCCTTGATTCCTCAGACAAGGGTAACCTTTTTGGGTTTCCAAATAGATTCAGTGTCCATGACTTTGTCTTTAACAGAAAAGAGACGTCTGAAATTGGTTTCAGCTTGTCGAAACCTTCAGTCTCAATCATTCCCTTCGGTAGCTTTGTGCATGGAAATTCTAGGTCTCATGACTGCTGCATCGGACGCGATCCCTTTTGCACGTTTTCACATGAGACCTCTTCAGCTTTGTATGCTGAACCAATGGTGCAGGGATTATATAAAGAGATCACAATTAATATCCTTAAATCCCAATGTTCGATCTTCTCTGACTTGGTGGTTGGATCACCATCGTTTAATTCAAGGGGCCTCTTTTGTTCGTTCAACCTGGACTGTGATCTCAACAGATGCGAGTCTTTCAGGTTGGGGAGCTGTATGGGGATCTCTGACAGCGCAGGGGGTTTGGGAATCTCAGGAGGCGAGATTACCAATCAACATTTTGGAACTCCGTGCGATTTTCAGAGCTCTTCAGTTCTGGCCTCTTCTGAAGAGAGAATCGTTTATTTGTTTTCAGACAGACAATGTCACAACCGTGGCGTATGTCAGTCATCAAGGAGGGACTCACAGTCCTCAGGCTATGAAAGAAGTATCTCGGATACTTGTATGGGCGGAATCCAGCTCTTGTCTAATTTCTGCGGTTCACATCCCAGGTATAGACAATTGGGAAGCGGATTATCTCAGTCGCCAGGCGTTACATCCGGGCGATTGGTCTCTTCTCCCAGAGGTATTTCTTCAGATTGTTCAAATCTGGGGACTTCCAGAAATAGATCTGTTGGCTTCTCATCTAAACAAGAAACTTCCCAGGTATCTGTCCAGATCCAGGGATCCTCAGGCGGAAGCGGTGGACGCGTTGTCACTTCCTTGGAATTATCAACCTGCCTATATCTTTCCGCCTCTAGTTCTTCTTCCAAAAGTGATTTCCAAAATCCTAATGGAGCGTTTGTTTGTACTGCTGGTGGCTCCAGCATGGCCACACAGGTTTTTGTATGCGGATCTCGTTTTGATGGCCAGTTGCCAACCTTGGACACATCCGTTAAGGCCAGACCTTCTATCTCAAGGCCCATTTTTCCATCAGGATCTCAAATCATTAAATTTGAAGGTATGGAGATTGAACGCTTAATCCTTAGTCATAGAGGTTTCTCTGATTCAGTGATTAATACTATGTTACAGGCTCGTAAATCTGTGTCTAGAAAGATTTATTACCGAGTTTGGAAGACTTACATTTCTTGGTGTTCTGCTCATAAATTCTCTTGGCATTCTTTTAGAATTCCTAGAATTTTACAGTTTCTTCAGGACGGTTTGGATAAGGGTTTGTCTGCAAGTTCCTTGAAAGGACAAATCTCTGCTCTTTCTGTACTTTTTCACAGAAAGATTGCTAATCATCCTGATATTCATTGTTTTGTACAGGCTTTGGTTCGTATTAAGCCTGTCATTAAGTCAATTTCTCCTCCTTGGAGTCTTAATTTGGTTCTGAGGGCTTTACAGGCTCCTCCGTTTGAACCTATGCATTCTCTGGATATTAAATTACTTTCTTGGAAAGTTTTATTCCTTTTGGCCATCTCTTCGGCTAGAAAGTTTCTGAGTTATCTGCTCTTTCTTGTGAATCTCCTTTTCTGATTTTTCATCAGGATAAGGCGGTGTTGCGGACTTCATTTAAATTTTTACCTAAAGTTGTGAATTCTAACAACATTAGTAGAGAAATTGTTGTTCCTTCTTTGTGTCCTAAGCCTAAGAATTCTCTGGAGAGATCTTTACATTCTTTGGATGTAGTAAGAGCTTTGAAATATTATGTTGAAGCTACTAAAGATTTCAGGAAGACTTCTAGCCATTTCACGAAGGCTTCTGCCATTTCTTTGGCGTCTTGGTTAAAGTCTTTGATATATATATAGTGTTATGCTGTACGATGAGCTTTGTACCGCATGACATATAGATATGTCACATTGGATAAAGGGGTTAATCCCACATGTGATAGCTTGTGGACCATCATGAAATACATTAATTTATCAGGTAAACATAATTTTTGTAATTATAAAAATAATTGCTAATATTGTGATCTGATTTTCTATCATTCCTCTAGTACTGGTTTTAAAAAAAATAATAAAATTAGGGCTGCAAAAAACAATTGTTTTCATAATCGATTATCTGGCCGGTTATTTTTTCCATTAATCGGATGATTTTTTTTTATAAAAAGAATACCATTGTTTTTGTACATTTAAAATAAAATCTACAAACTGAGTATTACACACATAAACTTCATACTAAAAGTTTACTTGAACACAACTGTTTGTCCAATTTTTAAGCAGCAGAACACATTTTTATAATTAGGCAAAACAAAACAACAAGCTGTTTGAAAGGGGCCTTTCAACAAAGTAAGCCTGGACTCCATTTTTAACTTAAAGGAACAGTCAACTCCAAAATGTTTGTTTAAAAAAGATAAGATTGTCCCTTTATTACCCATTCCCCAGTTTTGCATAACCAACACGGTTACATTGATATATGTTTTACATCTACGATTACCTTGTATCTAGGCCTCTTTTGACAGCCCCCTGATCACATGACTATTATCTATTGACTTGCATTTTAGCCAATTAGTGACGTGTCATGCACAACTCCCTGGGAGAGAGCACAATGTTATCTATATGGCCCACATGAACTAGAAGTCTCCTGTTGTGAAAAGCAAATACAAAAGCATGTGATAAGAGGCTGTCTGTAGTGGCTAAGAAACAGGCAGAAATTTAGAGGTTTAAATGTTCTAAAGTATATTAATATGACAATGTTGGTTGTGCAAAGCTGGGGAATGGGTAGTAAAGGCGTTGTCTATCTTTTTAAACAATAACAATTTTAGTGTTCACTGTGCCTTTAAAGGGACAGTCAACCTAAAATGTATCCTAAGTCATTCCTATAAAGTAGCAAACACTTATTATTGCTAACTATAGCCCAATGTTGTAACATATCTCGTTTACAAGTAATAGTACTTACTTTTTGCGCCTCTGCGGGTTTAAAATGTCTGCCTGAACCCACCCCTATTCTGCCATAATTATCGTCATCAAACATGTGATCGCAGTTACTTTCTCCAACATAGGTGTGTCCGGTCCACGGCGTCATCCTTACTTGTGGGATATTCTCTTCCCCAACAGGAAATGGCAAAGAGCCCAGCAAAGCTGGTCACATGATCCCTCCTAGGCTCCGCCTACCCCAGTCATTCTCTTTGCCGTTGTACAGGCAACATCTCCACGGAGATGGCTTAGAGTTTTTTAGTGTTTAACTGTAGTTTTTATTATTCAATCAAGAGTTTGTTATTTTAAAATAGTGCTGGTATGTACTATTTACTCAGAAACAGAAAAGAGATGAAGATTTCTGTTTGTATGAGGAAAATGATTTTAGCAACCGTTACTAAAATCCATGGCTGTTCCACACAGGACTGTTGAGAGGAATTAACTTCAGTTGGGGGAACAGTGAGCAGTCTCTTGCTGCTTGAGGTATGACACATTCTAACAAGACGATGTAATGCTGGAAGCTGTCATTTTCCCTATGGGATCCGGTAAGCCATGTTTATTAAGATAGTAAATAAGGGCTTCACAAGGGCTTATTAAGACTGTAGACTTTTTCTGGGCTAAATCAATTCATTATTAACACATATTTAGCCTTGAGGAATCATTTAATCTGGGTATTTTGATAAGATTATATCGGCAGGCACTATAAAGAATAGACACCTTATTCTTTAGGGGCTTTCCCAAATCATAGGCAGAGCCTCATTTTCGCGCCGGTGTTGCGCACTTGTTTTTGAGAGGCATGACATGCAGTCGCATGTGTGAGGAGCTCTGATACATAGAAAAGACTTTCTGAAGGCGTCATTTGGTATCGTATTCCCCTTTGGGCTTGGTTGGGTCTCAGCAAAGCAGATACCAGGGACTGTAAAGGGGTTAAAGTTAAAAACGGCTCCGGTTCCGTTATTTTAAGGGTTAAAGCTTCCAAATTTGGTGTGCAATACTTTTAAGGCTTTAAGACACTGTGGTGAAATTTTGGTGAATTTTGAACAATTCCTTCATATTTTTCCGCAATTGCAGTAATAAAGTGTGTTCAGTTTAAAATTTAAAGTGACAGTAACGGTTTTATTTTAAAACGTTTTTTGTACTTTGTTATCAAGTTTATGCCTGTTTAACATGTCTGAACTACCAGATAGACTGTGTTCTGAATGTGGGGAAGCCAGAGTTCCTTCTCATTTAAATAAATGTGATTTATGTGACAATGACAATGATGCCCAAGATGATTCCTCAAGTGAGGGGAGTAAGCATGGTACTGCATCATTCCCTCCTTCGTCTACACGAGTCTTGCCCACTCAGGAGGCCCCTAGTACATCTAGCGCGCCAATACTCCTTACTATGCAACAATTAACGGCTGTAATGGATAATTCTGTCAAAAACATTTTAGCCAAAATGCACACTTATCAGCGTAAGCGCGACTGCTCTGTTTTAGATACTGAAGAGCATGACGACGCTGATAATAATGGTTCTGAAGGGCCCCTAAACCAGTCTGAGGGGGCCAGGGAGGTTTTGTCTGAGGGAGAAATTACAGATTCAGGGAACATTTCTCAACAAGCTGAACCTGATGTGATTACGTTTAAATTTAAGTTGGAACATCTCCGCGCTCTGCTTAAGGAGGTATTATCCACTCTGGATGATTGTGACAATTAGGTCATCCCAGAGAAGCTATGTAAAATGGACAAGTTCCTAGAGGTCCCGGGGCTCCCAGAAGCTTTTCCTATACCCAAGCGGGTGGCGGACATTGTAAATAAAGAATGGGAAAGGCCCGGTATTCCTTTCGTCCCTCCCCCCATATTTAAAAAATTGTTTCCTATGGTCGACCCCAGAAAGGACTTATGGCAGACAGTCCCCAAGGTCGAGGGAGCGGTTTCCACTTTAAACAAACGCACCACTATACCCATAGAAGATAGTTGTGCTTTCAAAGATCCTATGGATAAAAAATTAGAAGGTTTACTTAAAAAGATGTTTGTTCAGCAGGGTTACCTTCTACAACCAATTTCATGCATTGTCCCTGTCGCTACAGCCGCATGTTTCTGGTTCGATGAGCTGGTAAAGGCGGTCGATAGTGATTCTCCTCCTTATGAGGAGATTATGGACAGAATCAATGCTCTCAAATTGGCTAATTCTTTCACCCTAGACGCCACTTTGCAATTGGCTAGGTTAGCGGCTAAGAATTCTGGGTTTGCTATTGTGGCACGCAGAGCGCTTTGGTTGAAATCTTGGTCAGCTGATGCGTCTTCCAAGAACAAGCTACTTAACATTCCTTTCAAGGGGAAAACGCTGTTTGGCCCTGACTTGAAAGAGATTATCTCTGATATCACTGGGGGTAAGGGCCATGCCCTTCCTCAGGATCGGCCTTTCAAGGCCAAAAATAAACCTAATTTTCGTCCCTTTCGTAGAAACGGACCAGCCCAAAGTGCTACGTCCTCTAAGCAAGAGGGTAATACTTCTCAAGCCAAGCAAGCTTGGAGACCAATGCAAGGCTGGAACAAGGGAAAGCAGGCCAAGAAACCTGCCACTGCTACCAAGACAGCATGAAATGTTGGCCCCCGATCCGGGACCGGATCTGGTGGGGGGCAGACTCTCTCTCTTCGCTCAGGCTTGGGCAAGAGATGTTCTGGATCCTTGGACACTAGAAATAGTCTCCCAAGGTTATCTCCTGGAATTCAAGGGGCTTCCCCCAAGGGGGAGGTTCCACAGGTCTCAGTTGTCTTCAGACCACATAAAAAGACAGGCATTCTTACATTGTGTAGAAGACCTGTTAACAATGGGAGTGATTCATCCTGTTCCATTAGGAGAACAAGGGATGGGGTTCTACTCCAATCTGTTCATAGTTCCCAAAAAAGAGGGAACGTTCAGACCAATCTTAGATCTCAAGATCTTAAACAAGTTTCTCAAGGTTCCATCGTTCAAGATGGAAACCATTCGAACAATTCTTCCTTCCATCCAGGAAGGTCAGTTCATGACCACGGTGGATTTAAAGGATGCGTATCTACATATTCCTATCCACAAGGAACATCATCGGTTCCTAAGGTTCGTATTCCTGGACAAGCATTACCAGTTTGTGGCGCTTCCTTTCGGATTAGCCACTGCTCCAAGGATTTTCACAAAGGTACTAGGGTCCCTTCTAGCTGTGCTAAGACCAAGGGGCATTGCTGTAGTACCTTACTTGGACGACATTCTGATTCAAGCGTCGTCCCTTCCTCAAGCAAAGGCTCACACGGACATCGTCCTGGCCTTTCTCAGATCTCACGGATGGAAAGTGAACGTGGAAAAGAGTTCTCTATCTCCGTCAACAAGGGTTCCCTTCTTGGGAACAATAATAGACTCCTTAGAAATGAGGATTTTTCTGACAGAGGCCAGAAAAACAAGACTTCTAGACTCTTGTCGGATACTTCATTCCGTTCCTCTTCCTTCCATAGCGCAGTGCATGGAAGTGATAGGTTTGATGGTAGCGGCAATGGACATAGTTCCTTTTGCGCGCATTCATCTAAGACCATTACAACTGTGCATGCTCAGTCAGTGGAATGGGGACTATACAGACTTGTCTCCGAGGATACAAGTAAATCAGAGGACCAGAGACTCACTCCGTTGGTGGCTGTCCCTGGACAACCTGTCACAAGGGATGACCTTCCGCAGACCAGAGTGGGTCATTGTCACGACCGACGCCAGTCTGATGGGCTGGGGCGCGGTCTGGGGATCCCTGAAAGCTCAGGGTCTTTGGTCTCGGGAAGAATCTCTTCTACCGATAAATATTCTGGAACTGAGAGCGATATTCAATGCTCTCAAGGCTTGGCCTCAGCTAGCGAGGGCCAAGTTCATACGGTTTCAATCAGACAACATGACAACTGTTGCGTACATCAACCATCAGGGGGGAACAAGGAGTTCCCTGGCGATGGAAGAAGTGACCAAAATCATTCAATGGGCGGAGTCTCACTCCTGCCACCTGTCTGCAATCCACATCCCAGGAGTGGAAAATTGGGAAGCGGATTTTCTGAGTCGTCAGACATTGCATCCGGGGGAGTGGGAACTCCATCCGGAAATCTTTGCCCAAATCACTCAACTGTGGGGCATTCCAGACATGGATCTGATGGCCTCTCGTCAGAACTTCAAAGTTCCTTGCTACGGGTCCAGATCCAGGGATCCCAAGGCGGCTCTAGTGGATGCACTAGTAGCACCTTGGACCTTCAAACTAGCTTATGTATTCCCGCCGTTTCCTCTCATCCCCAGGCTGGTAGCCAGGATCAATCAGGAGAGGGCGTCGGTGATCTTGATAGCTCCCGCGTGGCCACGCAGGACTTGGTATGCAGATCTGGTGAATATGTCATCGGCTCCACCATGGAAGCTACCTTTGAGACGAGACCTTCTTGTTCAAGGTCCGTTCGAACATCCGAATCTGGTCTCACTCCAGCTGACTGCTTGGAGATTGAACGCTTGATCTTATCGAAGCGAGGGTTCTCAGATTCTGTTATCGATACTCTTGTTCAGGCCAGAAAGCCTGTAACTAGAAAGATTTACCACAAAATTTGGAAAAAATATATCTGTTGGTGTGAATCTAAAGGATTCCCTTGGGACAAGGTTAAGATTCCTAAGATTCTATCCTTCCTTCAAGAAGGATTGGAAAAAGGATTATCTGCAAGTTCCCTGAAGGGACAGATTTCTGCCTTGTCTGTGTTACTTCACAAAAAGCTGGCAGCTGTGCCAGATGTTCAAGCTTTTGTTCAGGCTCTGGTTAGAATCAAGCCTGTTTACAAACCTTTGACTCCTCCTTGGAGTCTCAACTTAGTTCTTTCAGTTCTTCAGGGGGTTCCGTTTGAACCCTTACATTCCGTTGATATTAAGTTATTATCTTGGAAAGTTTTGTTTTTTGTTGCAATTTCTTCTGCTAGAAGAGTTTCAGAATTATCTGCTCTGCAGTGTTCTCCTCCTTATCTGGTGTTCCATGCAAATAAGGTGGTTTTACGTACTAAACCTGGTTTTCTTCCAAAAGTTGTTTCTAACAAGAACATTAACCAGGAGATTATCGTACCTTCTCTGTGTCCGAAACCAGTTTCAAAGAAGGAACGTTTGTTGCACAATTTGGATGTTGTTCGCGCTCTAAAATTCTATTTAGACGCTACAAAGGATTTTAGACAAACATCTTCCTTGTTTGTTGTTTATTCCGGTAAAAGGAGAGGTCAAAAAGCAACTTCTACCTCTCTCTCTTTTTGGATTAAAAGCATCATCAGATTGGCTTACGAGACTGCCGGACGGCAGCCTCCCGAAAGAATCACAGCTCATTCCACTAGGGCTGTGGCTTCCACATGGGCCTTCAAGAACGAGGCTTCTGTTGATCAGATATGTAGGGCAGCGACTTGGTCTTCACTGCACACTTTTACCAAATTTTACAAGTTTGATACTTTTGCTTCTTCTGAGGCTATTTTTGGGAGAAAGGTTTTGCAAGCCGTGGTGCCTTCCATCTAGGTGACCTGATTTGCTCCCTCCCATCATCCGTGTCCTAAAGCTTTGGTATTGGTTCCCACAAGTAAGGATGACGCCGTGGACCGGACACACCTATGTTGGAGAAAACAGAATTTATGTTTACCTGATAAATTACTTTCTCCAACGGTGTGTCCGGTCCACGGCCCGCCCTGGTTTTTTAATCAGGTCTGATAATTTATTTTCTTTAACTACAGTCACCACGGTATCATATGGTTTCTCCTATGCAAATATTCCTCCTTAACGTCGGTCGAATGACTGGGGTAGGCGGAGCCTAGGAGGGATCATGTGACCAGCTTTGCTGGGCTCTTTGCCATTTCCTGTTGGGGAAGAGAATATCCCACAAGTAAGGATGACGCCGTGGACCGGACACACCGTTGGAGAAAGTAATTTATCAGGTAAACATAAATTCTGTTTTTTGATCGTACACGTTCCTGTGTTTTTTTTTGCGCAATGCGCCGATGTTATGGACAGTGATGCTTGCTTGGATAGCGTCTCATAATGAATATCCTGACAGCTTTTCAAGACTAATAATCACACTATCCTTTTATCTTGATTTAGAAACTAGGCAAAAGCTTTGAAATGAGAGGAGGGTTGCTGACTTGTTAGTTTCCTCTCTGTGCCTCCTCCCCTGAAACGATGCATTCCTCTATCATACAACAGAAGCTACTTCTTGCTGCCATGTCTCCCACCACAGACAGGCCTAGAAGACTTACAGCTGTACCCAAATTTCACTTTCTATACGTGCAGAGCGTCTAACTCCATAGTCCGTGCCTTGCTAACAACAAGAAATGATTCAGCTGTGTTTTGATATTACAGACGCACAAGTTACTCACACAACTATAAACCAGGGGCATTAGCAGAGCTGTTTATGTGATACAGCTGGGGCTTCACTATCAGTGTATGACTTAGGACTATACAGACAGTACAGAAGAAGCAACGCTATTGGTCGCTTCTTCAGAGGTGGGGCCGCCCCCCTACAGCTCTGTTTTTATTCGTACAGGTCCTTATGTTCACTAAGCACGGCCGCCATTTTACGTACTGGCCATGCCTACTTCTGTATGGGCAACGATATTACAATTGCTATTAAGATAATAGTCCCTAAAATATCAAATATATAAAATACAGCAACCGGAGTAATTACACTCCTAATCTGTTATAATGTAAATTAACTTGAAAGTGGATTTCCATAGAGGTAAATGTGCTCATGGAATGTCTAACATGTTATATCTCTCTATTACCTTTTAAAAAGTATATCTCTATATATGCACAACGTTAATTGCAAAAGGAATCTAAAATAATGCATTTACATTACTATGAGATATTAAAAGGATGAGGCCATTATTACATATTTAGAATCCACAGTCATAATTAACCCTAAAATAGTAACATTGCATATAAATTCATAAAACTGTACATAGAATTTCTAAAAGTTAAAACCTTAAATGAATATATAAAAAATATTTCATCTTATCACAATATAATACAAATGAGGACAATTTGATCTATATTGCGTTTATAATAGTTCATTCTCTGTATTAATTTCTTTATATTGTAAATAATTAAATGGATAATTTTAAAATTGTAATATAAAAAATGATATATAGTTAAAATGATATTAAAAAAATGATAATATTAAAGAGCAGTGCATAATTGATCATCTATTCTATTTTAACCATGAACATCTTCATTAAAGGAATGCTGCAAGATCTATGTCTTTGTTTAACCCTGAAGGGGACAGAGTGCCTAAAGCATGAATCTAGTGTGTTTCTCTCTTTCTTACAGCCAATAGTCTACTACCTCCCCTCGGTCCCACCTGTACTTGTTCTATTGCCTTAAAATAAAACTGTGAGGGGTCACTATTGTGATGCTCTTTAAAATGTCTAATCAGTGGAGTTTTTAATGTACCCGCTTCAATGTTTTTGATATGTTCCAGACATCTGATCTTTATTGAGCGTTTAGTTCTTCCTATATACTTCAGAGGATTTGTACATTTGCATTCTATCATGTAGACAACAAAGTCTGATTTACAATTTAATCTTCCTTTTATTTCATTTAGTTTGCCTCTTTGGTCTAAACCAATATGTCTGTTATATTCCTTTGAGGGGTTAATATGCTCACAACAAACAATTCTTTCTGAAGCATTTAAAGAACCCATTTAAAGCCGTAGTATGCACAAAGCCCTGACTTGTCTCTTTGCTCACAGTTTTGATTATACTAGGAGCTATAATATTTTTTATATTCCTGTCCTTTTTGAATATTGTTTCCGGGTTTGTACCAATATTATACTTTAGAAGCGGATCTTTTCTCAGGATCCCCCAATGTTTCCGTAAGATCTTCCTTATATTTAGGTGACCTTCATTATAGGTGGTAACAAAGTTAAGACCTCGTTTCTTAGAGGCATTATGAATTACCTGTTTGTCTTTTTTGATCATATTATCTCTATCTATATTTTTAGCCCTATTATATGCTTTCTCTACTAGATCATCAGGGTATCTTTTAACTTTAAAGCGATCTTTGAGAGTTCTTGCTTCTATCTCATAGTCACTCAAACGTGTGCAATTTCTCTTGACTCTTACAAATTGGCCATAGGGAATATTTTCGATCCATCGTGGATGATGACCACTTTTAGCGTCAAGGTACCCATTTGTGTCTGTATCCTTTCTATATATTCTTGTTGAAATTTTACCCTCTTCATGGAATAACACCAGATCCAAAAAATTGATTTGGTGCTCATCTATACTGCTAGTAAAAGAAAGATTAAAATCATTACTATTCAAATTTTCTGTGAATTCAGACCAGCTGGAATTATCTCCATCCCAGATGATTAGAACGTCATCTATAAAACGCCTCCACATTATTATATTAGTGTTTTTGTAACCTTCTTTGTTGTAAAACATCTTTTCCTCGAAGTAACCCATGTATACATTTGCGAAGTTGGGCGCGAATTTTGTCCACATTGCTGTTCCATTAGTTTGTAGATAAAACTTGTTCTGGAAGAGAAAATAATTTTTCTCCAGGACAAATTTGATAGAGTCAAGTATGAACTGATTCTGAATCTCAATGCACTGTTTTTTTATCTTCTAAAAAATGTTGAACCGCTTTGATTCCCTCAATGGGAGGGATAGCGGTATACAGTGCAGTGACATCCAAAGTTGCCCATCTGTATGTGTTTTTCTATGAGATGTCACTAATGATTTCCAACAAGTGGGGTGTGTCCCTTAAATAGGACCTTAATTCTATTACTATAGGTTTTAAAAATGTATCTACATATTCTGAAAGCCGTGCTGTTAGAGAGTCAATGCCAGAGAGTATTGGCCTCCCTGGAGGACATTGTAGATTTTTGTGGATTTTTGGCAAGTGATAGAACACAGCTATACTGGGTTCTTCATTTGCCAAAAATTTCCACTCATTTGAGTTAAGTACATTATCTTGTTTCCCTCTATTAATGAGATCCCCAGTTAGCAGTTTATATGTATACTTATCTGATAGTAAATTATAGGATTCCTTTTAATAGTCTGCCCTGTCTTGAATCACAAAGCCTCCACCTTTGTCCGCCTCCTTTATAATGATATTTTCATTCATTTTAAGGGCATCAAGTATTTCTTTTTCTTTTCGACTCAGATTGTGTTTTCTTACTTTGAAATTACTGCACATTTCTGAGCATTCTTGTAAGACCACATCTTTGAATTGTGTAATGTATTTGCCCTGCGATTGCACAGGGAAAAAAATAGATTTAGGTCTTAAATGACTATGTGTTGGTGCTGTAGGTCAAGAAATTCCTGAAATAAAATCTAGCCAATTATCATCTGTTTGTGTACCAGATATATTACTTTCTTTTTCTAAATCAGACAGTGCTTGTAGGGCTTCATTATCCCTAAGTGACAACTGATCCTTTTTTTCACAGTTACTTTGTTCTTTTTCAAAGTGACGGGCCAGTGTCAATTTTCTAATGAATTTATTTATATCTATAAATAAATCAAAAGAATTGGGGTTGCTCGTGGGGGCAAAGGATAACCCTTTTTTCAATAGGGTTTCCTATTGTGAGTTTAGAATATGTGAGGAAATATTTTTTTTTTTTATATTATCCAATCTTTCCTCAGTATTCTCAATTATGGCTTCCTTCTTTTTGAGTTTAGATCTTCTTCCTGCTCTGCATCCTCTTCTGTGTCCATTATTCTTTTTCTCCCCTTTCCTTGGTCTAGTACTAGAGGACTGTAAAACTGTGGAGGTCTCCACTCCAAGTCCCAATCTACTTGTTTGGGTCTTGCACCTAGCTCTTTTGTCCGTGATCTGAATTTGTTTCCTGGACCGACCTCTAAAAAAGGTTGATGTTGTTGTTTGGTCTGAATCGGTTGTGCATACTGACCTTTAAATCTATCCCTTTCCTGTACTCCTCTATGATGGCTTGGGATATCCCAATCAGCCTCATAATCTCTAGAGACCTCATTACAGTCACTACTAGTGACCGCCAAGTCCACACTGCGAGGATTGCATTATAGTCACTGCACGTGACCGCAAAGTTTAACATCCAAGTCACTGAATGTGACCGCAAAGACCACACTAAAAGAGAAATCAGGTGTGCCAAGAGACCAGCGTAAGTTGCAATCTCCCCCAAGACTCCCTAATTACACACGGAATAGGGGAATACACCTTCTGATACACATACAGATTAAAGTTAAAAAATTACCTCCTGCAACATTGCAGCTGGACGTTGCTACAACCTGCATTTGTTTCTAATCAGCTCTACTAAGTTGCACAGAGAGATTGCCAAGTTTTACTTTGATCTCCAACGATACAGATCATTCTGTTAGTCACTACTAGTGACCGCAAAGATTTCCTCTAAGTCACCACTGTTAGTGACCGCAAAGACCATTTTTAAGTCACAATCTGTGACCGCAAAGATATAACCGCAAGTTAATACATGCAAGTCACAATCTGTGACCGCAAAGACCTTGCTGTATAACATAACTGATGTCCGGTAAAGATTCTACTCCTAGTCACCACTTGTGACCGCAAAGACCCCACCACTAGTCACCTCCGTGACCGCAAAGACCTCATTACAGTCACTACAAGTGACCGCCAAGTCCACTATGCTAACACAGAAAGTGAGATATACATAGCCTAATGGTTAAGATCTCCCTCTCTAACCCTAAAGGTCACGAGTTCAATTCCCACCACATTCCTTTGTTGGTTCAGGAAAGACAACTACTACAAGACTTCCTTTGCTGATTACCTCCTGCAACATTGCAGCTGGACGTTGCTACAACCTGCATTTGTTTCTAATCAGCTCTACTAAGTTGCACAGAGAGATTGCCAAGTTTTACTTTGATCTCCAACGATACAGATCATTCTGTTAGTCACTACTAGTGACCGCAAAGATTTCCTCTAAGTCACCACTGTTAGTGACCGCAAAGACCACTTTTAAGTCACAATCTGTGACCGCAAAGATTTAACCGCAAGTTAATACATGCAAGTCACAATCTGTGACCGCAAAGACCTTGCTGTATAACATCACGGATGTCCGGTAAAGATTCTACTCCTAGTCACCACTTGTGACCGCAAAGACCTCATTACAGTCACTACTAGTGACCGCCAAGTCCACACTGCGAGGATTGCATTATAGTCACTGCACGTGACCGCAAAGTTTAACATCCAAGTCACTGAATGTGACCGCAAAGACCACACTAAAAGAGAAATCAGGTGTGCCAAGAGACCAGCGTAAGTTGCAATCTCCCCCAAGACTCCCTAATTACACACGGAATAGGGGAATACACCTTCTGATACACATACAGATTAAAGTTAAAAAAATGGCAACATAATAAGCGCTTGACAGAATATCAAGGATAACTGGTTACATTACAACTATATTGAAACAGCTACGATCACAAGTATGACGTAGGAAAAGTCACATGACATATTTTTAAATACCAGTCTCTCACTAACGGACCGGTAACACACACCCGCCACAATAGCGGGGAGGTCATCTCGTTTGGATCTTTAAGTTTTTTTAATCCAATTTCTGGACATTATCATTTGTTACACCATATAACAGGTACCTGATTATCAAATAGCGGAAATATATACTACAGTTATTCAATTGTTTTCTCTGATGAAATCGATGTTATAAGGGAGACGTCCCTTTTTATTTTATGTATGCTTTTAACAAGTTATTCAATTTCTGTCTAATTATACAAATGTTTTATTAGTTTTTATATATAGATAAGAAGCTCACATTAGACAACAAGTTTATATATATCAGTTGTATATACCTGTTTATATCTTTTTATTAACTGAATGTTGATAAATACTTAGGATTACCTACAATAAATATATAATAACAACATTGCAGTACATACATTAAACATTTATCCAATCACAAAATACAATATATTCAAATTATAGAATTTAACTAAATACTCTACCCGTGCTAATCTAGCGCTGGACTACATTCACTACATATGGAACATATCAAAAACATTGAAGCGGGTACATTAAAAACTCCACTGATTAGACATTTTAAAGAGCATCACAATAGTGACCCCTCACAGTTTTATTTTAAGGCAATTAGAACAAGTACAGGTGGGACCGAGGGGAGGTAGTAGACTATTGGCTGTAAGAAAGAGAGAAACACACTAGATTCATGCTTTAGGCACCCTGTCCCCTTCAGGGTTAAATAAAGACATAGATCTTGCAGCATTCCTTTAATGAAGATGTTCATGGTTAAAATAGAATAGATGATCAATTATGCACTGCTCTTTAATATTATCATTTTTTTTAATATTATCATTTTAACTATATAACATTTTTTATATTACAATTTTAAAATTATCCATTTAATTATTTACAATATAAAGAAATTAAGAACTATTATAAACTTAATATAGATCAAATTGTCCTCATTTGTATTATATTGTGATAAGATGAAATATTTTTTATATATTCATTTAAGGTTTTAACTTTTAGAAATTCTATGTACAGTTTTATGAATTTATATGCAATGTAACTATTTTAGGGTTAATTATGACTGTGGATTCTAAATATGTAATAATGGCCTCATCCTTTTAATATCTCATAGTAATGTAAATGCATTATTTTAGATTCCTTTTGCAATTAACGTTGTGCATATATAGAGATATACTTTTTAAAAGGTAATAGAGAGATATAACATGTTAGACATTCCATGAGCACATTTACCTCTATGGAAATCCACTTTCAAGTTCATTTATATTATAACAGATTAGGAGTGTAATTACTCCGGTTGCTGTATTTTATATATTTGATATTTTAGGGACTATTATCTTAATAGCAATTGTAATATCGTTGCCCATACAGAAGTAGGCACGGCCAATAAGTAAAATGGCGGCCGTGCTTAGTGAACATAAGGACCTGTACGAATAAAAACAGAGCTGTAGGGGGGCGGCCCCACCTCTGAAGAAGCGACCAATAGCGTCGCGAAACGCGTCAGGCTCCGCCCCCCCAACACAAACACTCTCTCCAGCACAATAAGCATCAAGGAGGTTAGCGGTTAAGCTTCTGCAAACCGTCCTGTCTGCTTTGTGCTTACAAAGAGAGAAGCGCTCTACCAGGAACGAACAACAGCTCAGTGGCTTGTTCTATGGCGATTTACCACCCGGAAGCAGCCTCTTTTAGACCAGTGTGCTTTTCACAGAAGAAAACTTTCCTGAAGTATATCAGTCTGATCCCGCCAAGTAAGGTCAGTCCAGCCCCGAAATACCAGGCAATTCTCCTCTGAACAAGGAACATGACAACCCCAGACGATCGTTTCGGCCTCCTATGGGCCTCGTCAGTGAGGTGCAGCCACATTCCTCTAAGCACACTGGGCAAGGAGTCCACGTCTGGTTTCCCACATCACCCATAGGGAGACTTCCCCAGGGTCATAATAATTTGCATACAAAGAGAGAAGCGCTCTACCAGGAACGAACAACAGCTCAGTGGCTTGTTCTATGGCGATTTACCACCCGGAAGCAGCCTCTTTTAGACCAGTGTGCTTTTCACAGAAGAAAACTTTCCTGAAGTATATCAGTCTGATCCCGCCAAGTAAGGTCAGTCCAGCCCCGAAATACCAGGCAATTCTCCTCTGAACAAGGAACATGACAACCCCAGACGATCGTTTCGGCCTCCTATGGGCCTCGTCAGTGAGGTGCAGCTTTGTGCTTTTGGGAGCAGTGTTAAATTAGTTCCATTATCTGTGATATTTCATGCATTGTTGCACAGCTGCACATTCGTTTTAATTCATACTGGGAATGCCAAACCAGTTTTGTGAAATTTTAAACAGTGTCATTGTGGACAATTACTGACACTCTTGTTTTATATCATTACAATAAAGTACACTTTATTTTAACCAATTTTTGGCCAGTATCACCAGCAGTACGGCCCCCTCCCCTTCCCTCCCATACCCCTGACAGATTGAACACCATACAGTCAAAAGGAGATCCAGGAGAGATTGACAAGGTGTTTTGATTAAGAAGAAAAGTGTGATATATCTACCTTCTGGCACCGGTCTTAAAGGGGAAGTAAGCTGTACAACGGATAACAACTTTGACATCCACTTTAGGCTGCATATAGCCTCCACGCTAATCCCTTACCTCATTTGGATTGAGGTCTCAACAAGTGAGTGTCCACCTGTATATTTATGTATGTGTGTCACACAAACTTGTCATAATATACTGCACTAGGATCTGGTCTTTCTGTGCGCCCCTCCCTTCTTCCACATATATATATATATATATATATATATATATATATATATATATATGTATATATGTATATATATATATATATATATATATATATATATATATATACATATATACATATATACATACATACACATATATATATATATATATATATATATACAGAATAGTGTGAAGGGGACGCAATTGCATAAATTATAAATATTTGGAGCTGTGTAATAGTATAAATAACTAAAATATACAGGCAAGATAGCCTCACTTATATTGAAGACATAGTGGTGCAGACCCTTTAAAAAATGTAGTATGGGTTGGCAAAAAAGAAAGCCTCAGGAATGTAATCCTGAATTAAAGACAGGGAAATTCAGCACTCTTTTATTATTTGTATACAGCTCACCTCACTCTAATAAGTTGAGATAGCAAAGTATGGTTGAGGACGGCGCTCCCCCCTCCACTCCAAGAAAGGCACACACAGACTTGAAGTTGTAAATAAATAGATTTTTTACTTAAGCACAAGTGAAATACATGAACCTAGTGAAAATAAATAAAACAAAACTGGAAATAATAATAAAATTGAACCTGACCGGTCAGGGGTACATGCATAGGTCACTATTAAAGCATCAGCAAAATCATTTATAGTAGACCATATACAGGGTCAAGGCCTAGATAAACCCTGTCATTAGCTCCGCTCGTAAGCATAAGAATATAGGAGCTAAGTCTATAATAGAACCGTATCAGGGTTATAAGCAAGGCCAAAAGGTTGAATATTGATATCTCTAAGCAAGTCTGGATAGAGGATATGTAAGTATGTAGGCACAGTAATATAAACAGCGTTTCAAAATTATACCTCATAGGTCCACTACAGTCACGCTACACCCAGCTGCACACAGCACCCCTGGAAGGGGAGTAACGCTGGGCAGGTTTACAAAGGGGATCTAAGCGGACTGTAAAGTGGATCCAATGGATATGTACAGCGTATTATACATGCATGAAATATAACACATCAATAACCACTCTTGATGAAATGACATGAATGGCACTGCTACATGCCCCACCAAAGACTGTTAAGCAAGCATGTAAAGGGTCATGCAGGTTGTTGGTTAGAGCAATAGCTGTTGTTAGTGCAAGTTCATCATGCAATCAGATTAGTTAAGTGTGGCCCAGAGCTATGCCAGTCCCATACATTCACTGTAAAAGTTTCCAAATTTCAGAGATAGTCAGCGTGTATAATACGTCAAATATAGGTAGTGCAGATGACGTCGTTAATACAGAGTACCTTCGGCAACTTGAGCCGAGATTAACAGTCTAAAATTAGCAAGAAGGTCTTATGTCCGCATATTCCTTATCCAATTCAGGAGCTGGCAAAATGAGTAATGCCATATAGGACAACAGTTATTATACGACCTGTCTGTGCGTTCTCCTCAATTCCTTGACGAAGCCCGGTCTGAAGTGAAGACGAGCGGGTGAAACGCGCGTAGGCATTGGCTATCCTGGCGGTCACATGATGCATGCACTTGCCGCTGTCAATTGAACTCTCTTGCAAAGACGCTGCGCTGTCTCTATGTATAGCGTATGCCTACACCAAAACTATCTGGTGCTGAAGGAATTGAGGAGAACGCACAGACAGGTCGTATAATAACTGTTGTCCTATATGGCATTACTCATTTTGCCAGCTCCTGAATTGGATAAGGAATATGCGGACATAAGACCTTCTTGCTAATTTTAGACTGGTAATCTCGGCTCAAGTTGCCGAAGGTACTCTGTATTAACGACGTCATCTGCACTACCTATATTTGACGTATTATACACGCTGACTATCTCTGAAATTTGGAAACTTTTACAGTGAATGTATGGGACTGGCATAGCTCTGGACCGCACTTAACTAATCTGATTGCATGATGAACTTGCACTAACAACAGCTATTGCTCTAACCAACAACCTGCATGACCCTTTACATGCTTGCTTAACAGTCTTTGGTGGGGCATGTAGCAGTGCCATTCATGTCATTTCATCAAGAGTGGTTATTGATGTGTTATATTTCATGCATGTATAATACGCTGTACATATCCATTGGATCCACTTTACAGTCCGCTTAGATCCCCTTTGTAAACCTTCCCAGCGTTACTCCCCTTCCAGGGGTGCTGTGTGCAGCTGGGTGTAGCGTGACTGTAGTGGACCTATGAGGTATAATTTTGAAACGTTGTTTATATTACTGTGCCTACATACTTACATATCCTCTATCCAGACTTGCTTAGAGATATCAATATTCAACCTTTTGGCCTTGCTTATAACCCTGATACGGTTCTATTATAGACTTAGCTCCTATATTCTTATGCTTACGAGTGGAGCTAATGACAGGGTCTATCTAGGCCTTGACCCTGTATATGGTCTACTATAAATGATTTTGCTGATGCTTTAATAGTGACCTATGCATGTACCCCTGACCGGTCAGGTTCAATTTTATTATTATTTCCAGTTTTGTTTTATTTATTTTCACTAGGTTCATGTATTTCACTTGTGCTTAAGTAAAAAATCTATTTATTTACAACTTCAAGTCTGTGTGTGCCTTTCTTGGAGTGGAGGGGGGAGCTTATTAGAGTGAGGTGAGCTGTATTCAAATAATAAAAGAGTGCTGAATTTCCCTGTCTTTAATTCAGGATTACATTTCTGAGGCTTTCTTTTTTGCCAACCCATAATATATATATATATATATATATATATATATATATATATATATATATATATATATATATATATATATATATATATATATATATATATATATATATATATATATATATATATATATATATATATATATACTGTCAATCTGAGAAAAAATGTTTATTGGACGGCCATAAAAGGAAAATTAATAATACTTAGTAGGGTCAATATTATTTTTAGATATTTTAATATAGACTCTCACATAATCGAATATATGGCTATCTGGTTCTCACAGTCTTATAGGTGGAGTCAGTTGAAAGCCGCCAGATCCACATTCTTGTTAAGTCCAGAAGGATATAGAGTTTGTAATTTGTGGATCCAGAAAGTTTCACTCTGTCTAAACCTATGGAATCTATTATAAATAAATGATTTTGCAATGGATTCAATTGGCATGATGGAAAAACACCCCAAATTTCCTTTGTGTTTTAGATTGCAATGTCTAGAGAAACTATGCAATTTGAAACCTTTTTTTCATATTGCGATAGTGTTCTGACCATCTATGGTTTAGCCGTCTGCAGGTACGCCCTACATATTGGATGCCACAAATACAGGATAACAGGTATATTACATAATTAGATGCACATGTAATCTTATCTAAAATTGGATAGTTTTTCTTGGTCACATGAGATTTGAAATGATTCTTTGCATGTTCAATATGAGCACACATTTTGCATCTCGTTGTTCCACACCTATATGCTCCCTTCCTAGGCTTCACCTTCGTGAATATTTTGGGGTTAACCATTTTAGAGTGTTTAACAACCTTGCTAGGTGCTAGGATGGTTTTCAGAGTTGGTGCCCTTTTAAAGACTACCACAGGTTTATCATCCATTATACCCCAATATGTGATTTTTTTTATTATTTTTCAATGCCTAGTCAGAATATCCCTAATCTGTTTATAATTGGAGTTATACTGGGTTATAAACATTACTTTATTTAGAGGGTTCTCAGCTTTGGTGTTCTTTTTTAATTATGAAATAATCATCTCTATTGTCATTCAAGGCCCTTCTATAGCCACCTTCTACCAGACTGTCGGGATAGCCCTTTTCTTGAAATCTCTGTTTAAGAATCAGACTCTGTATTTCATAGTCTTTGATGTTACTACAATTACGCCGGATTCTTTTAAATTGTCCATAGGGGACATTTTTCTTCCAAGGATGATGGTGATTGCTTGTATAGTTTAGATAGATGTTACAATCCACGTTCTTGAAATAAGTGGTGCTAATAATTTTGTTATCCTAATAGATCTTTAGAGAGAGATCTAGAAAGACTATGGAATCACGATGAATACAGCTGGTACATTTTATTCCCCTATTATTATTATTCAAGTAATTCACAAATGTTTGTGCTGAGTACTCTCCACCCTTCCAGACAGAAATAAGATCATCTATGTATCTGCCATAAAATACTAGGCTCGCCCCGAAAAGAGAATCGTATATATATTCCTGTTCAAAGGCACCCATGAATAGATTAGCATAGCTTGGGGCAAACCTAGTACCCATGGCAGTACCCTTAATCTGAAGGTAAAATTGGTCTTGAAAGACAACATAATTATGCCTAAGAATAAAGGATATTAATTGGAGAATAAGTTGTTTCTGAGCCTCTGGAATTAACCAATCTTTGTCTAGAAATTCCGAGACAGCCATTAGCCCCATATCATAGGGGATATTGGAATATAAAGCCTGGACATCACAAGTGATCCATAAATGTTCATGGGGAATAGAAAGTACTTCAAGTTTTTTAATTAGGTCAGCCGAATCTGTAATATAGGAGTCTAAACCCGTCTAAACCCAGCACATACTTTTGTAAGAAAAAGTCTACATAAGAGGATATATTATCTATCAAGCTCCCTATGCCGGCTATAATTGGGCGACCAATGGGACATATGGGATCCTTATTGATCTTTGGTAAGTGGTAGTAGAACGCCTGATTAGGTTCTTTATGTACCAGATTCTTTTTCTTTTTTATTTATCATACCTTGACAAGTCGGATCACTAATCAGTAATGTGTAATATGATTTATCCTGTAGTATTTTCCTAGCTTCTTTCAGATAATCATCTATTTCCTGGAGGACAATCCCCCCCGCACTTATCGGCCTGTCTGATCACTAAATTTTTATCATCTTTTAAGGATTGTAAAGCTCTCTTCTCACTAGGGTAAAGGTTAGGTCTCCTTTTGAAGTTTTTAGACATTAGATTAAAATCTTCATTGACTAATTATTTAAAGTTCTCTGTGTGCATTGTTGCTTGGTGTAGGACAAAAATTAGATTTAGGTTTAAAGTTTGTTTGTATATAACTCTCACATAAATGGTCTAGGATGTTCTCTGGTTCAAATACTGGTAATGTGTTCCCTCGTAATCTAGTGTCCATGTTATCTGTCAAAATAGGAGACCTAGATACATCTTAATCTTTTCTCAGCAAATCTTTTTTGTAGAGATATTTTTTGTACAAATAGATTACATTTGTTATATGTATTGGTAGGACTAAAAGACAAACCCTTACCCAATACTCTAATTTCTTCATTGGACAAGCTGTGGGATGATAAGTTAAAAATGCCTTTACCTGGTGCCTGTAGTCTTGCCTCTTTGATGGTTGATCCACATCCTCTACATCCTGGTTTGCGTGGGGCCATTTTAACTTTGTAGGAGTTAGTCAGGGAGACTACATGTTCTAGGTAACTGGCAATTTTGCGTTGGGTCCATGACTGTTGTCTTGGGCGCTGTTCTAAAAAACCGGGGGGAAGAGTCATTATTTGAAGAGAAATTCTCATTAGATCTACTATTCAAGCCAGAAGGACCTGGGGCATCATCATTTAAACACTCATATATATTCTGCATGTTAAAATTCTGAGATTCGGCAGCTTCATATCTGTTGTTACTTTCAAATCTCTCGGACTTCCCATTGTTTGCTGGCTGGGGAGGAAAGGAGGCCTTAGTATTATAATATTATTGTTTCTGATGATTATAGTGTGTTTGTTTTGATGGATGAGAGCTATTGTTAAATGAGTCAATTCTTTCATCATTTCTATATGTTTGGTAGTAGTTGGTCTGGTGAGTGTCGTTATTCCTCCAGTCATGATCATAATTGTTATGTTGATCATGATACATAAATTGTTTATTATTAGTCGTCATTTGATGTTTATTTTTATGGTGGTTCACCAAAGTCCAACCGGAGTTGGTTTGCTGATTAGCCAATCTATCTTGAAAGGGGTTACCTGCAGATGGTTGTTGGTGATTGGGGTTATTATTGGAAGGGTTCTGCTTCTTTTTCTTTTTATTATAAGTGTGAATTTCGCCCTTGGCGTAATCATCCTCATCACGTGCCAATTTACGGTTCTTGTTCTCTATTAACTGTTTCTGGAATTGGTCTGTTCTTACCAACACCATACTATTAAGCTCACCATATTCTTTTAATGGTTTAAATTTCTCCAAATGATTTTGGATTATGTCTATTTCTTTAGAGGCCTTTTTTACTAAAATTCTCCTGTGTGTGTGATCAATATTTTCATTAATTTAATAAGAATCAGTCAAAGTTTCTTCCCATTTAGAGAGTAAATTTTCATCCTCTTTTAAAAGAGCAATTTTTAAAAACTCTTAAAGGGATTTGCTTTTTATCAATATATTTTTGTAGCATTTCTGCATCTGACCAATGACGACATTCTACATTAATGATCTCTTCTAATTTGGCAAAGGACGCATGTATAGATGCATTTTCAATACTCCCATCGTCAATTAGACATTGGTCAGTATTGCCTATATTAGATACCAATAGTAGTCTTATTGTTCCTTTCATTCATAGACAACATACTGAATAGTATACACAACAGTGGTTGCTCAAGGCTCAACAGTAATCAATATATAAATAACCGATAAATTGCTGGCCCAAAAAGGATAGGCCCCAAAAAATTGATTAATCAAATATTTGCTTAGTGCTAAAATGATCCTAAGACAGTACAAAGGTGAATATCAATGTTATGTGCTAAGTGCATAGAGTGATCTACCATAGAGTTATTACTAACTAGACAAACCTTAAATATAAAAAATAAATGAATGAATGAATACAGTTATTGTGTATCAAATTGGGACTAGGTTAGAAATTTAGAGAAACCACAAAACAATACAATACAATATATCAGACTCGTATATCAGAACAACCTAAGAATAACTAAATCATGCAGCTAACTTCAAAATATACAGTGAAAGTGAAAATGGTCAGATCTAGTATCTGAACCACAGTGAAGTGCGTAAAATAATAAGTAATGGATATTAGAAAAGAACCAAAAATTAATCGGCACTAATGTTAGTGTTTTAGATAATGCCCATAAGTGATATTAGTATACACTCATAATAATTAAATCACATTTGAATAATGTGAATAATAACAGTGATTGATATAAATGTAAAATAAGTGAAATTATAATGATCTTTGGAGTAGTGGGCACAACAAACTCACTGTTTGTAATAAACGGTGGTAATCTTCAGTTCGATGTGACCTAGAAGTGAGGCAGCACTCTCTGGAAAACAATGATGATAGTAGGTAGTCCTAGAAGACAAAGGAGAGGCGCTTCATGGTATAATAACGTCTATAATTATATGTGCATAAATCAGATGGCAACTCACAATTTAGAAGAGCACACCTAGTGCTATATACGGCAAACAGAGACCAAAGAGTCGCTCGGTAGACTCGTCACTGGCACAGCTGGGCTGATATCCAAATAGAGGAACCAAATGAACTGTCAGGCAATCCCCAGCCTTGGGTACTGACCCTTAGCGTAAGTGCTCAGACGAGTAAATGAGACTGGTCCCACTGGTAAGATGACCGAAAGGCCAAATATCCAAAAGTGCAAGATAACACAGGAGCGGCAGCGTGTCCGTGTAAAATCCTGGTTTTTATTAAAAGTATAAAAACATATAAAATAACAGCAACGCGTTTCTCGGCTCAATCGGCCGTTTCATCAGGCTGTAATGACAATAATACACACGCTTAACTCTATACTCTCCTCAGACCAATAAAAATCAAGAATCCACACACGCCCCTCTCACACACCCACACGGTCGTGGCGCATCTAATGATACACCTGAAACCGCTGACGTCACAATGAGGGGGAGTAAATGGATTGATTACCGGTATAACAGGTTACTTTAGCACAAAAGTTTGGAAGTAAATGATCACACATAACTTATGATACAATCGTAACCCTGCATATCATCTTGTCAGGCAGCGTTTAGACAGAAGCTAAATCACACAGCATAAAGCTTTCTAACTGTGTTTACTATCCAGCAACGGACTCTTCAGAGTAATAAATTCCAAGGGGAAGAGGTTGTGTAAGAGCCCTTTCGGTAAGCTCTTAAGGACATGATAATTACATGGACTTCTGTGTTTACATGAGAGGATCGACCTGTGGGTTTTATTATCATAAAATCTCTCCTCTATTGTAGTGACCTGCTCTTGAGTTTTATAATTATAAATGAACTTTATATATTGGTGACTGTGGCCATTCATTCTCTACGTTCTGTCTACATACTTGTGCACTTATTATAGCTGAGTTTGTTTTAAACAAAATTGAGTAATTATATTTTGCATACATAGTTAAGGATGTGTTCATAGCTGCAGATGTGTTTGAGGACAGGGCAGTTTCTCCAACATTGGTGTGTCCGGTCCACGGCGTCATCCTTACTTGTGGGATATCTCTTCCCCAACAGGAAATGGCAAAGAGTCCCAGCAAAGCTGGCCATATAGTCCCTCCTAGGCTCCGCCCACCCCAGTCATTCTCTTTGCCGTTGCACAGGCAACATCTCCACGGAGATGGTTAAGAGTTTTTTGGTGTTTAAATGTAGTTTTTATTCTTCTATCAAGTGTTTGTTAATTTAAAATAGTGCTGGTATGTACTATTTACTCTGAAACAGAAAAGGATGAAGATTTCTGTTTGTGAGAGGAAGATGATTTTAGCAGACAGTAACTAAAATCGATTGCTGTTTCCACATAGGACTGTTGAGATGAAGTAACTTCAGTTGGGGGAAGCAGTTAGCAGACTTTTCTGCTTAAGGTATGACTAGCCATATTTCTAACAAGACGATGTAATGCTGGAAGGCTGTCATTTCCCCTCATGGGGACCGGTAAGCCATTTTCTTAGTCAAACAAACAGAATAAAGGGCTTATTATGGGCTAAAAAACTGGTAGACATTTTTATGGGCTAAATCGATTGCTTTATTTGGGCATTTTATTCATATTTATGCTGACAATTTGCATTTATAAACTTGTGGATCGTTTATTAAACGGCAGGCACTGTGTTAGACACCTTTTCCAGTCAGAGGGCCTTCCTAGTTTTAGACTGAGCCTCATTTTCGCGCCATTACTGCGCAGTTGTTTTTTGAGAGCAGGGCATGCAGATGCATGTGTGAGGATCTAAAAATTGCTGGAAAAGCTTCTAGAAGGCGTCAATTGGTATCGTATTCCCCTCTGGGCTTGGTTGGGTCTCAGCAAAGACTATAGCTGGGACTGTATAGGGGTTACATTTATAAACGGCTCCGGTTATTTTAAGGGTTAAAGCTCTGAAATTTGGTGTGCAATACTGTTAATGCTTTAAGACACTGTGGTGAAATTTTGGTAATTTTTGAACAATTCCTTCATACTTTTTCACATATTCAGTAATAAAGTGTTTTCTGTTTAAAATTTAAAGAGACAGTAACGGTTTTGTTTTAAAACGTTTTTTGTGCTTTGTTGACAAGGTTAAGCCTGTTTAACATGTCTGTACCTTCAGATAAGCTATGTTCTATATGTATGAAAGCCAATGTGTCTCCCCATTTAAATTTATGTGATAATTGTGCCATATCGTCCAAACAAAGTAAGGACAGTACTGCCACAGATAATGAAATTGCCCAAGATGATTCCTCAGATGAGGGGAGTAAACATGATACTACATCATCTCCTACTGTGTCTACACCAGTTTTGCCCACGCAGGAGGCCCCTAGTACATCTAGTGCGCCAATACTTATTACCATGCAACAATTAACGGCTGTAATGGATAACTCCATAGCAAATATTTTATCCAAAATGCCTACTTATCAGAGAAAGCGCGATTGCTCTGTTTTAAACACTGAAGAGCAGGAGGGCGCTGATGATAATTGTTCTGTCATACCCTCACACCAATCTGAAGGGGCCATGAGGGAGGTTTTGTCAGATGGAGAAATTTCAGATGTAGGAAAAATTTCTCAACAAGCTGAACCTGATGTTGTGACATTTAAATTTAAATTAGAACATCTCCGCGCACTGCTTAAGGAGGTGTTATCTACTCTGGATGATTGTGACAACTTGGTCATTCCAGAGAAATTATGTAAGATGGACAAGTTCCTAGAGGTTCCGGTGCACCCCGACGCTTTTCCTATACCCGGGTGGCGGACATAGTAAATAAGGAGTGGGAAAAGCCCGGCATACCTTTTGTTCCCCCCCCTATATTTAAGAAATTATTTCCTATGGTCGACCCCAGAAAGGACTTATGGCAGACAGTCCCTAAGGTCGAGGGGGCAGTTTCTACTCTAAACAAACGCACTACTATTCCTATCGAAGATAGTTGTGCTTTCAAAGATCCTATGGATAAAAAATTGGAAGGTTTGCTTAAAAAGATTTTTGTACAGCAAGGTTACCTTCTACAACCCATTTTGTGCATTGTTCCTGTTACTACAGCAGCGTGGTTCTGGTTCGAGGAACTAGAAAAGTCACTCAGTAGAGAGACTCCATATGAGGAGGTTATGGACAGAGTTCACGCACTTAAATTAGCTAAAGCAGAGCGCTTTGGCTAAAGTCTTGGTCAGCGGATGTGTCATCCAAGACAAAATTGCTTAACATCCCTTTCAAAGGTAAAACTCTATTTGGACCAGAATTGAAAGAGATTATTTCAGACATCACTGGGGGAAAGGGCCACGCCCTTCCACAAGATAGGTCTTTCAAGGCTAAAAATAAGTCTAATTTTCGTTCCTTTCGCAATTTCAGGAACGGACCGGCCTCTAATTCTGCATCCTCTAAGCAAGAGGGTAATGCCTCACAACCCAAACCAGCCTGGAAACCGATGCAAGGCTGGAACAAGGGTAAGCAGGCCAAGAAGCCTGCCGCTGCTAACAAAACAGCATGAAGGAGTAGCCCCCGATCCGGGACCGGATCTAGTGGGGGGCAGACTCTCTCTCTTTGCTCAGGCTTGGGCAAGAGATGTTCAGGATCCCTGGGCGCTAGAAATAGTTTCTCAAGGTTATCTCCTGGAATTCAAGGAACTACCCCCAAGGGGAAGGTTCCACATGTCTCACTTATCCTCAAACCAAATAAAGAGACAGGCATTCTTACATTGTGTAGAAGACCTGTTAAAGATGGGAGTGATACACCCAGTTCCAATAAAGGAACAAGGAATGGGATTTTATTCCAATCTGTTCGTAGTTCCCAAAAAAGAGGGAACTTTCAGACCAATTTTGGATTTGAAGATCCTAAACAAATTTCTCAGGGTACCATCGTTCAAGATGGAAACCATTCGAACGATTCTACCCACTATCCAGGAAAGTCAATTTATGACTACCGTGGATCTAAAGGATGCGTACCTACATATTCCTATCCACAAAGAACATCATCAGTTCCTAAGGTTCGCTTTTCTGGACAAGCATTACCAGTTTGTGGCCCTCCCATTCGGGTTAGCCACTGCTCCAAGGATTTTCACAAAGGTGCTAGGGTCCCTTCTAGCGGTTCTAAGACCAAGGGGCATTGCAGTAGTACCTTACTTGGACGACATTCTAATACAAGCGTCGTCCCTGTCAAAAGCAAAGGCTCATACAGACATCGTTCTGGCCTTTCTCAGATCACACGGATGGAAGGTGAACATAGAAAAAAAGTTCTCTGTCTCCGTCGACAAGAGTTCCCTTCTTGGGAACAATAATAGATTCCTTAGAAATGAGGATTTTTCTGACAGAGGTCAGAAAATCAAAACTTCTAAGCTCTTGTCAAGCTCTTCATTCTGTTCCTCGTCCTTCCATAGCGCAGTGCATGGAAGTAGTAGGGTTGATGGTTGCAGCAATGGACATAGTTCCTTTTGCACGAATTCATCTAAGACCATTACAACTGTGCATGCTCAAACAGTGGAATGGGGATTATACAGACTTGTCTCCAATGATTCAAGTAGATCAGAAGACCAGAGATTCACTCCGTTGGTGGCTGACCCTGGACCATCTGTCCCAGGGAATGAGCTTCCGCAGACCAGAGTGGGTCATTGTCACGACCGACGCCAGTCTAGTGGGCTGGGGCGCGGTCTGGGAATCCCTGAAAGCTCAGGGTCTATGGTCTCGGGAAGAGTCTCGTCTCCCGATAAACATTCTGGAGCTGAGAGCGATATTCAATGCTCTCAGGGCTTGGCCTCAACTAGCAAAGGCCAGATTCATAAGGTTCCAATCAGACAACATGACGACCGTTGCGTATATCAATCATCAGGGGGGAACAAGGAGTTCCCTGGCGATGAAAGAAGTGACCAAAATAATTCAATGGGCGGAGGATCACTCCTGCCACCTGTCTGCGATCCACATCCCAGGTGTGGAAAACTGGGAGGCGGATTTTCTGAGTCGTCAGACATTCCATCCGGGGGAGTGGGAACTCCACCCGGAGATCTTTGCCCAAATAACACAATTATGGGGCATTCCAGACATGGATCTGATGGCGTCTCGTCAGAACTTCAAGGTTCCTTGCTACGGGTCCAGATCCAGGGATCCCAAGGCGACTCTAGTAGATGCACTAGTAGCACCTTGGACCTTCAACCTAGCTTATGTATTTCCACCGTTTCCTCTCATTCCCAGGCTGGTAGCCAGGATCAATCAGGAGAGGGCCTCGGTGATCTTGATAGCTCCTGCGCGGCCACGCAGGACTTGGTATGCAGACCTGGTGAATATGTCATCGGTTCCACCATGGAAGCTACCTTTGAGACAGGATCTTCTTGTTCAGGGTCCATTCGAACATCCAAATCTGGTCTCCCTCCAGCTGACGGCTTGGAGATTGAACGCTTGATTCTATCGAAGCGTGGGTTTTCAGATTCTGTGATAGATACTCTGGTTCAGGCCAGAAAACCGGTAACTAGAAAGATTTACCATAAAATATGGAAAAGATTTATCTGTTGGTGTGAATCCAAAGGATTCCCATGGAATAAGATAAAAATTCCTAAGATTCTCTCCTTTCTACAAGAAGGTTTGGAGAAAGGATTATCTGCAAGTTCTCTAAAGGGACAGATCTCTGCTTTATCTGTCTTACTACCCAAAAGACTGGCAACTGTGCCAGATGTTCAAGCATTTGTTCAGGCTCTGGTTAGGATCAAGCCTGTTTACAGACCTTTGACTCCTCCCTGGAGTCTAAATCTAGTTCTTTCAGTTCTTCAAGGGGTTCCGTTTGAACCTTTACATTCCATAGATATTAAGTTACTATCTTGGAAAGTTTTGTTTTTGGTTGCAATTTCTTCTGCTAGAAGAGTTTCAGAGTTATCTGCTCTGCAGTGTTCTCCGCCCTATCTGGTGTTCCATGCAGATAAGGTGGTTTTGCGTACTAAGCCTGGTTTTCTTCCTAAGGTTGTTTCTAACAAAAATATTAACCAGGAGATAGTTGTTCCTTCTTTATGTCCGAATCCAGTTTCAAAGAAGGAACATTTGTTACATAATTTGGACGTAGTCCATGCTCTAAAATTCTATTTAGAGGCTACAAAAGATTTCAGACAAACTTCTTCCTTGTTTGTTGTTTATTCTGGTAAAAGGAGAGGTCAAAAAGCGACTTCTACCTCTCTTTCCTTTTGGCTTATGAGACTGCCGGACGGCAGCCTCCTGAAAGAATCACAGCTCACTCCACTAGGGCTGTGGCTTCCACATGGGCCTTCAAGAACGAGGCTTCTGTTGACCAGATATGTAAGGCAGCGACTTGGTCTTCACTGCACACTTTTGCCAAATTTTACAAATTTGATACTTTTGCTTCTTCGGAGGCTATTTTTGGGAGAAAGGTTTTGCAAGCCGTGGTGCCTTCCATTTAGGTGACCTGATTTGCTCCCTCCCTTCATCCGTGTCCTAAAGCTTTGGTATTGGTTCCCACAAGTAAGGATGACGCCGTGGACCGGACACACCAATGTTGGAGAAAACAGAATTTATGCTTACCTGATAAATTACTTTCTCCAACGGTGTGTCCGGTCCACGGCCCGCCCTGGTTTTTTAATCAGGTCTGATGAATTATTTTCTCTAACTACAGTCACCACGGTACCATATGGTTTCTCCTATATATATTTCCTCCTGTCCGTCGGTCGAATGACTGGGGTGGGCAGAGCCTAGGAGGGACTATATGGCCAGCTTTGCTGGGACTCTTTGCCATTTCCTGTTGGGGAAGAGATATCTCACAAGGATGACGCCGTGGACCGGACACACCGTTGGAGAAAGTAATTTATCAGGTAAGCATAAATTCTGTTTTTTCTACTTTTATGTTAAGAAAGTAGTAATTATGTTATCAAAAAAAGTATTACCTGCTGTTCATACTTAAACCCAGTTTTTTTGCATTTATAGTACTTTCTTCATTTTATGCTGGTTACACTTTTCTTTTTGGTTTCTTACCATGTGTCTTAACTAGATTTAGCTTTATACTAGATCATTGTAGCATAGATGTAGCTGCAGGTAATTGGCCTCCTCCCCCAGTCACCCTCCGTGTGCTGCGTTTAGACGGAAGCTAAATCCCACAGCATAAAGTTTCCTATCTGTGTGCTTGCTTTGTAGCTCTGGACTCTTCATAGTAATAAATTCCAGGGGGTGGGGGTTGTGTTAGAGCCCTTACTAACTGCCTTGTCAGGATTGTTTAACTATTCATGAACAAAATAGTTTTAGGAGATTTAAAGGGACAGGAAGAACATGTTTGGGTTTCCTGTCCCTTTAAATCTCCTAAAACGATTGTGTTCACGAATAGTTAAAACAACTTTCCAATTTACTTATATTATCAAAACTTGCTTCATTCTCTTGTTATCCGTTGCTGAATGAACAGCATTGCACTACAGGCAGTTAGCTGAACACATCTAGTTAGCCAATTACAAAAGAAAAATGTGTTTAGGCACCAATCACCAGCTAGCCCCACTACTAGTGTACGATATGTGCATATTCTTTTTTTTTAACAAGGGATGCCAAGAGAACAAAGCACATTTGAAATTAGAAGTTAATTTAAAAATGTCTTAAAATGACATGCTCTATCTGAATCATGCAAGTTTTATGTTGACTTTCCTATCCCTTTAAGAGCAGGAGCAAAACAATTTCCCTATGAAAACTCTTTCTTCCTCCTGTTTGGCAAAAATTTAATAATTCTGAAAGTTATGTATGGTGACCAAGCACTAGAAGTATATTGCATAACTTTTTAGAAAGGGATTATAAAAAGTGTTTCAATACCTTTTTTTAGAATTTGCTACAGAGTTAAGAAAGTTAAACAGAAAGGAAATTGCAATAGCTTTTATTTAAATTAGCTATATGCACTCTGCTTCACTAAGGGAAGCAGCCAGAATGCATTGTGGCACAAGGCATATGGGAATGAAGTCAGAACATAAAACCTATAAATAATATATACGTACATGTATTTAGATGAAATAGGTAGTAGGGCAAGATATAATATATATATATATATATATATATATATATATATATATAGCTATATATGTGTGTGTGTGTATGTGTGTGTATATATATATATATATATATATATATATATATATATATATATGTATGTGTGTGTGTGACAGTGGATATAAAAAGTCTACACACCCCTGTTAAAATGTCAGGTTTCTGTGATGTAAAAATATGAGACAAAGATAAATCATTTCAGAACTTTTTCCACCTTTAATGTGACCTATAAACTGTACAACTCAATTGAAAAACAAACTGAAATCTTTTAGGTAAAGGGAAATAAAAACAAAAAACTAAAGTAATATGGTTGCATAAGTGTGAACACCCTTAAAGTGAAGGTCAATTTTCATCAATGAGTGCCCGGTTTTTAAAAATACTTTTAAAAACAGGGGCACTTTCATTGATGAAAATTAACATTGCACTGGATTTGAAGAAATACTTACCTTTTACTCCTGCAAAACCGGATCGCCGATCTCAGCCTCAGTTCCTCTGTACTGACGTCAGAAATGACGAAAACCGGCTTCCTCCAATCATGGCTTGCACCCCAGAGCGTCCAGCTCATGATGCCTGGCTGTGATTGGAGGAAGCCAGTTTCGTCATTGCTGTGGTCTACAGCAGGAAGAAGGAGGGGGATCGTTGATCCGGCTTTGCAGGAGTAAAAGGTAAGTATTTCTTCAAATCCAGTGCAATGTTAATTTTCATCAATGAAAGTGCCCCTGTTTTTAAAAGTATTTTTAAACACCGGGCACTCATTGATGAAAATTGACCTTCACTTTAAACTAATACTTTATTGAAGCACCTTTTGATTTTATTACAGCACTCAGTCTTTTTGGGTATGAGTTTTTCAGCATGGCACATCTTGACTTGGCAAGATTTGCCCACTCTTTTTTTTTTTTTTTTTTTTTTGCAAAAACACTCTAAATCTGTCAGAATGCGAGGGCATCTCCTGTGCACAGCCCTCTTCAGATCACCCCACAGATTTTGAATTGGAATCAGGTCTCGACTCTGGCTGAGCCATCCCAAAACTTTAATCTTCTTCTGGTGAAGCCATTCCTTTGTTGATTTGGATGTATGCTTTGGGTCGTTGTCATGCTGAAAGATTAAGTTCCTCTTCATGTTCAGCTTTCTAGCAGAAGCCTGAAGGTTTTGTGCCAATATTGTCTGGTATTTGGAACTGTTCATAATTCCCTCTAGCTTAACTAAGGCCCCAGTTCCAGCTGAAGAAAAACAGCCCCAAAGCATGATGCTAACACCACCATGCTTCACTGTGGGTATGGTGTTCTTTTGGTGATATGCAGTGTTGTTTTTGCACCAAACACATCTTTTGGAATTATGGCCAAAAAGTTCAACTTTGGTTTCATCAGACCAGAACACCTTTTGCAACATGCTTTTGGGAAACTGCAGATGTGTTTTTGCAAAATGTAGCCGGACTTGGATGGTTTTTTTTTGTAAGAAAAGGCTTCCGTCTTGCCACTCTACCCCATAGCCCAGACAAATGAAGAATACGGGCGATTGTTGTCACATGTACCACACAGCCAGTACTTGCCAGATATTCCTGCAGCTCCTTTAATGTTGCTGTAGGCCTCTTGGCAGCCTCCCAGACCAGTTTTCTTCTCGTCTTTTCATCAATTTTGGAGGGACATCCAGTTCTTGGTAATGTCACTGTTGCACCATATTTTCTTCACTTGATGATGACTGTCTTCACTGTGTTCCATGGTATATCTAATGCCTTGGAAATTCTTTTGTATCCTTCTCCTGACTGATACCTTTTAACAATTAGATCCCTCTGATGCTTTAGAAGCTCTCTGCGGACAATGGCTTTTGCTGTAGGATGCGACTAACAAAATGTCAGGAAAGACCTACTAGAACAGCTGAACTTTATTTGGGGTTAATCAGAGGCACTTTAAATGATGACAGGTGTGTACTGACTCCTATTTAACATGATTTTGAATGTGATTGCTTAATTCTGAACACAGCTACATCCCCAGTTATAAAAGGGTGTTCACACTTATGCAACCATATTATTTTATTTTTTTATTTTTATTTCCCTTTACCTAAAAGATTTCAGTTTGTTTTTCAATTGAGTTGTTGTTGTGCAGGCTTGTAGTTTGAACTAAAAGGAGGAATCAAACATGCAGATTTAGCATTATTTCCCATATCCTATGTAATTTGTAGCTACTTGTGTTGTTTTCCTCTGATCTTTACAAGGGAAAAGTTTACTGTAGCAATTTTGTATACCAATGGTTAAGATTATGTTGCAGTGTTTGAGCAACAGAACCTCTTCAAAATGGATAAAGTGATCACAGGAGAAGTACATAAGCATGTATATATACTGTTTATAATATTTTGGTCTCATAAGTATGAGCGATAAGAGGAAGTGCTAATGCAGTCAAAGATTATGCATGCAACATGTGAGGATATTAAATACCGGTCTTAACATTACACAATGTAGCAGAAAGGTTGCATTCTCACAGGTGCTGAACAGCTGACAGCCTTGGTAAGTATAGTGATCGCTGAATTGAGTGACAGTCCTTGGCGGTTTAACCTGAGGTTACAATGAAGATGTGCACATGTATAGCTTGATAAACATTTGAAGTCATACGGTGGTAAGTATACTTACTGGAGGGGAAGTTCGGCTAGTTGCGGTTCTTCGATCCTGTAGTGAGTGTTTGACCGCGAAGATGCGATCAGTTAGGGGGCGGTCTCTGTGATCCGGAAAGTAGAAGCAGAACTGAGCTTCCCGGCGGCAAACAGCAATGCTAAACACAAAAGGCTTCAGGTAGGAGGCGTGTTCCGAGAATCCCAACTCAGAGGGAAATTCAATAACAAGCATAAGATAGTGTGTAGGAGTAGTTTATAAAGGGGAAATAAGTTCAACCCCCAGTTAAAGCAACAGTACACTACGGACAATGATCCCAAACTCAGAGGAGAGTATTACAGCATGACCGGTCCCCCCCCCAAGAAAACCTCCAGGTTTTCAGGGAGACGGCCGATCTGGATGTCTCCTATGGACGAGAGAAATCAACCATGGAGCAGACAGGTTTGAAGCTGGTTCCCACGAATCCTCGTCATTGGATAACCCTTTCCAACGTATAAGGTATTGAAGAGCTCCCTGATAGAGTCTAGAGTCGAGGATTTCAGATATCTCATACTCTAACTCAGGTTGATGGTGTACAGGAGGTACTGGAGCTTGTGCAGGCTGTGATCTGACCGGTCTGTACGGCTTAATTAGAGAGACATGAAAGGAAGAATGTAACCGGTAGGTATCAGGTAGTTGAAGTCCTACTGCATTCGGGTTGATAATCCTGGAAATGGGGAAAGGTCCTATGTACAATTGATTAAATTTCCTAGTTGAAGCTGGTAACCTCAAATTTCGTGTGGACAGCCAGACCAAGTCACCAATCTTATATTCGGGAGCTGGACGACGTCGGAGGTTATAGTAGTTCTGTTGCCTTGTCTGTGCCTGTCGAATGTTATTCTGTAAATTATTGAAGTTTTGGGAAATGGTATTCACTAAGTCATTTACTATGGGACAGTTAACTTGTGAATTAGGCAATAAATGGAAATCTGGATGAAAACCGTAGTTAGCGAAGAATGGAGTATTTTGTGTGGAAATATTTGTTGTGTTTGTTATATGCAAATTCGGCGGTTGCTATGTAATCCGCCCATTTATCCTGCTGTTGAGAACAATAAATTCTGAGATATTGTTCTAATGTTTGATTGGTCCTTTCACATTGGCCATTTGTTTGTGGATGATAGGATGTTGTTAATTTCCTATCTATATTCAATCTTTTGCATAGCGAATCCCAAAACTTGGAAGTAAATTGACTTCCTCTATCGGTGAGTATGGAAGATGGTAGACCGTGTAATTTGACTATGTTGGTAAGGAATAAATCTGCAGTTTGTGAGGCAGTTGGTATAGACTGAGTGGGAAGGAAGTGAGCCATCTTAGTGAACAGGTCTATCACTACTAGAATAGTGGTATATGAAGAAGATTTAGGCAAGTCTACAATGAAGTCCATTGCTATCTCCTTCCAAGGTCGTGTAGGTATTGGTAATGACATCAAAAAGCCAAAAGGTTTTTCTGTGATCTTTTTTAAGTTGTGTGCAGGATGTACAGGAATTTATATATTCCTTAACAGATTCTACACCAATATGATCTTTTTAGTAAATGGAATGTATTGTGAATTCCAGGATGTCCATTAAGTTCTGGATCATGGGTGTTCTGTAAAACAAAATCCTGTAAAGTTGGTGGTATGTATAGGAGTCTATTGTTGTAATATAACCCATCTGAATGGAAGGTTAAGTTATATTTATGAAGGTTTGGATCATCTTTTTGTGCTGTTTGAATTTCTTTCATGTAATTGGCAAGAGTCCATGAGCTAGTGACCTATGGGATATACAATCCTACCAGGAGGGGCAAAGTTTCCCAAACCTCAAAATGCCTATAAATACACCCCTCACCACACCCACAATTCAATTTTACAAACTTTGCCTCCTATGGAGGTGGTGAAGTAAGTTTGTGCTAAGATTTCTACGTTGATATGCGCTTCTCAGCATTGTTGAAGCCCGATTCCTCTCAGAGTACAGCGAATGTCAGAGGGACGTGAAGGGAGTATCACTTATTTGAATACGATGATTTCCCTAACGGGGGTCTATTTCATAGGTTCTCTGTTATCGGTCGTAGAGATTCATCTCCTTCCTCCCTTTTCAGATCGACGATATACTCTCCATTTACCATTACCTCTACTAATAACTGTTTTAGTACTGGTTTGGCTATCTGCTATATGTGGATGGGTGTCTTTTGGTAAGTATGTTTTTTATTACTTAAGACACCTCAGCTAGGGTTTGGCACTTTATGCATTTATATAAAGTTCTAAATATATGTATTGTACTTAGATTTGCCATGAGTCAGGTTCATGTATTTCCTTCAGCAGACTGTCAGTTTCATATTTGGGGAATTTAAACATTTTAAGAAATTTTTTTCTTACCTTGGGTTTAGTCTTTTTTTCAATTGACTACTTCTTGCTATTGCGGGTATTAGGCCTGTGGGTGCGTCAAATGCTAAACTTTATTGCGTCATTCTTGGCGCGAAATTTTTTTTGGCACGAAAAGACGTTTATGACGCAATTTCGTCATTTCCGGCGTCATACGTGACGCTGAGACCTTTCACACGGCGGCGTCATTAGTGACGCAAGTGTGTCATTTCCGGTTATTTTTGGCGCCAAAAAAGTTTGTTACGTTGTGCGTCATACTTGGCGCCAAATTTTTTTCATTATTTCAATACCCCATTGATGTTTGCCTCTTGCTTTTTTCTCTATCAGAGGCCTATGATTTTGCATTTTTTCCTATTCCTGAAATTGTCATATAAGGAAATAGATAATTTTGCTTTATATGTTGTTTTTTCTCTTACATTGAGCAAGATGTCCCAATCTGATCCTGTCTCAGAAGTTTCTGCTGGAACATTGCTGCCTGACATCGGTTCTACCAAAGCTAAGTGCATTTGTTGTAAAAGTGTAGAAATTATTCCACCAAATGTCATTTGTAATAGTTGTCATGATAAACTTTTACATGCAGATAGTGTTTCCATCAGTAATAGTACATTGCCAGTTGCAGTTCCTTCAACTTCTAATGTACATGATATACCTGTAAATTTTAAAGAATTTGTATCTGATTCTATTCTGAAGGCTTTGTCTGCATTTCCACCTTCTAATAAACGTAAAAGGTCTTTTAAAACTTCTCATTTAGCTGATGAAATTTCAAATGACCAGCAACATAATAATTTATCCTTTTCTGATGAGGATCTATCTGATTCAGAAGATCCTTCCTCAGACATTGACACTGACAAATCTACTTATTTATTTAAAATAGAGTATATGCGTTCTTTATTAAAAGAAGTGTTAATTACTTTGGATATTGAGGTAACCAGTCCTATTGACGTTCAGTCTAATAAACGTTTAAATGCTGTTTCTCCTGTTAAGTGTAGTCAGTCCACGGGTCATCCATTACTTATGGGATTATATCTCCTCCCTAACAGGAAGTGCAAGAGGATCACCCAAGCAGAGCTGCTATATAGCTCCTCCCCTCTACGTCATACCCAGTCATTCTCTTGCACCTAACTAATAGATAGGACGTGTGAGAGGACTGTGGTTGTTAAACTTAGTTTTTATTTCTTCAATCAAAAGTTTGTTATTTTAAACGGCACCGGAGTGTGTTGTTTTTTCTCAGGCAGCATTAGAAGAAGAATCTACCTGAGTTTGTGTATGATCTTAGCGGACGTAACTAAGATCCATTTGCTGTTCTCGGCCATTCTGAGGAGCGAGGTAACTTCAGAACAGGGGACAGCGGGCAGGGTTCACCTGCAAGGAGGAGGTATGTTGCAGTATATTATTTTCTAAGGAATGGAATTGACTGAGAAAATACTGCTAATACCGATGTAATGTAAGTACAGCCTTAAATGCAGTAGTAGCAACTGGTATCAGGCTGATATGTATGTATGTTTACACTGAAGTATTTCTGGGGAATGGCACTTCACTAAGAAAATACTGTATACATATAACTTATAGCCTATTCTGCAGTGAGAGCGGCTAGCAGCAGGCTTTTTAATAACATTTCATAATTTTATATTTAAAACGTTTACTGGCATGTTAATCGTTTTTTTCTCTGAGGTACTTGGTGAAAAAATTTATGGGCATTATTTTCCACATGGCTGTCGTTTGTTTTGAATTAAATCAGTTTACTGAGCTTCCCCACTGTTGTATTATGAGTGGGAGGGGCCTATTTTGGCGCTTTATTGCGCAGTAGAAATTCAGTCACAGTCTGCCTTTTTCTCCCTGCATGATCCAGGACGTCTCTACAGAGCTCAGGGGTCTCAAAAACTAGTTTTGAGGGAGGTAATCACTCACAGCAGACCTGTGAGACTGTGCTTTGACTGTGATAAAAACGTTTATATTTTCAATTGTTATACGTTTTTTGGTATTAAGGGGTTAATCATCCATTTGCTAGTGGGTGCAATCCTTTGCTAACTTAATGCATTTACTGTGAAAATGTGGTTGCTATAACTAATCCGGTTCATTGTTATTTCAACTGTGATATTTTTGTGTGCTTCTTAAAGGCACAGTAACGTTTTTTATATTGCTTGTAAATTTATTTGAAAAGTATTTTCCAAGCTTGCTAGTCTAATTGCTAGTTTGTTTAAACATGTCTGACACAGAGGAATCTCTTTGTGCAATATGTTCAAAGGCCAATGTGGAGCCCAATAGAAATTTGTGTACTAATTGCATTGATGCTACTTTAAATAAAAGCCAATCTGTACATGTCAAGAAAATTTCACCAGACAACGAGGGGAAAGTTATGCCGACTAACTCTCCTCACGTGTCAGTACCTGCATCTCCCGCTCAGGAGGTGCGTGATATTGTGGCGCCAAGTACATCAGGGCGGCCCTTACAAATCACTTTGCAAGACATGGCTAATGTTATGACTGAAGTTTTATCTAAATTGCCTGAACTTAGAGGTAAACGCGACCACTCTGGGGTGAGAACAGAGTACGCTGATAATATTAGAGCCATGTCTGATACTGCGTCACAATTGGCAGAACATGAAGACGGAGAACTTCATTCTGTGGGTGACGGATCTGATCCAAATAAACTGGACTCAGACATTTCAAATTTTAAATTTAAGCTTGAGAACCTCCGTGTATTATTAGGGGAGGTATTAGCGGCTCTGAATGATTGTAATACGGTTGCAATCCCAGAGAAATTATGTAGGCTGGATAGATACTATGCGGTACCGGTGTGTACTGACGTTTTTCCTATACCTAAGAGGCTTACAGAGATTATTACCAAGGAGTGGGATAGGCCCGGTGTACCCTTTTTCCCCCCCCTCCTATATTTAGAAAAATGTTTCCAATAGACGCCACCACACGGGACTTATGGCAGACGGTCCCTAAGGTGGAGGGAGCAGTTTCTACTCTGGCTAAGCGTACCACTATCCCGGTGGAGGATAGCTGTGCTTTTTCAGATCCAATGGATAAAAAGTTAGAGGGTTACCTTAAGAAAATGTTTACTCAACAAGGTTTTATATTACAACCCCTCGCATGCATTGCGCCTGTCACGGCTGTGGCGGCATTCTGGTTTGAGTCTTTAGAAGAGACTATTAGCTCAGTTCCATTGGATGAAATTATTGACAAGCTTAGAGTCCTTAAGCTAGCTAATTCATTTATTTCTGATGCCGTAGTACACTTAACTAAGCTTACGGCTAAGAACTCCGGATTCGCCATTCAGGCGCGCAGAGCGCTGTGGCTTAAATCCTGGTCAGCCGATGTGACTTCTAAATCTAAATTGCTTAACATACCTTTCAAAGGGCAGACATTATTCGGGCCCGGTTTGAAAGAAATTATCGCTTACATTACTGGAGGTAAGGGCCATGCCCTACCTCAAGACAGAGCCAAACCAAGGGCTAGACAGTCTAATTTTCGTGCCTTTCGTAACTTCAAGGCAGGAGCAGCATCAACTTCCTCCGCTCCAAAACAGGAAGGAAGTGTTGCTCGCTACAGACAGGGCTGGAAACCTAACAAGACCTGGAACAAGGGCAAGCAGGCCAGAAAACCTGCTGCTGCCCCTAAGACAGCATGAAGTGAGGGCCCCCAATCCGGAAACGGATCTAGTGGGGGGCAGACTTTCTCTCTTCGCCCAGGCTTGGGCAAGAGATGTCCAGGATCCCTGGGCGTTAGAGATCATATCTCAGGGATATCTTCTGGACTTCAAAGCTTCTCCTCCAAAAGGGAGATTTCATCTTTCAAGGTTGTCAACAAACCAGATAAAGAAAGAGGCGTTTCTACGCTGTGTACAAGATCTTTTACTAATGGGAGTGATCCACCCGGTTCCGCGGTCGGAACACGGACAAGGGTTTTACTCAAATCTGTTTGTGGTTCCCAAGAAAGAAGGAACCTTTAGACCAATCTTGGATTTAAAGATCCTAAACAAATTCCTAAGAGTTCCATCGTTCAAAATGGAAACTATTCGGACAATCTTACCCATGATCCAAAAGGGTCAGTACATGACCACTGTGGATTTAAAGGATGCCTACCTTCACATACCGATTCACAAAGATCATTACCGGTACCTAAGGTTTGCCTTCCTAGACAGGCATTACCAGTTTGTAGCTCTTCCCTTCGGGTTAGCTACTGCTCCAAGAATCTTTACAAAGGTTCTGGGTTCTCTTCTGGCGGTACTAAGACCGCGAGGAATATCGGTAGCTCCGTACCTAGACGACATTCTGATACAAGCGTCAAGTTTCCAAACTGCCAAGTCTCATACAGATTTAGTACTGGCATTTCTAAGGTCACATGGGTGGAAAGTGAACGAAGAAAAGAGTTCTCTATTGCCACTCACAAGAGTTCCCTTCTTAGGGACTCTTATAGATTCTGTAGAAATGAAAATTTACCTGACAGAGGACAGGTTAACAAAACTCCTAAATGCTTGCCGTGTCCTTCATTCCATTCCACACCCGTCAGTGGCTCAATGCATTGAGGTAATCGGCTTAATGGTAGCGGCAATGGACATAGTACCCTTTGCACGCCTGCATCTCAGACCACTGCAATTGTGCATGCTAAGTCAGTGGAATGGGGATTACTCAGATTTGTCCCCTATGCTGAATCTGGATCAAGAGACCAGAAATTCTCTTCTATGGTGGCTCTCTCGGCCACATCTGTCCAAGGGGATGCCCTTCAGCAGGCCAGATTGGACGATTGTAACAACAGACGCCAGCCTGCTAGGTTGGGGCGCTGTCTGGAATTCCCTGAAGACTCAGGGATCATGGACTCAGGAGGAGAGTCTCCTTCCCATAAATATTCTGGAATTAAGAGCAGTTTTCAATGCCCTTCTGGCTTGGCCTCAGTTAGCAACTCTGAGGTTCATCAGGTTTCAGTCGGACAACATCACGACTGTGGCTTACATCAACCATCAGGGAGGGACAAGGAGTCCCCTAGCGATGATGGAAGTCTCAAAGATAATTCACTGGGCAGAGTCTCACTCTTGCCACCTATCAGCGATCCACATCCCAGGCGTGGAGAACTGGGAGGCGGATTTTCTAAGTCGCCAGACTTTTCATCCGGGGGAGTGGGAACTCCATCCGGAGGTCTTTGCCCAAATACTTCGGCGTTGGGGCAAACCAGATCTGGATCTCATGGCGTCTCGCCAGAACGCCAAGCTTCCTTGTTACGGATCCAGGTCCAGGGACCCGGGAGCGGTTCTGATAGATGCTCTGACAGCACCTTGGACCTTCAACATGGCTTATGTGTTTCCACCCTTCCCGATGCTTCCTCGATTGATTGCCAGGATCAAACAGGAGAGAGCATCGGTGATTCTAATAGCGCCTGCGTGGCCACGCAGGACCTGGTATGCAGATCTAGTGGACATGTCATCCTGTCCACCATGGTCTCTGCCTCTGAGACAGGACCTTCTGATTCAGGGTCCTTTCAAACATCCAAATCTAATTTCTCTGAGGCTGACTGCTTGGAGATTGAACGCTTGATTTTATCAAAGCGTGGATTTTCGGAGTCAGTAATTGATACCTTAATACAGGCGAGGAAACCTGTTACCAGGAAAATTTACCATAAAATATGGCGTAAATATTTACATTGGTGCGAATCCAAGAGTTACTCATGGAGTAAGGTTAGGATTCCTAGGATATTGTCTTTTCTACAAGAAGGTTTAGAAAAGGGTTTATCTGCTAGTTCTTTAAAGGGACAGATCTCAGCTCTGTCCATCCTTTTGGACAAACGTCTGTCAGAAGTTCCAGACGTTCAGGCTTTTTGTCAGGCTTTGGCCAGGATTAAACCTGTGTTTAAGACTGTTGCTCCGCCGTGGAGCTCAAACTTAGTTCTTAACGTTTTACAGGGTGTTCCGTTTGAACCCCTTCATTCCATTGATATCAAGCTGTTATCTTGGAAAGTTCTGTTTTTAATGGCTATTTCCTCGGCTCGAAGAGTCTCTGAGTTATCGGCCTTACATTGTGATTCTCCTTATCTGATTTTTCATTCAGACAAGGTAGTTCTGCGTACTAAACCTGGGTTCTTACCTAAGGTAGTCACTAACAGGAATATCAATCAAGAGATTGTTGTTCCATCATTGTGCCCTAACCCTTCTTCAAAGAAGGAGCGACTTCTGCACAATCTGGACGTAGTCCGTGCCCTGAAATTTTATTTACAGGCAACTAAAGATTTTCGCCAAACTTCTTCCCTGTTTGTCGTTTATTCTGGACAGAGGAGAGGTCAAAAAGCTTCTGCTACCTCTCTCTCTTTCTGGCTTCGTAGCATAATACGTTTAGCCTATGAGACTGCTGGACAGCAGCCTCCTGAAAGAATTACAGCTCATTCTACTAGAGCTGTGGCTTCCACTTGGGCCTTTAAGAATGAGGCCTCTGTTGAACAGATTTGCAAGGCTGCAACTTGGTCTTCACTTCACACTTTTTCCAAATTTTCCAAATTTGACACTTTTGCTTCTTCGGAGGCTGTTTTTGGGAGAAAGGTTCTTCAGGCAGTGGTTTCTTCCGTGTAAAGATCCTGCCTGTCCCTCCCGTCATCCGTGTACTTTTAGCTTTGGTATTGGTATCCCATAAGTAATGGATGACCCATGGACTGACTACACTTAACAGGAGAAAACAAAATTTATGCTTACCTGATAAATTCCTTTCTCCTGTAGTGTAGTCAGTCCACGGCCCGCCCTGTTTTTTATGGCAGGTCTAAAATTTTAAATTAAACTCCAGTCACCACTGCACCCTATAGTTTCTCCTTTCTCGTTTGGTTTCGGTCGAATGACTGGGTATGACGTAGAGGGGAGGAGCTATATAGCAGCTCTGCTTGGGTGATCCTCTTGCACTTCCTGTTAGGGAGGAGATATAATCCCATAAGTAATGGATGACCCGTGGACTGACTACACTACAGGAGAAAGGAATTTATCAGGTAAGCATAAATTTTGTTTTTTAAACCTCCTGTGGTTTCCCCAGGGGTTTTTCCTATTCCTGAGGCTATTTCTGATATGATTTCTAGGGAATGGAATAAGCCAGGTACTTCTTTTATTCCTTCTTCAAGGTTTAAAAAAATTGTATCCTTTACCAGCAAAATCTATAGAGTTTTGGGAAAAAATCCCCAAAGTTGATGGGGCTATTTCTACTCTTGCTAAACGTACCACTATTCCTATGGAAGATAGTACTTCCTTTAAGGATCCTTTAGATAGGAAGCTTCAATCTTATCTAAGGAAGGCCTATTTATATTCAGGTCATCTTCTCAGACCTGCTATTTCTTTGGCTGATGTTGCGGCTGCCTCAACTTTTTGGTTGGAGAATTTAGCGCAACGAGAATTGGATCCTGACATATCTAGCATTACTCGCTTACTGCAACATGCTAATCATTTTATTTGTGATGCCATTTTTGATATTATCAAAATTGATGTTAGATCCATGTCTTTAGCTGTATTATCTAGAAGAGCTTTGTGGCTTAAATCTTGGAATGCTGATATGACATCTAAATCTAGATTACTATCTCTTTCTTTCCAAGGTAATAATTTGTTTGGTTCTTAGTTGGATTCTATTATTTCAACTATCACTGGAGGAAAAGGAGTTTTTCTGCCTCAGGATAAAAAACCTAAGGGTAAATCTAAGGCTTCTAACCGTTTTCGTTCCTTTCGTCAGAATAAGGAACAAAAACTCAATCCTCCTCCCAAGGAATCTGCTTCCAATTGGAAGCCTTCCTCAAATTGGAATAAATCCAAGACATTTAGGAAACCAAAGTCTGCCCCTAAGTCCGCATGAAGGTGCGACCCTCATTCCAGCTCAGCTGGTAGGGGGCAGATTAAGGTTTTTCAAGGATTTTTGGATAAAATCTTTCCAAAATCATTGGATTCAGAGCATTGTCTCTCAGGGGTATCGAATAGGATTCAAAGTAAGACCTCATGTGAGAAGATTTTTTCTCTCACGCATCCCTGTAAATCCAGTAAAAGCTCAGGCTTTTCTGAAGTGTGTTTCAGACCTGGAGTCTTCAGGGGTAATCATGCCAGTTCCTCTTCAGGAACAAGGTTTGGGGTTTTATTCAAACCTATTCATTGTACCAAAGAAAGAAAATTTATTCAGACCAGTTCTGGATCAGAAAATTTTGAATCGTTATGTAAGAGTACCAACTTTCAAGATGGTGACTATAAGGACTATTCTGCCTTTTGTTCAGCAAGGACATTATATGTCCACAATAGATTTGCAGGATGCATACCTTCATATTCCGATTCATCCAGAACACTATCAGTTTCTGAGATTCTCTTTTCTAGACAAGCATTACCAATTTGTTGCTCTTCCATTTGGCCTTGCAACAGCTCCAAGAATCTTTTCAAAGGTTCTGGGTGCCCTACTATCTGTAATCAGAGAACAGGGTATTGCGGTGTTTCCTTATTTGGACGATATCTTGGTTCTAGCTCAGTCTTAACATACTGCAGAATCTCACACGAATCAACTAGTGTTTCTTCGGAAACATGGTTGGAGGATCAATTTACCAAAAAGTTTCTTGATTCCTCAGACAAGGGTCACCTTTTTAGGCTTCCAGATAGAGACAGAGTCATGGACACTGAATCTAACAGACAAGAGACGTTTAAAATTGGTCACAGCATGCCGGCACCTTCAGTCTCAGTCATTCCCTTCAGTGGCTATGTGCATGGAAGTTTTAGGTCTCATGACTGCAGCATCGGACGAGATCCCCTTTGCTCGTTTTCACATGAGACCTCTACAGCTTTGCATGCTGAATCAATGGTGCAGGGATTATACAAAGATATCACAATTAATATCCTTTAATCCCAATGTACGACACTCTCTGACATGGTGGATAGATCACCATCGTTTGGTTCAAGGGGATTCTTTTGTTCCGCCAACCTGGACTGTGATCTCAACAGATGCGAGTCTTTCAGGTTGGGGAACTGTTTGGGGATCTCTGACAACACAAGGGGTTTGGAAATCTCAAGAGGCAAGATTACCAATAAATATTTTAGAACTCCATGCAATTCTCAGGGCTCTTCAGTTTTGGCCTCTGCTAAAGAGAGAACCGTTCATTTGTTTTCAGACAGACAATATCACAACTGTGGCTTATGTCGATCATCAGGGTGGGACTCACAGTCCCCAAGCTATGAAAAAAGTATCTTGGATACTTGCTTGGGCGGAATCCAGCTCCTGTCTAATCTCTGTGGTGCATATCCCAGGTGTAGACAATTGGGAGGCGGATTATCTCAGCCGCCAGACTTTACATCCAGGGGAGTGGTCTCTCCATCCAGATGTGTTTTCTCAGATTGTTCAGATGTGGGGTCTTCCAGAGATAGATCTCATGGCCTCTCATCTAAACAAGAAACTTCCCAGATACCTGTCCAGGGATGTTCAGGCAGAAGCAGTGGATGCACTGACACTTCCTTGGTGTTATCATCCTGCTTACATCATCCTGCTTACATCACTCCTTCCAAGAGTGATCTCCAAAATCATCATGGAACAGTCTTTTGTGTTGCTGGTGGCTCCAGCATGGCCACACAGGTTTTGGTATGCGGATCTGGTTCGGATGTCCAGTTGCCCGCCTTGGCCATTTCTGTTACGGCCGGACCTACTATCTCAAGGTCCGTTTTTCCATCAGGATCTCAAATCATTATATTTGAAGGTATGGAAATTGAACGCTTAGTTCTAAATCATAGAGGTTTCTCTGACTCAGTGATTAATACTATGTTACAAGCTCGTAAATCTGTCTCTAGGAAGATTTATTATAGAGTTTGGAAGACTTACATTTCATGGTGTTCTTCTCATAAATTCTCCTGGCATTCTTTTAGAATTCCTAGAATTTTACAGTTCCTTCAGGATGGTTTGGATAAGGGTTTGTCTGCAAGTTCCTTGAAAGGACAAATCTCTGCTCTTTCTGTTTTATTTCACAGAAAGATTGCTATACTTCCTGATATTCACTGTTTTGTACAGGCTTTAGTTCGTATTAAGCCTGTCATTAAATCAATTTCTCCTCCTTGGGGTCTTAATTTGAAGGCTTTACAGGCTCCTCCATTTGAGCCTATGCATTCTTTGGACATTAAACTACTTTCTTGGAAAGTGTTGTTCCTTTTGGCTATCTCTTCTGCTAGAAGAGTTTATGAGCTATCTGCTCTTTCTTGTGAGTCTCCTTTTCTGATTTTTCATCAGGATAAGGCAGTTTTGCGGACTTCTTTTCAATTTTTACCTAAGGTTGTGAATTCTAACAACATTAGTAGAGAAATTGTTGTCCCTTCCTTATGTCCTAATCCTAAGAATTCTTTGGAGAGATCCTTACATTCTTTGGATGTGGTAAGAGCTTTGAAATATTATGTGGAAGCTACTAAAGATTTCAGGAAGACTTCCAGTCTATTTGTTTTATTTCCTGGTCCTAGGAAAGGTCAGAAGGCTTCTGCTATTTCCTTGGCTTCTTGGTTGAAACTTTTGATTCATCAAGCTTATTTGGAGTCGGGTCAGGCACCGCCTCAGAGAATTACAGCTCATTCTACTAGATCAGTCTCCACTTTGTGGGCTTTTAAGAATGAAGCTTCAGTTGATCAGATTTGCAAAGCAGCAACTTGGTCTTCTTTGCATACATTTACTAAATTCTACCGTTATGATGTATTTGCTTCTTCGAAAGCAGTTTTTGGTAGAAAAGTTCTTCAGGCAGCTGTTTCAGTTTGATTCTTCTGCTTTTGTTTTAAGTTTTTTTAAGTTTTTTTCTTTCAAAAATGAAATAAACTTATTTTTTTTGGGTTGTGGATTAATTTTTTTCAGCGGAATATGGCTGTTTTTATTTTTTATTCCCTCCCTTTCTAGTGACTCTTGAGTGGAAGACTCCACATCTTGGGTATTGTTATCCCATATGTCACTAGCTCATGGACTCTTGCCAATTACATGAAAGAAAACATAATTTATGTAAGAGTCCATGAGCTAGTGACGTATGGGATATACATTCCTACCAGGAGGGGCAAAGTTTCCCAAACCTCAAAATGCCTATAAATACACCCCTCACCACACCCACAATTCAGTTTTACAAACTTTGCCTCCGATGGAGGTGGTGAAGTAAGTTTGTGCTAGATTCTACGTTGATATGCGCTCCGCAGCAAGTTGGAGCCCGGTTTTCCTCTCGGCGTGCAGTGAATGTCAGAGGGATGTGAAGAGAGTATTGCCTATTTGAATGCAGTGATCTCCTTCTACGGGGTCTATTTCATAGGTTCTCTGTTATCGGTCGTAGAGATTCATCTCTTACCTCCCTTTTCAGATCGACGATATACTCTTATATATACCATTTCCTCTGCTGATTATCGTTTCAGTACTGGTTTGGCTTTCTACAAACATGTAGATGAGTGTCCTGGGGTAAGTAAATCTTATTTTCTGTGACACTCTAAGCTATGGTTGGGCACTTTGTTTATAAAGTTCTAAATATATGTATTCAAACATTTATTTGCCTTGACTCAGAATGTTCCACTTTCCTTATTTTTCAGACAGTCAGTTTCATATTTGGGATAATGCATTTGAATTGATCATTTTTTTCTTACCTTCAAAAATTTGACTCTTTTTTTCCCTGTGGGCTGTTAGGCTCGCGGGGGCTGAAAATGCTTCATTTTATTGCGTCATTCTTGGCGCAGACTTTTTTGGCGCAAAAATTCTTTTCCGTTTCCGGCGTCATACGTGTCGCCGGAAGTTGCGTCATTTTTTTGACGTTATTTTGCGCCAAAGATGTCGGCGTTCCGGATGTGGCGTCATTTTGGCGCCAAAAGCATTTAGGCGCCAAATAATGTGGGCGTCTGATTTTGGCGCTAAAAAATATGGGCGTCGCTTTTATCTCCACATTATTTAAGTCTCATTTTTTTATTGCTTCTGGTTGCTAGAAGCTTGTTCTTTGGCATTCTTTCCCATTCCTGAAACTGTCATTTAAGGAATTTGTTCAATTTTGCTTTATATGTTGTTTTTTCTCTTACATATTGCAAGATGTCTCACGTTGCATCTGAGTCAGAAGATACTACAGGAAAATCGCTGTCTAGTGCTGGATCTACCAAAGCTAAGTGTATCTGCTGTAAACTTTTGGTAGCTATTCCTCCGGCTGTTGTTTGTATTGATTGTCATGACAAACTTGTTAAAGCAGATAATATTTCCTTTAGTAATGTACCATTGCCTGTTGCAGTTCCCTCAACATCTAAGGTGCAGAATGTTCCTGATAACATAAGAGATTTTGTTTCTGAATCCATAAAGAAGGCTATGTCTGTTATTTCTCCTTCTAGTAAACATAAAAAATCTTTTAAAACTTCTCTCCCTACAGATGAATTTTTAAATGAACATCATCATTCTGATTCTGATGACTCTTCTGGTTCAGAGGATTCTGTCTCAGAGGTTGATGCTGATAAATCTTCATATTTATTTAAAATGGAATTTATTCGTTCTTTACTTAAAGAAGTACTAATTGCTTTAGAAATAGAGGATTCTGGTCCTCTTGATACTAATTCTAAACGTTTGGATAAGGTATTTAAAGCTCCTGTGGTTATTCCAGAAGTTTTTCCTGTTCCTAATGCTATTTCTGCAGTAATTTCCAAAGAATGGGATAAATTGGGTAATTCATTTACTCCTTCTAAACGTTTCAAGCAATTATATCCTGTGCCGTCTGACAGATTAGAATTTTGGGACAAAATCCCTAAGGTTGATGGGGCTATTTCTACCCTTGCTAAACGTACTACTATTCCTACGTCAGATGGTACTTCGTTTAAGGATCCTTTAGATAGGAAAATTGAATCCTTTCTAAGAAAAGCTTATCTGTGTTCAGGTAATCTTCTTAGACCTGCTATATCTTTGGCTGATGTTGCTGCAGCTTCAACTTTTTGGTTGGAAACTTTAGCGCAACAAATAACACATCATGATTCTCATGATATTATTATTCTTCTTCAGCATGCTAATAATTTTATCTGTGATGCCATTTTTGATATTATCAGAGTTGATGTCAGGTTTATGTCTCTAGCTATTTTAGCTAGAAGAGCTTTATGGCTTAAAACTTGGAATGCTGATATGGCTTCTAAATCAACTCTACTTTCTATTTCTTTCCAGGGTAACAAATTATTTGGTTCTCAGTTGGATTCTATTATTTCAACTGTTACTGGTGGGAAAGGAACTTTTTTACCACAGGATAAAAAATCTAAAGGTAAAAACAGGGCTAATAATCGTTTTCGTTCCTTTCGTTTCAACAAAGAACAAAAGCCTGATCCTTCATCCTCAGGAGCAGTTTCAGTTTGGAAACCATCTCCAGTCTGGAATAAATCCAAGCCAGCTAGAAAGGCAAAGCCTGCTTCTAAGTCCACATGAAGGTGCGGCCCTCATTCCAGCTCAGCTGGTAGGGGGCAGGTTACGTTTTTTCAAGGAAATTTGGATCAATTCTGTTCACAATCTTTGGATTCAGAACATTGTTTCAGAAGGGTACAGAATTGGTTTCAAGATGAGACCTCCTGCAAAGAGATTTTTTCTTTCCCGTGTCCCAGTAAATCCAGTAAAAGCTCAAGCATTTCTGAATTGTGTTTCAGATCTAGAGTTGACTGGAGTAATTATGCCAGTTCCAGTTCCGGAACAGGGAATGGGGTTTTATTCAAATCTCTTCATTGTACCAAAGAAGGAGAATTCCTTCAGACCAGTTCTGGATCTAAAAATATTGAATCGTTATGTAAGGATACCAACGTTCAAGATGGTAACTGTAAGGACTATCTTGCCTTTTGTTCAGCAAGGGAATTATATGTCCACAATAGATTTACAGGATGCATATCTGCATATTCCGATTCATCCAGATCATTATCAGTTCCTGAGATTCTCTTTTCTGGACAAGCATTACCAGTTTGTGGCTCTGCCGTTTGGCCTAGCTACAGCTCCAAGAATTTTTACAAAGGTTCTCGGTGCCCTTCTGTCTGTAATCAGAGAACAGGGTATTGTGGTATTTCCTTATTTGGACGATATCTTGGTACTTGCTCAGTCTTTACATTTAGCAGAATCTCATACGAATCGACTTGTGTGGTTTCTTCAAGATCATGGTTGGAGGATCAATTTACCAAAAAGTTCATTGATTCCTCAGACAAGGGTAACCTTTCTGGGTTTCCAGATGGATTCAGTGTCCATGACTCTGTCTTTAACAGACAAGAGACGTCTAAAATTAATTACAGCTTGTCGAAACCTTCAGTCACAATCATTCCCTTCGGTAGCCTTATGCATGGAAATTCTAGGTCTTATGACTGCTGCATCGGACGCGATCCCCTTTGCTCGTTTTCACATGCGACCTCTTCAGCTCTGTATGCTGAATCAATGGTGCAAGGATTACACAAAGATATCTCAATTAATATCTTTAAAACCGATTGTTCGACACTCTCTAACGTGGTGGACAGATCACCATCGTTTAATTCAGGGGGCTTCTTTTGTGCTTCTGACCTGGACTGTAATTTCAACAGATGCAAGTCTCACAGGTTGGGGAGCTGTGTGGGGATCTCTGACGGCACAAGGAGTTTGGGAATCTCAGGAGGTGAGATTACCGATCAATATTTTGGAACTCCGTGCAATTTTCAGAGCTCTTCAGTTTTGGCCTCTTCTGAAGGAGAGAATCGTTCATTTGTTTTCAGACAGACAATGTCACAACTGTGGCATAAATCAATCATCAAGGAGGGACTCACAGTCCTCTGGCTATGAAAGAAGTATCTCGAATTTTGGTTTGGGCGGAATCCAGCTCCTGTCTAATCTCTGCGGTTCATATCCCAGGTATAGACAATTGGGAAGCGGATTATCTCAGTCGCCAAACGTTGCATCCGGGCGAATGGTCTCTTCACCCAGAGGTATTTCTTCAGATTGTTCAAATGTGGGAACTTCCAGAAATAGATCTGATGGCGTCTCATCTAAACAAGAAACTTCCCAGGTATCTGTCCAGATCCCGGGATCCTCAGGCGGAGGCAGTGGATGCATTATCACTTCCTTGGAAGTATCATCCTGCCTATATCTTTCCGCCTCTAGTTATTCTTCCAAGAGTAATCTCCAAGATTCTGAAGGAATGCTCGTTTGTTCTGCTGGTAGCTCCGGCATGGTCTCACAGGTTTTGTTATGCGGATCTTGTCCGGATGGCCTCTTGCCAACCGTGGACTCTTCCGTTAAGACCAGACCTTCTGTCTCAAGGTCCTTTTTTCCATCAGGATCTGAAATCCTTAAATTTAAAGGTATGGAGATTGAACGCTTGATTCTTGGTCACAGAGGTTTCTCTGACTCTGTGATTAATACTAAGTTACAGGCTCGTAAATCTTTATCTAGAGAGATATATTATAGAGTTTGGAAGACTTATATTTCTTGGTGTCTTTCTCATCATTTTTCTTGGCATTCTTTTAGAATACCGAGAATATTACAGTTTCTTCAGGATGGTTTAGATAAGGGTTTGTCTGCAAGTTCCTTGAAAGGACAAATCTCTGCTCTTTCTGTTCTTTTTCACAGAAAGATTGCTATTCTTCCTGATATTCATTGTTTTGTACAAGCTTTGGTTCGTATAAAGCCTGTCATTAAGTCAATTTCTCCTCCTTGGAGTTTGAATTTGGTTCTGGGGGCTCTTCAAGCTCCTCCATTTGAATCTATGCATTCATTGGACATTAAATTACTTTCTAGGAAAGTTTTGTTCCTTTTTGGCCATCTCTTCTGCCAGAAGAGTTTCTGAATTATCTGCTCTTTCTTGTGAGTCTCCTTTTCTGATTTTTCATCAGGATAAGGCGGTGTTGCGAACTTCTTTTGAATTTTTACCTAAAGTTGTGAATTCCAACAACATTAGTAGAGAAATTGTGGTTCCTTCATTATGTCCTAATCCTAAGAATTCTAAGGAGAAATCGTTGCATTCTTTGGATGTTGTTAGAGCTTTGAAATATTATGTTGAAGCTACTAAATCTTTCCGAAAGACTTCTAGTCTATTTGTTATCTTTTCCGGTTCTAGAAAAGGCCAGAAAGCTTCTGCCATTTCTTTGGCATCTTGGTTGAAATCTTTAATTCATCTTGCCTATGTTGAGTCGGGTAAAACTCCGCCTCAAAAAATTACAGCTCATTCTACTAGGTCAGTTTCTACTTCCTGGGCGTTTAGGAATGAAGCTTCGGTTGATCAGATTTGCAAAGCAGCAACTTGGTCCTCTTTGCATACTTTTACTAAATTCTACCATTTTGATGTATTTTCTTCTTCTGAAGCAGTTTTTGGTAGAAAAGTACTTCAGGCAGCGGTTTCAGTTTGAATCTTCTGCTTATGTTTTTTCATTAAACTTTATTTTGGGTGTGGATTATTTTCAGCAGGAATTGGCTGTCTTTATTTTGTCCCTCCCTCTCTAGTGACTCTTGTGTGGAAAGATCCACATCTTGGGTAGTCATTATCCCATACGTCACTAGCTCATGGACTCTTGCTAATTACATGAAAGAAAACATAATTTATGTAAGAACTTACCTGATAAATTCATTTCTTTCATATTAGCAAGAGTCCATGAGGCCCGCCCTTTTTTTGTGGTGGTTATGATTTTGTATAAAGCACAATTATTCCAATTCCTTATTTTATATGCTTTCGCACTTTTTTATCACCCCACTTCTTGGCTATTCGTTAAACTGAATTGTGGGTGTGGTGAGGGGTGTATTTATAGGCATTTTGAGGTTTGGGAAACTTTGCCCCTCCTGGTAGGAATGTATATCCCATACGTCACTAGCTCATGGACTCTTGCTAATATGAAAGAAATGAATTTATCAGGTAAGTTCTTACATAAATTATGTTTTTTTGTATAAAGCACAATTATTTCCAAATTTCCTTTGTTGATGCTTTCTACTCCTTTCTTTATCACCCCACTGCTTGGCTATTCGTTAAACTGAATTGTGGGTGTGGTGAGGGGTGTATTTATAGGCATTTTGAGGTTTGGGAAACTTTGCCCCTCCTGGTAGGATTGTATATCCCATATGTCACTAGCTCATGGACTCTTGCCAATATGAAAGAAATGAATTTATCAGGTAAGTTCTTACATAAATTATGTTTTCTGATGCGAAAGAAGAGGTACATGATATAAAATGATCAGAAGAGATTACCGTACTGGGTTGTCCTGTTGTGATTGGTGGTGTTAATTGTCTGGATAACGCATCTGCTTTTCCATTACGAGAGCCTGGTCGATATTGAATATGAAAGTTAAACCTGGAGAAATATAAACTCCATCTCAGTTGTCTTGATGATAAGGTGCGATTGATTTGCAAGTATTCCAGATTTTTATGATCTGTGAAAATAAGTATCGGTATTTCAGTTCCTTTCAATAGATGCCTCCAATGTTCCAGAGAGGATCTGATAGATAGGAGCTCTTTTTCTCCTATGGAGTAATTGATCTCAGGAGGTGTTAGTGAGCGCGAATAGAAAGCTTTTGGGTGTATTGGTTTACTAATGCTCTTCCTTTGTGATAAGATGGCTCCTACTGCGTATTCAGAAGCATCTACTTCCAGAATATACTGTAATGATGGGTCTGGATAATGAGGAATGGGTGCTGTTTTAAATTTCATCTTTAGGATCTCGGAAGATTGTTGAGCTTCTGTGGTCCAAACATAGGGTTTTGTTTTTCCTGTAAGACGTGTGAGGGGTTTCACTATAGATGAAAAATTCTTTATAAATTTCCGGTAGAAGTTTGAGAAACCTAGGAAACTTTGTAATTCTTTGGTATTTCGTGGTTGAGGCCAATTGGTAATGGCAGAGATTTTTGTGTCTTCCATGTTAATTCCTTGTGGTGTAATTCTATATCCTAGGAAAGAAATCTCTTGTGTATGGAAGGTACACTTCTCAGGTTTGGCATAGAGTTTATTATCCCTTAATCTAGTTAATACTGTGTTTACATGTCTTACGTGTTCCTCATAATTGTTAGAGTAAATAAGGATATCATCCACGTAGATGATTACACAAATATCAAGCAAGTCCCGGAAAACCTCATTAATGAAGTGTTGGAATGTGGCGGGGGCATTACAGAGTCCGAATGGCATCACTGTATATTTGTAGAGTCCGTACCTAGTGCGGAATGCAGTGAGCCATTCGTCTCCTTTACTGATGCGGATCAAGTTATACGCTCGCTCCCCTGAGGTCTAGTTTTGTGTTGCCTTACTTAGTCGTTCTATTAATTCTGTGATTAATGGTAATCTTATTTAGTTGTCTGTAGTCAACTATTGGTCTTAATGTGTTGTCCTTGTTGCGCACAAAAAACATTCCTGCGGCGGCTAGTGATGTCGAGGGTCTAATAAACCCTTTTTTTATATTTTCATCTAAGTATTGTTTTAAGTGCTGGAGTTCTGGCTGTGATAAAGGATATATATGGCCGTATGGGATTGGTGAACCTGGCAACAATTCTATGGGACAATCAAAAGACCTATGTGGTGGCAAAGTCTCTGCCTCTTTTTTATCAAAAACATCATGATACTGTGTATATTGATTGGGTATAGAGAGAGTGGGGGTGCTTGTCTCATGCATAGAGTGTGTAGTACAAATACTAGATAGACAGGAATGCTTACAATATGGTGAAGTGAAATGAGGTTTTAGAGATTGCCAATCTATAGATGGCTGGTGCAACTGCAACCACTTCAACCCAAGGATAACAGGGAACAAAGGTGAGGGTGTTACATTGAAGCTGAGAAGTTCCCTGTGACCCTCCTGTGTGACTACTAAAATTGGAACTGTGTGGTGAGTTATAGGCCCATTGGATATTTGAGTTCCGTCAAACACACGTAACACATATGGATTAATTTTTTGTTTTATTGGAATGTTATTTTTACACACAATATCAGTATCAATATAATTGCTGGATGCTCCGGAGTCAATAAGGGCCTTCAGCATAATCCGCTTTGTATCCCACTGTAAGGAGATGAAGAGTTGACAATAAGCAGGGTTTTGGGTTATATCGGGGTAATGTGGAATTGTAGTGGTATTCTTACCTTTTTTGTTTCTAAAAGATTGGGACAGCCTCATGTGTGTTAGATGCACACTAAAGACAGAGGTTGTTATCGCTCCTTCTCCTCTTCTCATCCGGGGTTATCGGTCCACTGATAACACCTATTTCCATAGCCTCTTCAACAAGTTTGGGAGGTTGGAAACCACTAATAGGTGCTCTTTTTGTATAAGTGTCATTGGACTACCTTTCTTTTTTACGCTCCCTCAAGCTGGTATGTCTATTCTAGAGAGTTCGTCCTTCAGGGCCTCTGATAAACCTAATCTGAACTGGTTTCTAAGGGAGATGTTATTCCATTGTGAATCTTTTGAAACCTTTTTAAATTCGGCTATGTAGTCCTCTACGGGCCTCTTTCCCTGTTTTAATGCTCTCATTAAAGTTTCTGAGGTAAGTTGTTTGCAGGGATCGTCGTACAGGAGAGCCATGGCGTGGAAGAATGCCTCAAGTGATTCTAATATAGGGTCATTCTGTTCAAAGTATGAATTTGCCCAGGTTCTTGGTTCTGCTCTTAAAAAAGATATAACAGTGAGAACCTTTTGTTTTTCAGTGTTGTATGTCTTAGGTTTCATGGTAAACAATAGGTAGCAGGAATTTTTGAAATCCCTGAACTGACTTCTATCTCCATAAAACTTATCTGGGGGTGATACTACTGGTTCATTTACAGAATCTATTGTGACCTGTTTAGGGGAAACAATATCTTTAATTATGTCACGTAAGGTCTGATTTTCTACCTGTAACTCTCTTATGTGATAATTGATCTACTCTCTGTGAGAGGTTATATACATGGGTAGATAAATCTGCTTGATCCATAGTGAGGCTTGTTATTTCTGTTGTGCAGGCTTGTAGTTTGAACTAAAAGGAGGAATCAAACATGCAGATTTAGCATTATTTCCCATATCCTATGTAATTTGTAGCTACTTGTGTTGTTTTCCTCTGATCTTTACAAGGGAAAAGTTTACTGTAGCAATTTTGTATACCAATGGTTAAGATTATGTTGCAGTGTTTGAGCAACAGAACCTCTTCAAAATGGATAAAGTGATCACAGGAGAAGTACATAAGCATGTGTATATATACTGTTAATAATATTGTCGTCTCATAAGTATGAGCGATAAGAGAAAGTGCTAATGCAGTCAAAGATTATGCATGTAACATGTGAGGATATTAAACACCGGTCTTAACATTACACAATGTAGCATAAAGGATGCATTCTCACAGGTGCTGAACAGCTGGCAGCCTCTGTAAGTATAGTGAACGCTGAATTGAGTGACAGTCCTTGGCGGTTTAATCGGAGGTTACAATGAAGATGTGCACATGTATAGCTTGATAAACATTCAAAGTCATTTGGTGGTAAGTATACTTACTGGAGGGGAAGTTCGGCTAGTTGCGGTTCTTCGATCCTGTAGTGAGAGTGTTTGACCGCGAAGATGCGATCAGCTAGGGGGCGGTCTCTGTGATCCGGAAGGTAGAAGCAGAACTGAGCTTCCCGACGACAAACAAACAGCAATGCTAAACACAGAAGGCTTCTTCAGGTAGGAGGCGTGTTCCGAGAATCCCAACTCAGGGGGAAATTCAATAACAAGCATAGGATAGTGTGTAGGAGTAGTTTATAAAGGGGAAATAAGTTCAACCCCCAGTTAAAGCAACAGTACACTACGGACAATGATCCCAAACTCAGAGGAGAGTATTACAACATGACAGTTGTACAGTTTATAGGTCACTTTAAAGGTGGAAAAAGTTGACCGAAACCTGACATTTTAACAGGGCTGTGTAGACTTTTTATATCCACTGTGTGTGTATAGATATGTATATAGATGTGTGTGTATGTATGTATATATGTATGTGTATGTGTATATATATATATATATATATATATGTGTGTGTGTGTGTGTGTGTATATATGTATGTGTGTATAGATATAGGACCCACGAAACACGTAAGCACGCGAGACTACAGTGACGTCACTTCTGAATCCGTTTGCATTCACCATTATGCATCACGCTAAAACCAGCGTGGAAAAGTGGGCTTGGTCACTATTAATACCGGTCATGCCCCCTTCGAGTGACATCTCAATCTGGCCAATCAGGAAGTTGCAACCGGCATTACCATAGCAACCCACCACACCGGAACAAGGCCAGTTAACGTGGAATATCCTGTTACGTCAAGCACCAAATTTGTGTATGTTGCCATAGCAACATGTATCGCTACATCGGCGTCCCAATGACCCATCAGTCACAACAACCTATCTCAATAAAAATACAAAGTGTCTCACAGAAAATGTCTACACTATCAGTCTAATCACATAGCTAAAAAAGCCTGACCAGTGAAAAATCGCTACGATCACACGAGTATTCATATACTCATATTGTGCTCAGTTAAAGTAGCACAATAGTACGATATACGGCAACCGCATACCCTCAAGCCATCTATATGCACATACATACAGGGGATCTATCATGAGCACAAGATGCATTATGTACCAGAACCAAAACAAAATCAGAGTGGAACACCTCTCAGAGGTCAGATCTCAGGGGGGAATCACAGCCCCCTCTTAGTCCTAACTGTTATAATCAAAGAGTAACCTGTATAACAACCCCATGATGTCTATATATCTGAAAAAAGCTCTCTCATAGTCTGGCTCATGTGACCACTACTATCACCCAAATAAGCCGCTTAGTATATGTAAACGACTATACAAACATATAACTAGTGTTAAAGTATGCGCAATCTGTATATCTAGGCATACATCTATCTAAAAACTCTTAAGTCTCAACTCTATAAGGTTATCAAAAACCAACTTAAATTAAACTCTATAGACTATATGTGACAACTACTGTGTAACAAACTATTACCATAAGCCGAACTTAATCACTTTCACATAGTGTTGTATACATCTAATTAGGCTAAGGTGTATGGATCAAAAGGTATTTAGTCATAGGCTCTGTGTTGCCTTGGTAAAATATAATCTCATTGGGTTGGTCTTTTGTCATAGGCTCAAAACTGTCCTAATGTTATAATGCCTGTATGTGTGCCAAACTCTCCCCTCATATCACAAGGAGTATGGTAGAACCCTGGATCTCAATGTGGACTCTCAACATCACTAGAGTTACTATAAAAAGCAGTGCCAATCAATATTGGCATTTAAGTCCAGTAGGCTGTACTGTTCCCAATCTATGGATCCATTTTGCTTCAATTTGAAGTAGTTTCTTCTTTCTATTTCCTCCTCGTCTCAATGGTGGTACATAGTCAATTAGTAAGAAGCGAAGATCTTTCACTGTATGGTTCATCATCACAAAGTGTCGTGCCACAGGTTGATCTGATTTACCCTCTTTCAGTGCCACTCTAATGGCACTCCTGTGGTTCGCCATCCGTTTTCGGATGTCGTCATCCGTCTTCCCAACATAGTACATTCCACATGTACAGTTCAATAAGTATACCACATATGGCGTGGAGCAAGTTAGATGAAATTGGATTTTGAATCTCTGGTTGGTATGTGGGTGATGAAATGTTTTACTCTGTATCATAGAGTTACATGTTGTACATCCTAGGCACTTAAAACTACCCAATCTCTTAGATTGTAACCATGTATCCTTGGTATATGCATGCCTTGGATCTGTATTTATTAACAGGTCCTGTAGATTGCGTCCCCTTCTAAATCCCATTCTTGGTGGAGGGATCTCTTTAAATGGCAAACCTGGATTGGATGCCAATAAATCCCAATGGTCCTTCACTGACTTAGCAAGGATGTCAATAGCTGGTGAATATGTAGTGATGAACGTCATCCGTTTCTCAGTTGGCCTATCTTCCCTCTCTCTAAGGTAGTTGGTACCTCTCAGTTTCCTTGGCTGTTCTACAAGCTTTTTGAATAGGATCAAGCGTATAGCCTCTTTGTAAAAACTTATTGGACATCTCCTCCAATTGTGTATCAGCCTTCTCTTTTACAGAGTTATTCCTCACCACTCTATACAGTTGTGCCAATGGTATGGCTTTGATGAGAGATCTCGGTGACTACTATTGGCCAGTAAGAGAGAATTTCTGTTGGTGGATTTCTGAAACATGGTTGTCTCCAATTGCCCATTACCTTTCCACACGGGCAGTGTGACATGTACACTACGTGTGTAGTGGTACATGTGACCCTGTAATTAATAGTAAATAGTTTATTCCTCAGGGGATGTACAAAATATTTACTCTGAGATAATCCATTACAGGTCACACAACCACTACACCTGTAGCATCCATTTCTTTCTGAGCCTAACCATGTTTTGTTGGTATAGCTAGCTCTGTTGTCAATCCGTAGTAGTTGATCACAAAGAGATCTCCCCTTCCTATATCCAACCATTGGACCATCAAAGTTAGTAAATGGTAATGTCACATCAGATTTAATGATCTCCCAGTTCTTTTTTAAAATGTTAGGTATCTCCATCTTGTCAGGGGTAAATTCTGTGGAAAATATTAATTTCTTGTTAGTTGAATCCTTAAGTCTCTTAGTCAGTGCTTGTTCTTGGTCATCACCAGAGACTCATCCAATGGCCCTTGTAAGTACTTTCTAGGGTACCCTCTGTTTTTAAATTTCAGATTCATCTTCTTTAACTGTAACTCTTTCATATTCGGATAACTGTTGTTCCTCACAACCCGTTTGAACTGTGATTTGGGCAATGCTCTTTTCAGGCTTGGATGATGACAACTTGTGGCTTCTAACAATGAATTACGATCTGTAGGTTTTTGAAACAATGTAGTAATCAGTCTATGGCCACTTTTTGTTATTCTTAAGTCCAGAAAATCTATTGTGAGTTTATCACAATTAATCTTGAACACCAGATTAGGATTTTGTTGATTTAATGCCAGAAACCATTGATCCAGGTCTTGTTTGGGCCCTCTCCATATCAGAATGAGGTCATCAATATATCTTTTAAATAATAATATCCTGGGATCTTTAAATGCAGCCGTATCATCCTCCTCAAAACATGCCATATACAAATTGGCATACGATGGGGCCACATTTGACCCCATCGCAGTGCCGGCAGTTTGTAGGTAGTAGCTGTTTTCAAATTTGAAATAATTGTATTTCAAACAGAATTCTGTAAGTTCCAGGATAACATCCATGGGTGGCCCAATGTATGGATATTGTAGCAATTTTCTCCTAATTGCTATCAAACCTTCGTTATGTGGGATTGCTGTATACAAACTTGTGACATCCAGTGTCACCAGGATGTCATCACTCTCCACATCAGGTAAATTTCTAATTAGTTGTACAACCTCTATGGAATCCAATACGAAAGAGGGCATATTGTGTACTAATGGTTGAAACAATGTATCCAAATAAATAGCAATACAGCCGATTGCTATTTATTTGGATACATTATCCAAATAAATATATAGGGTGTTGATTTGGTGGGCACCCTGGGAGTTGTTATGTTGAGTGAGTGCTGGGTTCATTTGGAGGACTGTGTATGTATGTATGTGTATATATATATATATATATATATATATATATATATATATATATATATATATATATATATATATATATATATATATATATATATATATATATATATATATATATATATATATATATATATATATATATATATATATATATATATATATATATAGCGTGTGTTTCTCAGGATTATCAAAGCCAGTGGCTCACTAGCCTTTGACCTCACCGCCGTCACTGAATAAAGCACTACAATTGAAATAAATGCATTCATTAGGAAGTTCAGTAAAGCATTTCTCTTTCATTTGAAGTAACTACCTTTATTGATAAACCCCCTAATAGCTAAACTAATATAGCATTATAAACATGAATAAATGGTGTGTCTGTAACAAAATTTAATTATTATTATAATTTTTTTTCTGTAGTGTAGTGGTGCCCCCCAACTCCCCTCTCCTCGCGATCATTAGGTGGGGTCCCTCCTCCAATTCCAATTTTTTTTTATTCACCTGTCAAAACTATATATATATTTTTTTAAAGTAGACAACCCAAAGTATTGCTCTAGGCTAATGTGACCAGATTTTTTTAAATGAAATCCGGGGACATTTTTTTTTTTTTTAAATCCCTTACAGTAAATTATATTTTGCCCCTACAATCATCAGTTGCAAAATGAACTGGCCAGGTCAAATACTGTTTGTGTTTAATCCCTGCTGTAAAAATTATAAATCTGGGGGGGGTTGCCACATTGCTGCCCTATCTTCTACCACCAGTCCAAGCAGCGAGATCCATTAATCGAGGTCAAGGATTCCAGGCCTGTATAAGACCAGCTCAAACACCTACATAAAAGAAAGTTATTCCTTGATAATCTTATTCTTTGACGGAGAACTAGAATCACTTTTTTCCCAAAAAACACGAGTAAAAATGTCAAACGTTTACCATACCCCTACAAGCAATGCAGTACCCTTTTAGTTTTTAACACACATACGTTACTCAAAGCCAAAGATTAACGCTTTAGTAATATTGCCTCACGATAGGCCACTAGTAAAATCAATCACCAGAAGATGACCAATCAAAATCTTAGATTCCGTACTTCTAAATTTAACATGCTCAGCCTCTCGATTCCATTGCGCAGGCACATATATAACATGCTTCCGCTATTAACTAAACACTAACAACCAATGAGAGCTTACCTTGCACCTTTAAGCCCTTGCAACGTGGGGCTGGCAACCCCATGCAGCACCTCACAATCTATATAGAGAGGGGTCCGAAGCTTTTAGCTTTAGTTTGATAAATATATATGGGTCACGAACACATTAAAAGAAGGTCAACTCATGTACTTTGTGGTTGTGTGCATGGCTTATGTAGAAAAGTTCTTGGTTTTATTACTATTAACCCTAGCTTTTGCAGATAAAAAGTTAAAATTCTGATTTCTCATACATTGAAAAAAAGAATGTGTGTATGTATATGTGTGTATATATATATATATATATATATATATGTGTGTGTGTGTTTATTTTTTATATAATATTTAGCTGAGTGAACCTTAATTTTTCCAAGGCAAACTGTAAATGTTTACCACAGTAAAAGGAATTCAGACATTTCCTCGGAAACTCACTGCAGAGAGCAAAGGATAATTTTGGAAAACCTTTATAATTTGTGAAGTAAAGTTTAATATGCTGGTCTGTATCTCTTCAAATGTTTCAGAGTATACTCTACAAAATAATGCATTGATTCACACACCTGCATTTGTATATTTTATATATTCGTTATGCGAAAAAATAGGATTATTATTACTTCTTCAAAATGCCCATGTTGTAGTTAGGAAGTCAGCAGAATTCACCATTTAATTTAGTACATTTTCAACAATACAAAAGGGGGGGTTTGACAGCCTTTGGAAAGTCGTTTTAATATTCCTGATATGCAGCTGAATAGGACAATTTATTCTTCACAAGTTCCCTCAATTTCTTGCACAATAGAATTTATGCAGTTTCACAATTTTGATGTTCTGCTTTTGATACGTTGCAGTATGCTGCAAGGAAGGTTTTTGATGTACACTACAGTGGGATAATTAGCGTGTCATTGGAATTTTCACCTATATTCTGAATGCACAGTAAACAGAAATATTTTATGTACGATGAAAGGGTTTTCATTTTAATGATCAGAGGTGCATGTAACACACAGGCTCTGTTAGCAAATGGCTGATATAAAGTTTTGGCACATTTCTGTGTTTTTTTTAGCATATTGGAGTTATTGTATAATACAGATGGCATTTTAAAATGAATCTGCACTTTGAAATGTATCTCTGCACCAAATAGCATATTTTTTTTCAATATTTTCTTTAAATCTCATATAAATTTCATGTGTATGCAACAAAATGCAACCATGAACTTTAACCTGCTATTGGTATGTTTAAAAAAAATAACCTTTATCACTGTTAATGTTTCCCATTTTATCTGACAGTAGATAACATTTCTGTGTCTCTGACTGGTACTGAGGACACTGAAATGTTATATCTTGTGACAGTTGTAGCTTGTCTGTTGGGGCTCACAAACCATGAACATTCTCTGTGTAAGCTATGCACAAAACATAAATGCTACATGGTCTGAGCAACATTTTGTGCTAAAATTACGTTTTGAGCGCTATTTATTGATCCCCTTACGCGCCGATAGAAGAAAGCTTTTTGCGTGCGTCAAGTAGCACTTGTTTAAATGTAGCCACCAATCAGCAAGTGCTACCCAGGTGCTGAACCAAAAATGGGCCGGCTCCTCAGCTTACATTCTTGTTTTTTAAAATAAAGATACCAAGAGAACAAAGAAAATTGGACAATAGGAGTAAATTAGAAATTTGCTTAAAATTGCATGCTCTATCTGAATCATGAAAGTTTAATTTTGACTAAACTAGACCATCCTTTTACTTGTGTGCAAACCCAATCGCATTTAACTAAAGTGCGCTAACCTGAAATTCCACTGTTCTTCACATAGAAGAATGTTTTATTTTTTCTTGAATAAATATTTCTATTTATCTGATGTTCTTTTGATAAAATGTCTATATCTCTCTCTGCATATATATATATATATATATATATAAGTGAGTACAGCCCTCACATTTTTGTAAATATTTTATTATATCTTTTCATCTTTTCATGTGACAACACTGAAGAAATGACACTTTGCTACAATGTGAAGTAGTGAGTGTACAGCCTGTATAACAGTGTCAATTTGCTGTCCCCTCAAAATAACTCAACACACAGCCATTAATGTCTAAACTGTTGGCAACAAAAGAGAGTACACCCCTAAGTGGAAATGTCCAAATCGGGCCCAATTAACTATTTTCCCTCCCCGGTGTCATGTGACTCATTAGTGTTACAAGGTCTCAGGTGTTAATGAGGAGCAGGTGTGTTAAATTTCGTGTTATCGCTTTCACACTCTCTCATACTGGTCACTGGAAGTTTAACATGGCACCTCATGGCAAAGAACTCTGAGGATCTGAAAAAAAGAATTGTTGCTCTACATAAAGATGGCCTAGGCTAAAAGAAGATTGCCAAGACCCTGAAACTGAGCTGCAGCATGATGGGCAAGACCATACAGCTGTTTCACAGGACAGGTTCCACTCAGAACAGGCCTCGCCATGGTCGACCAAAGAAGTTGAGTGCATGTGCTTAGTGTCATATCCAGAGGTTGTCTTTGGGAAATAGACATATGATTTCTGCCAGCATTGATGCAGAGGTTTAAGCGGTGGGGGGTCAGCCTGTCAGTGCTCAGACCATACGCCGCACACTGCATTAAATTGGTCTGCATGGCTGTCGTCCCAGAAGTAAGCCTCTTCTAAAGATGATGCACAAGAAAAGCCTGCATACAGTTTGCTGAAGACAAGCAGACTAAGAACATGGATTACTGGAACCATGTCCTGTGGTCCAATTAGACCAAGATAAACTTATTTGGTTCAGATGGTGTCAAGCGTGGGTGGCGGCAACCAGGTGAGGAGTACAAAGACAAGTGTGTCTTGCCTACAGTCAAGCATGATGGTGGGAGTGTCATGGTCTGGGCCTGCATGAGTGCTGCCGGCCCTGGGGAGCTACAATTCATTGAGGGAACCATGAATGCCAACATGTACTGTGACATACTGAAGCAGAGCATGATCCCCTCCCTTTGGAGACTGGGCCGCAGGGCAGTATTCCAACATAACAGCCCCAAACACACCTCCAAGACGACCACTGCCCTGCTAAAGAAGGTGAGGGTAAAGCTGATGGACTGGCCAAGCATTTCTCCAGACCTAAACCCTATTGAGACTCTGTGGGGCATCATCAAACGGAAGGTAGGGGAGTGCAAGGTCTCTAACATTCACCAGCTATGTGATGTCGTCATGGAGGACTTGAAGAGGACTCCAGTGGCAACCTGTGAAGCTCTGGTGAACTCCATGCCCAAGAGGGTTAAGGCAGTGCTGGAAAATAATGGTTGCCACACAAAATATTGACACTTTGGGCCCAATTTGGACATTGCCACTTAGGGGTGTACTCTCTTTTGTTGCCAACGGTTTAGACATTAATGGCTGTGTGTTGAGTTATTTTGAGGGGACAGCCAATTTACACTGTTATACAGACTGCACACTAACTACTTTACATTGTAGCAAAGTTTTATTTCTTCAATGTTGTCACATGACATGCTTTTGGGAGAGGTTTTGCAGGCTGTGGTGCCCTCAGAATAGGGTCTGCCTCCTTTTTACCTTCCCTTTTTACATTCAGTGTCTTCTAGAGCTTGGGTATTTGTTTCCCATAAGTAATGATTGAAGCCGTGGACTCTCCTTATATTAGATGGAAAACATAAATTATGCTTACCTGATAATTCCATTTCCATCGTTACGAGGAGAGTCCACAGCTCCCGCACGGTTCTCCGTTGGGCGGACCTAAATTTCTTTTGTTTTTCTTCTGGCACCTTTTATACCCTGATATTTCACATATTTTTCCTTGTTCCCTTGGCAGAATGACTGGGGGATGAGGGGAGTGGGGGAGGTAATTAAGTATTTGGCTGGGGTGTCTCTGCCTCCTCCTGGTGGCCAGGTTCTGTATTTCCCACAAGTAATGAATGAAGCCGTGGACTCTCCTCGTAACGATGGAAATTAAATTATCAGGTAAGCATAATTTATGTTTTTGCTTCATTCTCTTGGTATCCTTTGTTGAAGGAGCAGCAATGCACTGCTTGGAGCTAGCTGACCACATCAATAAGTCAATGATAAGAGGTACATATGTGCAGCCACCAATCAGCAGCAAGCTTTCAGCTCCTGAGCCTATCTAGGTATGATTTTCAACAAAAGATATTAAGAGAATGAGGCAAATTAGATAATAGATGTAAATTGTATGGGCTCCTTCTTTTTAGCATTTCTTCCTGTTGTAACCTGTAATTTTGATGCTAAAACATCTGGTGTAAGATTACTAGTGGCACGCTATTTAGCATTTCACACTGTCAGAAGTAAAGATTTTCAAAGTAAAGGTATTACAAGTTGAAAGAAACTTTTGTGCACAAGCAAAATCCGATGCACGCTAACTAAAGCACTTCGAATATCATGACCGCGCTAACTTATTCTCCCAATAGGGGTATATTTATTATAGTGTGAGCGGACATGATACGATGTAGCGTATCATTTCCGCTGCACATCGATAAATGCTGACAGCATATGCTGTCGGCATTTATCATTGCACCAGCAGTTCTTGTGAACTGCTGGTGCAATGCCTCTCCCTGCAGATTTGCGGCCAAATCGGCCGCTATCAGGGGGGTGTCAATCAACCCGATCGTATTCGAGCTTGATAAATCGGCCCCATAGACTTCAATGAAGAGCGCAGAAGAAAAAAATCTAACATCGCTCGCATGCAAACCCGACAGTTGTTATTCATATTTCACATTCCACTGCTCTTCTAAACAGGAAAATGTTCTTTTTATTTTAAATTTAAATAGATTTTCCTCTATATATAGCTATTCCTCTGTGTGTGTGTGTGTGTGTGTGTATGTGTATATATATATATATATATATATATATACAGTATATTTATATATATATATATATATATATATATATATATATATATATATATGTATGTATATATATACAGTATATATATATTTAAAAATAAAAAGTACATTTCTCCAACATAGGTGTGTCCGGTCCACGGCGTCATCCTTACTTGTGGGATATTCTCTTCCCCAACAGGAAATGGCAAAGAGCCCAGCAAAGCTGATCACATGATCCCTCCTAGGCTCCGCCTACCCCAGTCATTCTCTTTGCCGTTGTACAGGCAACATCTCCACGGAGATGGCTTAGAGTTTTTTAGTGTTTAACTGTAGTTTTTCATTATTCAATCAAGAGTTTGTTATTTTCAAATAGTGCTGGTACGTACTATTTACTCAGAAACAGAAAAGAGATGAAGAATTCTGTTTGTATGAGGAAAATGATTTTAGCAACCGTAACTAAAATCCATGGCTGTTCCACACAGGACTGTTGAGAGCAATTAACTTCAGTTGGGGGAACAGTTTGCAGTCTCTTGCTGCTTGAGGTATGACACATTCTAACAAGACGATGTAATGCTGGAAGCTGTCATTTTCCCTATGGGATCCGGTAAGCCATGTTTATTACGATTGTAAATAAGGGCTTCACAAGGGCTTATTTAAACTGTAGACTTTTTCTGGGCTAAATCGATTGATTATTAACACATATTTAGCCCTGAGGAATCATTTTATCTGGGTATTTTGATATAATAATATCGGTCGAGACTGCCGGACGGCAGCCTCCCGAAAGAATAACAGCTCATTCCACTAGGGCTGTGGCTTCCACATGGGCCTTCAAGAACGAGGCTTCTGTTGATCAGATATGTAGGGCAGCGACTTGGTCTTCACTGCACACTTTTACCAAATTTTACAAGTTTGATACTTTTGCTTCTTCTGAGGCTATTTTTGGGAGAAAGGTTTTGCAAGCCGTGGTGCCTTCCATTTAGGTGACCTGATTTGCTCCCTCCCTTCATCCGTGTCCTAAAGCTTTGGTATTGGTTCCCACAAGTAAGGATGACGCCGTGGACCGGACACACCTATGTTGGAGAAAACAGAATTTATGTTTACCTGATAAATTTCTTTCTCCAACGGTGTGTCCGGTCCACGGCCCGCCCTGGTTTTTTTTTAATCAGGTCTGATATTTTATTTTCTTTAACTACAGTCACCACGGTACCATATGGTTTCTCCTATGCAAATATTCCTCCTTAACGTCGGTCGAATGACTGGGGTAGGCGGAGCCTAGGAGGGATCATGTGATCAGCTTTGCTGGGCTCTTTGCCATTTCCTGTTGGGGAAGAGAATATCCCACAAGTAAGGATGACGCCGTGGACCGGACACACCGTTGGAGAAAGAAATTTATCAGGTAAACATAAATTCTGTTTTTTTTTCAATGTGAAGAACATTGTAAAATATGCATAACATGCTTCAGGTTTCGCGCTGTAGGTCTATCACGGTGTTGGACTACTGCATATGAAGAATTAGTTATTTTAAAGGGACATGAAACTAAAAATAAATATTTCATGATTCAGATACAGCATACATTTTTAAACAACTCTCCAATTTACTTCTATGATCAATTTTGCTTCATTCTCTTGATATCCTTTCTTAAAGGAGCAGCAATGCACTACAGGGAGCTCGGTGAACACATTGCTAAGACAATGAAAAGGGGCATTTATGTGCAGCTATCTCCCGGTTCCTGAGCCTACATAGGTATGCTTTTAAAGGATATAGAGCAAATTAGTCAATAGAAGTAAATTGGAAAATTGTGTAAAATTGTATGCTCGTTCTGAAACATGTAGGAAAAATGTTGGGTTTTATGTCGCTTTAAGTACATTATGCAAATATTAAATGTAAAGTATTGAAAAATATTAATAATGTAAATAATTATACATCCATAAAATATATGTGGATTTTACAGGAACTATAATAATAATTATTATTAATATTTATAAAAAAACTTTATATTTAATAGTTACATAACACACCTTACGACAACTCATTCTTCATGTGCGCTAACCCGGCACCGCGTTAGACTTACAGTGTGAAACCTGAAGCGCGTGACACAGGTTTTACATTCCAATATTCTACGCAAATAATTTTTTTTACTTATTTTTAAAATTTTCTATATGTATCTCATAATGTTAAAGATAAAATATAAATCTATACCAATATATCTTAATATATAGAGGTAAAGAGAGTACATTTAGTGCACCACTTGTAATCTAGCCATTTGTCAGGGATATTAGGATATTGTAGCAAGATGGACATAGTTCTATTTTTTTTTAAATAATTTGTAAAGAAGCATAGCAAAAAAAAAAATGTAGTGCAACGGCTCAGCTGTGCATTTTGCGTGCTTGGAAATAAAATACTTATATAGACGACAGAGCTCTTTAATGTTAATTTAGTAATGTAAAGAAATCTTCACAATTTGCATTGTTTTTCCGCAGCCTATTTTAAGCACTTCGAAGCATATGGACAAAGCACATGCTTATAAATTTCTTCACCTTTGGCTTGGCAAAGGATTACTAACCAGGTACAAATATTTTAATCATATTTCATTTTTATTATACATGCTCATCATCTATTGTAGTGGTCCAAATGATCTCAACAATTACAGTACAAATAACAAAATGGAAGTCTAAAAAAGTGCTCATTTCTCTTGTTAAGTGTAGTCAGTCTACGGGTCATCCATTACTTATGGAATATATCTCTTCCTAACAGGAAGCTGCAAGAGGATCACCCAAGCAGAGCTGCTATATAGCTCCTCCCCTCACATGTCATATTCAGTCATTCTCTTGCAGCCTAACTAGATAGGTCGCTGTGAGAGGTCTGTGGTGTTTTTTAACTTAGTTTATTTCTACAATCAAAAGTTTGTTATTTTAAATAGCACCGGAGTGTGCTGTTTATTCTCAGGCAGCATTAGAAGAAGAATCTGCCTGCGTTTTCTATGATCTTAGCAGACGTAACTAAGATCCACTGGCTGTTCTCATCTGAGGAGTGAGGTAACTTCAGAGAAGGGGAATAGCATGCAGGGCCCCCCTGCAAATGAGGTATTTGCAGTAAATTATTTTTCTGAGGAATGGAATTGACTGAGGAAATACTGCTGATACCAATCTAAAGTAAGTTCAGTCTTAAATGCAGTGATAGCGACTGGTATTAGGCTGATGAGTGTGTGTACACTGAATGTATTTTTCTAAGGAATGGAATTGACTCTGAAAATACTGTTAATACTGAAATAATGTATGAGCCTTAACTGCAGTAAAAGCGACTGGTAGCAGGCTTATTAATAACAATTCATAACTTTTCAAATGTATGTTTAAAACGTTTACTGGCATGTTAATCGTTTTTTGTGAGGTACTTGGTGATAAAACTTATTGGGGCATGATTTTTACCAAATGGACATCTTTGTTTTCTGCATAGAAACAGTTTTCTGAGCTTCCCCACTGTTGTAATATGAGTGGGAGGGGCCTATTTTAGCGCTTTTTTGCGCAGTAAAAATTCAGTCACAATCTGTCTACTTCATCCTCCATGATCCAGATCGTCTCTAGAGAGCTCAGGGGTCTTCAAAATTCATTTTGAGGGAGGTAATCAGTCACAGCAGACCTGTGACAGTGTGTTTTGACTGTGAGAAAAACGTTAATTATTAATTGTTATCCGTTTTTGGGTATTAAGGGGTTAATCATCCATTTGCTGGTGGGTGCAATCCTTTGCTAACTTAATACATTTACTGTGAAAAATTGGTTGCTATAACTATTTTGGTTCATTGTTATTTCAACTGTGACAGCTTTTTGTGCTTCTTAAAGGCACAGTAGCGTTTTTTATATTGCTTGTAAATTTATTTAGAAAAGTATTTCCAAGCTTGCTAGTCTCATTGCTAGTCTGTTTAAACATGTCTGACACAGATGAATCTCTTTGTTCACTATGTTTAAAGGCCAATGTGGAGCCCAATAGAAATTTATGTACTAATTGCATTGATGCTACTTTAAATAAAAGTCAATCTTTACATGTAAAGAAATTATCACCAGACAACGAGGGGGAAGTTATGCCGACTAACTCTCCTCACGTGTCAGTACCTTCGCCTCCCGCTCAGGAGGTGCGTGATTTTGTGGCGCCAAGTACATCAGGGAGGCCCTTACAAATCACTTTGCAAGACATGGCTACTGTTATGACAGAAGTATTATCTAAATTGCCAGAATTAAGAGGCAAGCGCGATAACTCTGGGTTAAGGACAGAGCGCGCGGATGAGGTGAGAGCCATGTCAGATACTGCGTCAGTTTGCAGAACGTGAAGACGGAGAGCTTCATTCTGTGGGTGACGGATCTGATCCAGGGAGACTGGATTCAGAGATTTCTAATTTTAAATTTAAGCTTGAGAACCTCCGCATATTGCTAGGGGAGGTATTAGCGGCTCTTAATGATTGTAACACTGTTGCAATTCCAGAAAAATTATGTAGGTTGGATAGATACTATGCGGTACCGGTGTGTACTGACGTGTTTCCTATACCTAAAAGGCTTACAGAGATTATTAGCAAGGAGTGGGATAGACCTGGTGTGCCTTTTTCCCCTCCTCCCATATTTAGGAAAATGTTTCCTATAGACGCCACCACACGAGACTTATGGCAGACGGTCCCTAAGGTGGAGGGAGCAGTTTTTACTTTAGCTAAGCGTACCACTATCCCGGTGGAGGATAGTTGTGCCTTTTCAGATCCAATGGATAAGAAATTAGAGGGTTACCTTAAGAAAATGTTTGTTCAACAAGGTTTTATCTTACAGCCCCTTGCATGCATTGCGCCTGTCACTGCTGCTGCGGCGGCATTCTGGTTTGAGTCTCTGGAAGAGGCCATTCGCACAGCTCCATTGGATGAAATTATGAACAAGCTTAAAGCACTTAAGCTAGCTAACGCATTTGTTTCTGATGCCGTCGTACATTTAACCAAACTTACGGCTAAGAACTCCGGATTCGCCATCCAAGCGCGCAGAGCGCTATGGCTTAAATCCTGGTCAGCTGACGTGACTTCTAAATCTAAATTGCTTAATATTCCTTTCAAAGGGCAGACCTTATTCGGGCCCGGCTTGAAAGAAATTATAGCTGACATTACGGGAGGTAAGGGCCATGCTCTACCTCAGGACAGGGCCAAATCAAAGGCCAAACAGTCTAATTTTCGTGCCTTTCGTAACTTCAAGGCAGGAGCAGCATCAACTTCCTCCGCTCCAAAACAGGAAGGAGCTGTTGCTCGTTACAGGCAGGGCTGGAAAGTTAACCAGTCCTGGAACAAGGGCAAGCAGGCAAAGAAACCTGCTGCTGCCCCCAAGACAGCATGAAGAGAGGGCCCCCTATCCGGAAACGGATCTAGTGGGGGGCAGACTTTCTCTCTTCGCCCAGGCTTGGGCAAGAGATGTCCAGGATCCCTGGGCGTTGGAGATCATATCTCAGGGATATCTCCTGGACTTCAAAACTTCTCCTCCACGAGGGAGATTTCATCTTTCAAGGTTATCAGCAAACCAAATAAAGAAAGAGGCGTTTCTACGCTGTGTACAAGACCTCTTACTAATGGGGGTGATCCACCCAGTTCCGCGGACTGAACACGGGCAGGGATTCTATTCAAATCTATTTGTGGTTCCCAAGAAAGAGGGAACCTTCAGACCAATCTTGGACTTAAAAATCCTAAACAAATTTCTAAGAGTTCCATCATTCAAAATGGAAACTATTCGAACCATCCTTCCCATGATCCAAGAGGGGGTCAGTACATGACCACAGTGGACTTAAAGGATGCCTACCTTCACATACCGATTCACAAGGATCATTATCGGTACCTAAGATTTGCTTTCCTAGACAGGCATTACCAGTTTGTAGCTCTTCCCTTCGGATTAGCTACGGCTCCAAGAATCTTTACAAAAGTTCTGGGCTCACTTCTGGCGGTACTAAGACCGCGAGGCATAGCGGTGACCCCGTACCTAGACGACATTCTGATACAAGCGTCAAGTTTTCAAACTGCCAAGTCTCATACAGAGATAGTTCTGGCATTTCTGAGGTCGCATGGGTGGAAGGTGAACGTGGAAAAGAGTTCTCTATTACCACTTACAAGAGTTCCCTTTCTAGGGACTCTTATAGATTCTGTAGAGATGAAAATTTACCTGACAGAGGCCAGGTTATCAAAACTTCTAAATGCTTGCCGTGTCCTTCATTCCATTCCACACCCGTCAGTAGCTCAGTGCATGGAAGTAATCGGCTTAATGGTAGCGGCAATGGACATAGTACCATTTGCGCGCCTGCATCTCAGACCGCTGCAATTGTGCATGCTAAGTCAGTGGAACGGGGATTACTCAGATTTGTCCCCCCTACTAAGTCTGGATCAAGAGACCAGAGATTCTCTTCTATGGTGGCTCTCTCGGCCACATCTGTCCAAGGGGATAACCTTTCGCAGGCCAGATTGGACGATTGTAACAACAGACGCCAGCCTTCTAGGCTGGGGCGCAGTCTGGAACTCCCTGAAAGCTCAGGGATTATGGGCTCAGGAGGAGAAACTCCTCCCAATAAATATTCTGGAATTAAGAGCAATATTCAATGCTCTCCTAGCTTGGCCTCAGTTAGCAACTCTGAGGTTCATCAGATTTCAGTCGGACAACATCACGACTGTGGCTTACATCAACCATCAAGGGGGAACCAGAAGTTTCCTAGCGATGTTGGAAGTCTCAAAGATAATTCGCTGGGCAGAGTCTCACTCTTGCCACCTGTCAGCGATTTACATCCCAGGCGTAGAGAACTGGGAGGCGGATTTTCTAAGTCGCCAGACTTTTCATCCGGGGGAGTGGGAACTTCATCCGGAGGTCTTTGCTCAACTGATTCATTGTTGGGGCAAACCAGATCTGGATCTCATGGCGTCTCGCCAGAACGCCAAGCTTCCTTGTTACGGATCCAGGTCCAGGGACCCGGGAGCGGTGCTGATAGATGCTCTGACAGCCCCTTGGGTCTTCAACATGGCTTATGTGTTTCCACCATTCCCGATGCTTCCTCGTTTGATTGCCAAGATCAAACAGGAGAGAGCTTCGGTGATTCTGATAGCGCCTGCGTGGCCACGCAGGACCTGGTATGCAGACCTAGTGGACATGTCGTCCTGTCCACCGTGGTCTCTGCCTCTGAGACAGGACCTTCTAATTCAGGGTCCTTTCAAACATCCAAATCTAATTTCTCTGAGGCTGACTGCATGGATATTGAACGCTTGATTCTATCAAAGCGTGGCTTCTCGGAGTCGGTTATTGATACCTTAATACAGGCTAGGAAGCCTGTTACCAGAAAAATTTACCATAAGATATGGCGTAAATATTTATATTGGTGCGAATCCAGGAGTTACTCATGGAGTAAGGTTAGGATTCCTAGGATATTGTCCTTTCTACAAGAGGGTTTAGAAAAGGGCTTATCTGCTAGTTCGTTAAAGGGACAGATTTCTGCTCTGTCTATTCTTCTTCACAAACGTCTGGCTGAAGTTCCAGACGTTCAGGCTTTTTGTCAGGCTTTAACTAGGATTAAGCCTGTGTTTAAGACTGTTGCTCCACCGTGGAGCTTAAACTTAGTTCTTAATGTTCTTCACGGCGTTCCATTTGAACCCCTTCATTCCATTGATATCAAGCTGTTATCCTGGAAGGTTTTGATTTTGATGGCTATTTCCTCGGCTCGAAGAGTCTCTGAGTTATCTGCCTTACATTGTGATTCTCCTTATCTGATTTTTCATTCAGACAAGGTAGTTCTGCGTACTAAACCTGGGTTCTTACCTAAGGTAGTTACTAACAGGAATATCAATCAAGAGATTGTTGTTCCATCACTGTGTCCTAACCCTTCTTCAAAGAAGGAACAACTTTTGCATAATCTAGACGTAGTCCGTGCCCTGAAGTTCTATTTGCAGGCAACTAAAGATTTTCGTCAAACTTCTTCCCTGTTTGTCGTTTACTCTGGACAGAGAAGAGGTCAAAAGGCTTCGGCTACCTCTCTCTCTTTTTGGCTTCGTAGCATAATACGTTTAGCCTATGAGACTGCTGGACAGCAGCCTCCTGAAAGGATTACAGCTCATTCTACTAGAGCTGTGGCTTCCACCTGGGCCTTTAAAAATGAGGCCTCTGTTGAACAGATTTGCAAGGCTGCGACTTGTCTTCGCTTCACACCTTTTCAAAATTTTACAAATTTGACACTTTTGCTTCTTCGGAGGCTATTTTTTGGAGAAAGGTACTTCAGGCAGTGGTTCCTTCTGTGTAATGTTCCTGCCTTGTCCTTCCCTTCATCCGTGTACTTTAGCTTTGGTATTGGTATTCCATAAGTAATGGATGACCCGTGGACTGACTACACTTAACAAGAGAAAACATAATTTATGCTTACCTGATAAATTTATTTCTCTTGTAGTGTAGTCAGTCCACGGCCCGCCCTGTCTTTAAGGCAGATCTAAATTTTAATTAATCTCCAGTCACCACTGCACCCTATGGTTTCTCCTTTCTCGTCTGCTTTGGTCGAATGACTGAATATGACATGTGAGGGGAGGAGCTATATAGCAGCTCTGCTTGGGTGATCCTCTTGCAGCTTCCTGTTAGGAAGAGATATATTCCATAAGTAATGGATGACCCGTGGACTGACTACACTACAAGAGAAATACATTTATCAGGTAAGCATAAATTATGTTTTAAAGAACAGTGAATTATATCAATGTAAACGCACAAAACTTTTATAATTAATCACAACAGAGAGTTGTGAATATTTCACCAACTGTTGATAACTGATATAAAAATAATAATGCAGGTGTTTAAGAACATTACCATTTTAGTATAGTGCACATTCATAAGTAATATTGCAATAATGCATATTTGTGGCTCTGAACAGATTTTATTAAGATACAAACACATTAAAACTACTTATCTGCCAAATGTATGCATGATTGCACAGCAGTTAAGGCTGAATTACATACTGAATCAATTGTAAACTGACAAATTTTAGACAAATTTATTCAGCCAGTGGTATAAACTTTTTAAAATCATAATTTAAAGGGACATTATAATACAACATATTTTATTAGTAGTAGTAAAAAAATACTTTGCAGTAAACTTCAATGATTCATTTTGCTTTCCTTTTCTGGAACTTAAAGGGACAGTCTACTCCAGAATTGTTATAGTTTAAAAAAAAAAGATAATCCCTTGATTACCCATTCCTCAGTTGTGCACAACCAACACTGTTATTTTCTTCTTAAATGGAAAGAGTCCACAGCTGCATTCATTACTTTTGGGAAATAAGAACCTGGCCACCAGGAGAAGGCAAAGACACCCCAGCCAAAGGCTTAAATACTCCTCCCACTTCCCTCATCCCCCAGTCATTCTTTGCCTTTCGTCCCAGGAGGTTGGCAGAGAAGTGTCAGAAGTTTGTTTTTTTGTCTCTTATGGAGGGTAGTACTCTTCGACATGGGACGGGAGTTTTAAGTAATCCTGTCAGTCTCTCAGTGAGGGCCTGGATGAAAGTTAGAGTTCAGAGATGCAGGAAGAGTCTTTTTGCGAAACCATCTCGACTCACATTAACAGCTCCACAAGCAATCAGCGTTGTCGAACTTCGCTTCACTGCTTGCTTTCTTCTCTCAAGTCCATTGCGGAGGCGCTGCTACTATTCGTCACACTTGAAAGGCTGTGTTCCTGTTTCCACGGCATAGATTCCAGTAACATTGTTTCATTTTACTTCTTCATGAATGTACTGTCATACAAATGTTTCCAGTGAGGTGCCTACCTTGCGGGATTTACTAGACTATAGGGTCTCAGTGGGACTCCTTTTGTATCTTGGAATCAAGGGTTAATATCTCCTGAGGGGGATTATAGAACGAGGGGGTTTTAATCATGTTATGTGATTCAATCTGCTTATGTGTAGTGTTAACTAAGCCCATGGCTTGGAACATAAAGGCCTTTGGAAGTGACGCAACCTTATGATTGGGCACGCTTTTTTGGACTGTACGGTTCACCTTGTGACTGGGCATGATTAAGTTCTGGTCTTCGATTTTTGCATTCCTGACCGTGTGGCGACGGAAAAATTCTGGTCCGCAGGGGTCTGATTCGTAGGGGGGTGGTAAGTGCCCCAGCCATTGTGGGTTTCAGGTGCCGTTTTAGTTTTTGTTTTTTTCTTATTGTCCATATTTGCATATTCTCTATCCAGTTATGGAGGATTCTGATGCTAAAACTGTTCAAATTTCAGATTCAGATTCTTCGTCCTGTGAACAATTCGGTTTGGCCTCGTTGACACATGTCAATCAGTTATGTTCGGTATGCAGTAATAGAGCGCCTTGTTCCCCGGGCTCGGGGAATCAAGGTACTGCTGAGCCATCTGCCTCTGTGGGGCCCGGTCCCCTGAGAGGCGAGTTCCCTAACGCTCCCTCCTACTACACATGCAGATAACCCAGATGATGTTTATCCCTCCTTGCAGGGTGGCCTGTTCCCCCCCCCCCCCATCCGGAGGTTGCAGCACGTTTTCACTTTCACATATTTTTGGTGAGTTATTCGTCTGCAGAGTCCAGGCGTTTATTTGCGATTGTGCTCGTGCCCTATTGTCCCGGGTCTCCTGGCCTTGGGAGGGCCTGTACAGTACCCTGCGGGTGTAGCTGTCCCTGAGTGTTGTGCCTTTCGTTACAGAATAGCGCGCCTTCGCGTATTACTATGACATGTTTTTCAGTTATTAGACGACCCTATCCTTAACGGATACAGGAATCCACAGTCTTCTACATCGAATGGCTCACCTCATTAGAGGGGATGAAGTAATCTCCTGATTGTCTGTTATTGAGATCCTTCCCAGTTTTATTGGAAGATCAGGGTTCCGTTTGGCTGGTCCTGTGGGTAGGCCTGTTCTTCTTGGGCGTTAACCTATGAGTTGCCTTATATTTTCTGTTATCCAATTAGGATGTCTTTTATATTTTTTTTCCTTCAGTAACTTTCTGGGATCGATACTCACTGTTACTTCTGCAGACGTTTGTTAATGGACATGTTAGTCCTATATTTGTCTGTTATTCCTCCTTCCCCTTTTGGGGAGGATTTATGAAGGTTGACAGTTAGGACCCTGGCGGCAGGCTGGTCCTGTTTGGGTTTTCTTGTCTCGTGGATGTTCAGACACGTGGCGCCGTTTCTGCTTGGCTGGTCCAGTTGAGGCGCTGAGTGCTCATATTATTATTTGTGTTTCTTGTTTTTGTCAACAAGCTCAGCTTAGCATTCTAGAGGACCTGTAGGTCCGTGAGGCAGGAAGGATTGTTTCAGTCCTTATTAGCCCTCAATCTGGTTGACTGGGTCAGTGGAGTTCCGCTGTGTCACTCTCTCTTGCGTCTGATATTATTGGGACCTAGAGTTTCCCCCCCCATGCTGTGGAGGGTTAGAGGTCTTAGCGCCCTCTTACTGCCGATTTGGGCGGTTTGGCCTTCTGAGGCTCTGGGAGCAGTTGTGGCTAATTGCACATTGACTGTGTAATATCAAGCTGTTTTCATGAGACCTTTTTGGTTCCTCCGTCTCTCTATGTGGGTTGGGTCTCCTTTTAGGGACCGGGTTTTCCCTCCGGGAGATGGTTGTTCCCTTTTAGGGAGTTTGGGCGTGGTCTACTTTGGGCTCTGCTTAGGGTTCTTCCCCGGAGCTGGGGATGGTCTCCATCTTTTTCTCTCTGTGACCCTCTGATGTATGGAGGTGATGTGAAGACCAGCCTTTGCTCTAGTGTTTTTGGCCTCGAGGTATCCCCTTGATTGTGGTCCTGTGGCTCTAGTGGTGTTGTACAACTTTTAACGCCTTAGCTCCTTTGGAGCGTTGGACTACGGCAAGGGGCGGTCTCTTCCTTGGGTCGGGACTTGCGAGTTATTTTCGTTATCCGGGTTGACCTGGATATTGCATTGATATTTGCCTGTGGGTCTGTTTTTTTTATATCAGATGGGGTGAAAAGTTCTCGGTTATTGTTTGTTTAAACAATTGGGGGCTCGGACCTATCTTCACCCTGGTGCTTCCGGTTGCTGAGGTTTTACTCAGCGTTTTCCCTTGTGGATCCCGTTGCGGGTGTTACCGGACTTTTAGGCTCTAGGGCTGGTTCGGGGTTCACCAGTTCCAGGGAACTTGGGCTATGACCTAATTGACCTGGTCATGGTTGGCCTGGTTTTCTTAGTGCTGATGCTCACTGGGCTTGACTTCCGACTTTATGGTCGGTTTCTCTTGGTCAGCTTGCTGTAGTAACCTTCTGGATCCACTGCTCTGCAGGCGAATGGGTTTGCAGTGTCACTGCGACAACAATTGCTCATTGGATGTGTTGGCAAGCAAAATTTTTAGGGGGGATTCCTTCCATGTTTGTTTGTGTTGGAGGTTTGTTCTCTGCTTTAGCCTGTGGCTTCGTGTCTTGTGGGCAGGTGCTCTGCCTTTCTGGCGCCATTCTTTTTCTTAGGGGGGGGCTTATTCTCCTTCTTATGGATGTGTGGTCCTTTTCTTAGGGCTTCTCCTGGATTCAGGAGGTTGGAGCTGAGAGTTAACCCTCAGAGAGGGGTTTTCCCTCTGGGTTGTTACGTTCCATCTGGAGTCTTGCTGGCTCCGTGTTGAGACTAGGTCGGGCCCTTTGCTAGATTCCTTTGGGTCTACGGCCCTGTCGTCTGTTCCTTAGGAGTCAGGTTGGCACCCATGCTATGTTGGGATGGCTGTGGCCATTCTTCTGCTCGTTTTTGAGTTGGTGTTGGGGTTCTTCGGTTCCCCTGTTCAGACTTGCCGACGCTTGGGCTGGCCCGGCCTGTAGTGGGTTCTGAGATGCGTTGTCATCTTCTGGATCTAAGTTGGCATAGTTGCTAGCTCCCTGGGCTTGCAAGCAGGAGGTCCAGGGTTCCCACCCACCTTCTAGTTCCGGCTGTAACCTCTCATTCTTGGGAGTGCAGTGGGCATAGTGGAGGTTATGTGATTCCTCCTTTTGAAGACCTATGTGTAGGTCTGGCGGCGTAGATTGCCTAGAGTGTGCTCTCTGTCTGGGAGTCTTGTTTTGGCAATCTGTTCTCTTGCTGGCTGCTACTTACTTCTCAGCAAGTCTTCTTCTGTGTCATCCTGATGATGGTTGCGTGTTCTTGACTCAGGGTTTTTCGTCTGGGTCTGTTACACATTTCTCTTGTTAAGTGTATCCAGTCCACGGATCATCCATTACTTGTGGGATATTCTCCTTCCCAACAGGAAGTTGCAAGAGGATCACCCACAGCAGAGCTGCTATATAGCTCCACCCCTCACTGCCATATCCAGTCATTCTCTTGCAACTCTCAACTAAGATGGAGGTCGTAAGAGGACTGTGGTGTTTTATACTTCGTTTATTTCTTCAATCAAAAGTTTGTTATTTTTAAATGGTACCGGAGTGTACTGTTTATCTCAGGCAGTATTTAGAAGAAGAATCTGCTTGCGTTTTCTATGATCTTAGCAGAAGTAACTAAGATCCTTTGCTGTTCTCACATATTCTGAGGAGTGAGGTAACTTCAGAGGGGGAATAGCGTGCAGGTTTTCCTGTAATAAGGTATGTGCAGTTAAAATATTTTTCTAGGGATGGAATTTGCTAGAAAATGCTGCTGATACCGAAGTAATGTAAGTAAAGCCTTAAATGCAGTAATAGCGACTGGTATCAGGCTTATTAATAGAGATACATACTCTTATAAAAGTGTAATTTAAAACGTTTGCTGGCATGTTTAATCGTTTTTTACACATGTTTGGTGATAAAACTTATTGGGGCCTAGTTTTTTCCACATGGCTGGCTTGAATTTTGCCTAGAAACAGTTCCCTGAGGCTTCCCACTGTTGTAATATGAGTGGGAGGGGCCTATTTTGGCGTTTTCTTGCACAGCAAAAATTACAGACACAGACATCCAGCTTCTTCCTGCATGATCCAGGACTTCTCTGAAGGGCTCAAAAGGCTTCAAAAGTCGTATTGAGGGAGGTAAAAAGCCACAGTAGAGCTGTGGCAGTTGTTGTGACTGTTTAAAAAACGTTTTTGTAATTTGTTATTCCGTTTTTGGTATTAAGGGGTTAATCATCCATTTGCAAGTGGGTGCAATGCTCTGCTAACTTATTACATACACTGTAAAAATTTCGTTAGTGTAACTGCATTTTTTCACTGTTATTTCAAAATTTGGGAAAATTTGTGTTTCTTAAAGGCACAGTAACGTTTTTTATATTGCTTGTAAACTTGTTTTAAAGTGTTTTCCAAGCTTGCTAGTCTCATTGCTAGTCTGTTTAAACATGTCTGACACAGAGCAACCTACTTGTTCATTATGTTTGAAAGCCATGGTGGAGCCCCATACGAGAATGTGTACTAAATGTATTGATTTCACCTTAAACAGTAAAGATCAGGCTTTATCTAGAAAAGAATTATCACCAGAGGGTTCAGTCGAGGGGGAAGTTATGCCGACTAACTCTCCCCACGTGTCAGACCCTTCGCCTCCCGCTCAGGGGACGCACGCTAATATGGCGCCAATTACATCAGGGACGCCCATAGCGATTACCTTGCAGGACATGGCTGCAATCATGAATAATACCCTGTCAGAGGTATTATCTAGATTGCCTGAATTAAGAGGCAAGCGCGATAGCTCTGGGGTTAGGAGAGATACAGAGCACGCAAATGCTGTTAGAGCCATGTCTGATACTGCGTCACAGTATGCAGAACACGAGGACGGAGAGCTTCAGTCTGTGGGTGACATCCCTGACTCGGGGAAACCTGATTCAGAGATTTCTAATTTTAAATTTAAGCTTGAGAACCTCCGTGTATTGCTTGGGGAGGTATTAGCTGCTCTGAATGACTGTAACACAGTTGCAATTCCAGAGAAATTGTGTAGGCTGGATAGATACTATGCGGTGCCGGTGTGTACTGACGTTTTTCCTATACCTAAAAGGCTTACAGAAATTATTAGCAAGGAGTGGGATAGGCCCGGTGTGCCCTTTTCCCCACCTCCTATATTTAGAATTTTTTTTCCAATAGACGCCACTACACGGGACTTATGGCAGACGGTCCCTAAGGTGGAGGGAGCAGTTTCTACTTTAGCAAAGCGTACCACTATCCCGGTTGAGGACAGTTGTGCTTTTTCAGATCCAATGGATAAAAAATTGGAGGGTTACCTTAAGAAAATGTTTATTCAACAAGGTTTTATTTTACAGCCCCTTGCATGCATTGCGCCTGTCACTGCTGCGGCGGCATTCTGGTTTGAGGCCCTGGAAGAGGCCATCCAGACAGCTCCATTGAATGAAATTATTGACAAGCTTAGAACGCTTAAGCTAGCTAACTCATTTGTTTCTGATGCCATTGTTCATTTGACTAAACTAACGGCTAAGAATTCCGGATTCGCCATCCAGGCGCGTAGGGCGCTATGGCTTAAATCCTGGTCAGCTGACGTGACTTCAAAGTCTAAATTACTCAACATTCCTTTCAAGGGCAGACCTTATTCAGGCCTGGCTTGAAGGAAATTATTGCTGACATTACTGGAGGCAAGGGTCATACCCTTCCTCAGGACAGGGCCAAATCAAAGGCCAAACAGTCTAATTTTCGTGCCTTTCGAAATTTCAAGGCAGGAGCAGCATCAACTTCCTCCGCTTCAAAACAAGAGGGAACTGTTGCTTATTCCAGACAGGCCTGGAAACCTAACCAGTCCTGGAACAAGGGCAAGCAGGCCAGAAAGCCTGCTGCTGCCCCCAAGACAGCATGAAGGAATGGCCCCCTATCCGGAAACGGATCTAGTGGGGGGCAGACTTTCTCTCTTCGCCCAGGCGTGGGCAAGAGATGTTCAGGATCCCTGGGCGTGGGAGATCATATCTCAGGGATATCTTCTGGACTTCAAAGCTTCTCCTCCACATGGGAGATTTCATCTTTCAAGGTTATCAGCAAACCAGATAAAGAAAGAGGCATTCCTAAGCTGTGTGCAAGACCTCCTAGTAATGGGAGTGATCCATCTAGTTCCGCGGACGGAACAAGGACAGGGATTTTATTCAAATCTGTTTGTGGTTCCCAAGAAAGAGGGAACCTTCAGACCAATCTTGGATCTAAAGATCTTAAACAAATTCCTCAGAGTTCCATCATTCAAAATGGAAACTATTCGGACCATCCTACCCATGATCCAAGAGGGTCAGTACATGACCACAGTGGACTTAAAGGATGCCTACCTTCACATACCGATTCACAAAGATCATCATCGGTTCCTAAGGTTTGCCTTTCTAGACAGGCATTACCAATTTGTAGCTCTTCCCTTCGGGTTGGCCACTGCCCCGAGAATTTTTACAAAGGTTCTGGGCTCACTTCTGGCGGTTCTAAGACCGCGAGGCATAGCGGTGGCTCCGTATCTAGACGACATCCTGATACAGGTGTCAAGCTTTCAAATTGCCAAGTCTCATACAGAGATAGTTCTGGCATTTCTGAGGTCGCATGGGTGGAAAGTGAACGTGGAAAAGAGTTCTCTATCACCACTTGCAAGAGTCTCCTTCCTAGGGACTCTTATAGATTCTGTAGAGATGAAAATTTACCTGACAGAGACCAGGTTATCAAAACTTCTAAATGCTTGCCGTGTCCTTCATTCCATTCCACGCCCGTCAGTGGCTCAGTGCATGGAAGTAATCGGCTTAATGGTAGCGGCAATGGACATAGTGCCATTTGCGCGCCTGCATCTCAGACCGCTGCAATTATGCATACTAAGTCAGTGGAATGGGGATTTCTCAGATTTGTCCCCTCTACTAAATCTGGAGCAAGAGACCAGAGATTCTCTTCTCTGGTGGCTTTCTCGGGTCCATCTGTCCAAGGGTATGACCTTTTCGCAGGCCAGATTGGACGATTGTAACAACAGATGCCATCCTTCTAGGTTGGGGCGCAGTCTGGAACTCCCTGAAGGCTCAGGGATCGTGGACTCAGGAGGAGAAACTCCTCCCAATAAATATTCTGGAGTTAAGAGCAATATTCAATGCTCTTCTAGCTTGGCCTCAGTTAGCAACACTGAGGTTCATCAGATTTCAGTCAGACAACATCACGACTGTGGCTTACATCAACCATCAAAGGGGAACCAGGAGTTCCCTAGCAATGTTAGAAGTCTCAAAGATAATTCGCTGGGCAGAGTCTCACTCTTGCCACCTGTCAGCGATCCACATCCCAGGCGTAGAGAACTGGGAGGCGGATTTTCTAAGTCGTCAGACTTTTCATCAGGGGGAGTGGGAACTCCATCCGTAGGTGTTTGCTCAACTGGTTCATTGTTGGGGCAAACCAGAACTGGATCTCATGGCGTCTCGCCAGAATGCCAAGCTTCCTTGTTACGGATCCAGGTCCATGGACCCGGGAGCAACGCTGATAGATGCTCTAGCAGCTCCTTGGTTCTTCAACCTGGTATATGTGTTTCCACCGTTTCCTCTGCTCCCTCGACTGATTGCCAAAATCAAACAGGAGAGAGCATCGGTGATTCTGATAGCGCCTGCGTGGCCACGCAGGACCTGGTATGCAGACCTAGTGGACATGTCATCTCTTCCACCATGGACTCTGCCTCTGAGGCAGGACCTTCTAATACAAGGTCCTTTCAATCATCCAAATCTAATTTCTCTGAGACTGACTGCATGGAGATTGAACGCTTGATTCTATCAAGGCGTGGCTTCTCCGAGTCAGTCATTGATACCTTAATACAGGCTCGGAAGCCTGTCACCAGGAAAATCTACCTTAACATATGACGTAAATATCTTTATTGGTGTGAATCCAAGAGTTACTCATGGAGTAAGGTTAGGATTCCTAGGATATTGTCCTTTCTCCAAGAGGGTTTGGACAAAGGCTTATCAGCTAGTTCTTTAAAAGGACAGATCTCTGCTCTGTCTATTCTTTTGCACAAGCGTCTGGCAGAAGTTCCAGACGTCCAGGCATTTTGTCAGGCTTTGGTTAGGATTAAGCCTGTGTTTAAAACTGTTGCTCCCCCATGGAGCTTAAACTTGGTTCTTAAAGTTCTTCAGGGATTTCCGTTTGAACCCGTTCATTCCATTGATATTAAACTTTTATCTTGGAAAGTTCTGTTTTTGAACTCTGAGTTATCTGCCTTACATTGTGATTCTCCTTATCTGATTTTTCATTCAGACAAGGTAGTTCTGCGTACCAAACCTGGGTTTTTACCTAAGGTGGTTTCTAACAGGAATATCAATCAAGAGATTGTTGTTCCATCATTGTGTCCTAATCCTTCTTCAAAGAAGGAACGTCTTTTGCATAATCTGGACGTAGTCCGTGCCTTGAAGTTTTACTTACAGGCTGCTAAAGATTTTCGTCAAACATCTGCCCTGTTTGTCGTTTACTCTGGACAGAGGAGAGGTCAAAAAGCTTCGGCAACCTCTCTCTCCTTTTGGCTTCGCAGCATAATACGCTTAGCCTATGAGACTGCTGGACAGCAGCCCCCTGAAAGGATTACAGCTCATTCTACTAGAGCTGTGGCTTCCACCTGGGCCTTTAAAAATGAGGCCTCTGTTGAACAGATTTGCAAGGCTGCGACTTGGTCTTCGCTTCACACCTTTTCAAAATTTTAAAAATTTGACACTTTTGCTTCTTCGGAGGCTGTTTTTGGGAGAAAGGTTCTACAGGCAGTGATTCCTTCCGTTTAAGTTCCTGCCTTGTCCCTCCCATCATCCGTGTACTTTAGCTTTGGTATTGGTATCCCACAAGTAATGGATGATCCGTGGACTGGATACACTTAACAAGAGAAAACATAATTTATGCTTACCTGATAAATGTATTTCTCTTGTGGTGTATCCAGTCCACGGCCCGCCCTGTCCTTTTAAGGCAGGTCTAAATTTTAATTAAACTACAGTCACCATTGCACCCTATGGTTTCTCCTTTCTCGTCTTGTTTCGGTCGAATGACTGGATATGGCAGTGAGGGGTGGAGCTATATAGCAGCTCTGCTGTGGGTGATCCTCTTGCAACTTCCTGTTGGGAAGGAGAATATCCCACAAGTAATGGATGATCCGTGGACTGGATACACCACAAGAGAAATAAATTTATCAGGTAAGCATAAATTATGTTTTTTTGTTTCGGAATACTTCGGTATTCTACGTTCTGACGATGTGAGCACTCCGTCTTCAGTTGTCATTCAGTGCTTTGCATGATGTTGAGAGAAAAGTTTCTCTGTTCCGATGCCCGGTCCTAAACCTCTGGTTTCTGTTTGGTCCCTTTATTTGTCAGGACCCTCTTTGTGAGCTGGGCTCGCTATTGGGGGTTTTCCTTCTATGAATTTTGTGGTGACCTTTTCGGTTTCCCTTCTGTTCTTCCTTGCCCTATACCTTTGGGAGTTTAGGCTGGTGTTCCCTTTGTTAGTGAGGGGTGAGTGGTGAGGGACCGACTGTTGGGCGATGGTGTTTCCTGGAGGACTGTTGGCTCAGTTGAGTCCGATTTTGGGTCTCTAGTGGGTCAGTGTCCTTGGGCATTTCCTTTCAAAGTTTTCTCGGCTTTTTGTTGAGTAGTGGTTCAGGCTTGGTTCCCTCAGAATTGGCCACCTATTGTTCCCTCCCGTCTTGGCATACAGTGTCCTCTGTGGTTTGGGTATTGTTTTCCCAAAAGTAATGAATGCAGCTGTGGACTCTTTCCATTTAAGAAGAAAAACTTGAATTATGCTTACCCGTCCACAGCACCCCATCCATATTTTTTATGTGGGGCATCGTTATATATTCTTCTTGCATTTTTCACCCTGATATTTCTTCTACTGTTTCTTGTTCCACGGCAGCATGACTGGGGGATGAGGGAAGTGGGAGGAGTATTTAAGCCTTTGGCTGGGGTGTCTTTGCCTCCTCCTGGTGGCCAGGTTCTTATTTCCCAAAAGTAATGAATGCAGCTGTGGACTCTTTCCATCAGAAGAAAAGAAAATTATCAGGTAAGCATAATTTAGGTTATTAAAGTGATGGTGAACTATCCCCTTTTTAAAATCAGATACAGAATGTTAGTAATATCTTAGATGGAGTTTATTCATCGCTTGTAACAAAGATGCTCTATAACTTGCTTTTTAATCTAGATATGAAATTCAAATACCCCGTGCTTCACCGCCCACTTCAAAAGTACATTTTTCTGTGAGATAAAGATTTGAATTGTTGTCAAATCAGTGCTCTCCCCTTATGGCACTTTTTGTTGTAGCTACAGCGTTGGTTGTAGAACAATTCAAACTGAAAAAAATCTATATTAAAAAGTAAGTTATAGCGCATCTTCTTTACAATTGATGAATGAAACTCCATCTAGCAGATTACATTCCGGATCTGATTTTAAAACCTTGCTGCCCCCTTATTTTAGTTCTTTTGACAGACTTGCATTTTAGCCAATCAGTTTTTTTTTTTAGAATTGCATGCTCTAGCTGAATCATGAAAGTTTAATTTTGACTTTAGTAATCCTTTAATGCAGAGCTTTCCAAACTTTTCATGTTGGTGACACACTTTGTAGACTTACATCATTTCGCGACACAGTAATTCAGTTGTACTAGCAAAAAGGAGGTTAAACTAACTTGTTTTAAAAGATACGTACACATACATAAATGATATAATAACAAAATGTATTTACAAGTAACAGTATGTATGTGCAAGAATTAAAAAAAGTTTAATAACACCGATAGCTACTTACTATTTTAATAGGATGTATGAGGTTGATGGGATGAACACAGTTTCGTAATATTTGGTGGAATATTAGATAAAGTTACTCGCATTTCATCATCAAGCATTTTTAAGCTTCCACTTCCTATCCATATATCAAGAGGAGGAGCAGCAATGCACTACTGGGAGCTAGTTGCAAAAACCCCCCACTGACTTCAGCTCAGCGTTTAAAGCTGCCACCCTCAGAGCTCTGTGAGTTCGACTGACTACTGCCCGCGCTGCAAACACACTGCTGTCCCACTCACTGACTACACATGCAGTCACGAGCCAATTAAGGAGACTACACGTGCAGTCAGGAGCCAATGTTCCGCCAAATCCGCCAATGGTAATAGTTTCAGTTCCCACTGAGCTGCGCCAATAGGTTAAGATGATCTGTGACCCACTAGGTATCAATCACGTGTCAACCATGTGATATGCGTAGCAGGCAGGTGGAAAGTCAGAAACCAAAAAACAATTTAAAAAAAAAAATTAAATTTAAAAAAATTTGTGCTGAAGCAGGGACACACTTACACACTGCTGCCGACACACTAATGTGTCCCGATACAAAGTTTGGAAAGCACTGCTTTAATGGCTTCTATTCCTGATGAGACAATTTTCTGTACATAGTATAAGAAGTCCAGATATTCATAAAACTTTTCGTTTAAAAAAAAAATAAAAAATCTTAACAGTTTTCCTTATCACAATGTTTGGATTTCTAGCACAGGGGAAAAGTGGCGCACTAGAAGAAAGATGATAACCCCAACCTTCCACTTTGCTATTCTCTCTGAGTTTCTGGAAGTTATGAATGAACAATCCAAAATATTAATTGATAAACTTTGGAAACATACTGGTGAAGAATCCTTTAATTGCTTTATTGATGTTACACTTTGTGCATTGGATATAATATGTGGTAAGTGTGTGATTTATAGTAAACAATGATTTTTTTAGATACTCAAAAGTAAAATGATGTTGCACAATTTTTGGAGCCAGGAGCAACAGCATCTAAAATTTAATTTCTGGCTTCTAACATGGGTGCGTCTACACATCCCTATAGAAAATAATTTCCTGGTTCCTCAAATATTTTAGGCCAGATTACAAGTGGAGCACAAATGATTCCACGTTCGCGATATCGGTTTTTCATATTCATTTGCGTGCATGTTAAAATGCGCTTGTATTAAAAATTGAAAGTAAACGTGATTGATTGAGCGCAATTGAAGTTAACGCTCGTCAGGTTAGCGCAACCTCAGAGCTCTTGTGATACTTTTTTGTTTCGTGAAACAGTTAACCAAAGACATCAGAAATACATTGCAAAGTAAAGTTACACTCATAATAACACCATTTAATAAAGATTATTAAAAAAAATATTGCACCAAAAAGATATAATGGCTCACAGATATGAGTTCTCAGCAAAAATAATGGCTGCAAAGGGCTGTGTGTGTGTATATATGTATGTGTGTGTGTGTGTGTGTGTATATGTATGTATGTGTATATATATATATATATATATATATATATATATATATATATATATATATATATATATATATATATATATATATATATATATATATATACATATATATGTATACATACATACATACAGTATATATATATATATATAATTAATTTGTGTGTGTGTATTAACAGACATATATACACACACATAACTACACATGTGTGTGTATATATATATATATATATATATAGACATATATGTAAGTGCATTGGATTCCTTTGCAGTTAAGTAGATGAAAGCATTTAAAAACATATTTATCCAATATTCATATTTTTTTTGCCCATATTGCCCAGCCCTAACCTGTATATAGGAATATCTATTTTGAAATACTTAGAACATATTCTGCTATATGAAGAACATTGGACATCAGAAATACATTGCAAAGTAAAGTTACGCTCATAATAACACCATTTAATAAAGATTATTAAAAAAAATATTGCACCAAAAAGATATAATGGCTCACAGATATGAGTTCTCAGCAAAAAAAATGGCTGCAAAGGGCTGTGTGTGTGTATATATGTATGTGTGTGTGTGTGTGTGTGTTTATGTATGTATGTATGTATATGTATATATATATATATATATATATATATATATATATATATGTATACATACATACATACATACATACATACATACATACATACATACATACATACAGTATATATATATATATAATTAATTTGTGTGTGTGTGTGTATTAACAGACATATATACACACACATAAATACACATGTGTATATATATATATATATATATAGACATATATGTAAGTGCATTGGAGCCCTTTGCAGTTAAGTAGATGAAAACATTTAAAAACATATTTATCCAATATTCATATTTAATAAAGTGTTGCATATTTACTGTAAATATTTCACATTCCAATGTTCTTCATATAGCAGAATATGTTCTAAGTATTTCAAAATAGATATTCCTATATACAGGTTAGGGCTGGGCAATATGGGCAAAAAAAAAAAAAAAAAAACGCGATTGCGATTTAACCCCTTAATGACAACTGACGTACCAGGTACGTCATGCATTAACTAACAGTTAATGACAATAGACGTACCTGGTACGTCAGTTGTCTAAGAGAGTGCTGGAAGCGATCGCAATCGCTTCCAGCAGCTCTCAGGGTATTGCAGTGATGCCTCCATATGGAGGCATCCTGCAATACCTTTTCAGAAGACTCCGATGCAGAGAGAGCCACTCTGTGGCCCTCTCTGCACCGGTAGCGATGGTGCCGGTTCGTTGGTGGGTGGGAGCATATCAGGGAGGCGGGTGGGCGGCCCATCGCTACCCGGTTCCTGTAAGTGCTATGTGCACGCCGGGAGCGCGCAGGGGCGCGCGATTAGCTGGCCACTGACACCAATGAGAAAGGAAGAGGGGGGAAAAATGAATTAAAAATAAATAAATATATAAGGATCTGGGAGGGGGAGGGGGTTGGGGTATTGTGGGGGGCTGCTACACTACAGAAAACATTAAAAATTGCAAAAAATTGCAAAAAAAACACTTGTTTTTGGGGCAAATTGGGTACTGGCAGACAGCTGCCAGTACCCAAGATGGCGGCAATTAGGTAGGGGAGAGGGTTAGAGAGCTGGGGGGGGGATCATGGAGGTTGGGGCTAAGGCAGGGGTCCATCACAGCTAAAACATTTTATTTTTTTTTATTAAAAAAAAGAAAAACTCCTTTTATTTAGTACTGGCAGACTTTCTGCCAGTACTTAAGATGGCGGGGACAATTGTGGGGTGGGGGAGGGAAGAGAACTGTTTGGGAGGGATCAGGGGGTAGGATGTGTCAGGTGGGAGGCTGATCTCTACCCTAAAGCTAAAATTAACCCTGCAAGCTCCCTACAACCTACCTAATTAACCCCTTCACTGCTGGGCATAATTTACGTGTGGTGCGCAGCAGCATTTAGTGGCCTTCTAATTACCAAAAAGCAATGCCAAAGCCATATAAGTCTGCTATTTCTGAACAAAGGGGATCCCAAAGAAGCATTTACAACCATTTGTGCCTTAATTGCAGAAGCTGTTTGTAAATAATTTCAGTGGGAAACCTAAAGTTTGTGACAACATTTGTGAAAAAGTGAACTTTTTTTTTTATTTGATGACATTTGGCGGTGAAATGGTGGCATGAAATATACCAAAATGGGCCTAGATCAATACTTTGGGTTGTCTTCTAAAAAAAAATATATACATGACAAGGGATATTCAGGTATTCCTGACAGATATCAGGGTTCCAATGTAACTAGCGCTAATTTTGAAAAAAAGTTGTTTGGAAATAGCAAAGTGCTACTTGTATTTATGGCCCTATAACTTGCAAAAAAAGTAAAGAACATGTAAACATTGGGTATTTCTAAACTCAGGACAAAATTTAGAAACTATTTAGCATGGTTGTTTTTTGGTGGTTGTAGATGTGTAACAGATTTTGGGGGTCAAAGTTAGAAAAAGTGTGTTTTTTTTCAATTTTTTCCTCATATTTTATATTTTTTTTTATAGGAAATTATAAGATATGATGAAAATAATGGTATCCTTAGAAAGTCCATTTAATGGCGAGAAAAACGGTATATAATATGTGTGGGTACAGTAAATGAGTAAAAGGGAAATTACAGCTAAACACAAACACCACAGAAATGTAAAAATAGCCATTGTCATTAAGGGTAAGAAAATTGAAAAATGGTCCGGTCATTAAGGGGTTAATCGCAATTTTCTTATAAATGACTATAACACCTTTACTTTACAATAAAAAGTTTATTTAACACTACAGAATCTTAATGTACATGTTTCTTTATGCCCAATACACTCTTGGAGCATAAAAATACAAAACAAAAAATAGTTAAAATAAAATTTGCTGCCTGTGATGTGATTAAATAGTAGCCACTAGCCAGTTATTAGGTCTTATGACACACAACATTGTCATGTTTTCTTGGACAGTCATTCTAACTGTGGTATGATTAACATATGAAGCAGTGTAAGCCACATACACACACAATTATATATATATCTATATCTCTATATATTTATCTATCTATCTATATATATATATATATATATATATATATATATATATATATATATACACACACACACATATATATACAGGTGGTATGTATGTGTGTATATATATATATATATATATATATATATATATATATATATATTTGTTTATTTATATATTATTTTTTTATTTTGTTTTAAAAAACATTTTAATTTGACTGAAAATGAGCCCTGCTCCTGTCCAGGAATCCAATACAGGCATATAGCAGTAGGGATGGGGGGGCTGCTCCTTTCAGAAATGCTGTGCCTTGCTGATATCAAATACATTGTAGATGCAGTTAAGTTAACACAGCAGCAGAGGGGAATGCAGTTTTAGCCTTTTTGGCAGCCGTGGGGTTAACTGCATCTGCTATGTATTTGAGCTATTTCTCAGAGAGCAGGAGATTCTGTGGGAGGTTCCATAATGATTACATACCCTAAGTTTCAGACTGCAGAGGTCCCTAGGGGGAAATATAAGTAAAGTTGCTTTCTCTCCTCTTCACATCTCCTGCATGGGCTCTGCTTTTAGATTTCTATAGCTTGATCGGCTGCTGAGATCACAAACAGAAAGTGAAACAGACATTTTACAAATGTGTGCTAAAAACAGAGCTGGTTTGCAAGAAATCACATACAAATAATGCAGTACAGCCACTTCTGAGTTTTGTTTTTAGCAAAAAATCCCTACCTCTCGCGGTTTTTAAATCGCGGCATTTAATCGCGGTTTAAACCCGAAACCGCGAAAAATTGTGCAGCCCTAATAAAGGTATACCTCACTTTACAGCGCTTTGCTAAAACAGTGATTTGTGGAGCTGAAGTTCAACCCCCAAGGATTTTGAAACAGTGCTGAAGTCATCATGAGATTGCGAGAAAAGTAACTGGCACCATTTTGTTATGCTTAGTTCACTCTGTTTACAGCATTACAGTGCAATCTGTGTCTCAGTGCTATAATTTGGCAAATTTTACTACAGTAATTGTCAGTATTTTACAGGTACAGTATTTATTGAATACTAATTGAATACTGTGCTTTGCTAGTTTTAAACTAAATGAAGCCCTATTGCACACCTAATATATGTTAGTTTAAACATGGTTTCAAGTTTTTAAACACATTGGCAAGTGAAAATAAAGTTAAAACTGCCTTGTTTCACTTTAAGGCGGTTTTCACTTTACAGCGGGGCTCTGGTCCCTAACCCGCTGTATGAGTGAGGTATACCTGTATATTTGTATATATCTATACCTATATAGAATCATCTAAAATAAAACACACACACACACACATATATATATTTTACAAAAAAGGAGAGAAACAGTCTAGCGCAAAAACAAGTATAAGTAAAACACCAATCACAAATAAAAAATGTATACTGCAATACACTACACTAAATGCCTGTGGAGAAATCTCAACTAGAACCACACACGTATAATGGATGAAATATGTAGATGCAGTGATAGAGATTTTAAAAAAAATATTCATACAATATATATATCAAGACGTGTCAAGACATCAAGCTCGTGTATATATCTTGAAGAAAGAAGGGGGTGGGCAAATTCAATAAACACACAGTCCCAACGAAGAGAGAAAGATGTTCTGGGGGATAGCTTGAAAGCACACACGTCCCGTGATCCTCCCCCTGGTACGAGAACAACCCTCAATCATATGAGGTAAGGTATAGCCCACAAGATAGGAGTGATGTCTGCGTCTGCACACAATCCCCGTTAGTAAGCGGACGCTTGATCCGGGGCTGATCCTCTATGTTCTGGCTTGGAATCCTGTCCGCCAGTTGGTACAGCTTGCAGGTCCAGATATGGGGATGACAAATAAACAAGAATACACTAATAGTGCATTACCGTTTTATTCACAAACTATATACAATAAAATGCAGGTCCTTACAGCAATAAACTTCAATCCTATGATGTAAGTGTAACGCTCAAAAGTAAGTTTTATTGCTGTAAGGACCTGCATTTTATTGTATATAGTTTGTTAATAAAACGGTAATGAACTATTAGTGTATTCTCTTTTGATTTTTTTTATCCCCATATCTGGACCTGCAAGCTGTACCGACTGGCGGACAGGATTCCAAGCCAGAACATAGAGGATCAGCCCAGATCAAGGGGCAAAAGTCGAATTCAAACTTATGATTCAGATAGATCATTCAGTTTTGAGTTGCTTTTCAATTTAGCACTGCTATCAAATGTATTTCATTATCTTGGTAACCTCTGTTGAAAAGCATAGCTAGGTTATCTCAGGATCATCAATGCACTAGCTGGTGATTGTTTGCTACACACTTATGCCTCTTGTCATTGGCTCGCAAAGCAATAAAGGCCCGTGTATATGTTTGAAACACATTCATTTGCACCTTATTTGAGGATTGACTGTCCCTGTCTATGTATATATGTACATTTACATAGGCATATGTATTGAGTACTTGATATCCTTTACAGCTAAGGAGATCTTCATTTAAAGTGAGATCATGACCCAATATCTAGAAATGGTGCATAGCATTCTCTTTTTGTTAATGTTTCTTTCTAAGTCACAGTCACAATGTTGGGATTGTCAATTACAGTACAACCATCTTTATAACCAGGCTTTAAAATGGGATTATGCATTTGTGACTGGGAGTTCAAAAGGAACCTATTGTACATTTATGAGGCTTCGATATTGCAATAGAGCGGTTTCACGGTATACAATGTGAAAACTGTTAAAATCCAGTTTTAGACGTTGACATAAGTCCTTATCTTGTATAAGTCCTTATATTATTTAACTTGTATAATTTAGAAAGCAGAAGGACAAAGATGGTACAAGTACTCCTAGATACTATCAAATATATTAATAAAACATATGCATAATTCTAAATAAATATAGAAAACCTTAGCATTATCGGAGAATGGGCTTTGTTTTAAAGCCAATATTTTGTTTTGGTGTTTTTTTTTTTTAACAAATGTAGTATATAACAAGTTTATTAGAGGCTTATTTCTTTCCTAAGATATGGTGACTCCACGGAACCATCAATTACTAGTGGGAATACCACTCCTGGCCTGCAGGAGGAGGCAAAGAGCACCACAGCAAAGCTGCTATATATGTCACTTCCCTTACCCATAACCCCCAGTGCATGGAGGAGGTGAAGTAATTAGGTGTTCCTGATTAAGATTATTCTATCAAGATTTTTTTATTTTGAAGTCTGGGCAAGATTGCTCTGGCCTTCCATCACTATTTGGGTCTAACTGTACTCCACGTTAGTCTCTTCGGCAGGGCTGTGGTAGCTTTAAAGCAGTTATGAACTTGTAAAGTAGGCTTTGCTGCATTTTTCTAACATGTTGCTGCCCTGGTATAGAAAGCCTGAGTAAGCTTACTCTGTCTTTCTTTTTACAAAGGTCTCTGTGAGGAGTGGCATCCTCTCAAACTTTGTGAGTCGTCTGACTGGCGGACGGCTAGATTGCAGGTAAGTGCCTTTTGTTCTTCTGGGGCTAGAAGGCTGGCACTGAAGGGGTTAAGCCCTGTCTGCTTTTAATGTGGGACAAATATCCTTATGAAGGATAGGTAGGCAGTGTACATGCACTTTAAGGGCATGTGAAGGAGACTTAGGGGTTAATTCTTTTCATGGAGGTTAACCGTTTATGGAGTTTAAACTGTAACTTTAAATTCATTTTATTAACTTCTTGTAAGTTGTATATCTATACCTGGTACTCCTATAGTTTCAGTTTCATGGGAAGGGAGTTATTTTATTTCCTTTGCGTATGTGTAAGATAGTTTTCAGGGGTTAAGTCCTTACTCTTTCTGCCTGGGGAAAGTGCAAGACATGAGTTTTGTACCGCTGCTTCTAGTTTTATGTTTAGCAGCCCCGCCCGGGTCCCTTATGTTTTATTTTCTTGTTAGGGACCGTTAGGACAGCGCGGTTTCTTTCTGGCGCCTTCCTATGGGGCTAAGTGAAATGTCACGATGTTCAGGTAGCGAGGTCATTTTTTACTTATGGAGCAACATAGTTTTTCCTTCCAGTTTAGCTTTGGAAGTGTATTTGCTGCTGGAACTCGGTGGGGTGAAGTGCTTCACGCCATGCCGATTTGTGGGTCCTCCTCTTCTTCTTGGAAGTGGAGCGGCGCCATTTTTAAAATTACCCGTTTTTCTGGGGACTCTGCATTGTTCTCTGGATTGAGAACGGAGCAGAGTCATGGTTGTTTGTTTGTTTGTTTATGATAGTTCTGAGAACTCCACTTAGCTCTCTCTCTCTCACAATCTCTAAGAGCTGCAGTGGTAGAATGTAGCAGCTATAGACAGCACATAAATGTCTGCCCGTGTATCAATAAGAGTTATCAGTCCCAATATGAATGATATGCTCTGGGAACTTGGTTTTATAAAATTGGGTTTTATTATAAGTATTTATGTGTTTGAATCATTAAAATGGTCTCTGGAGATACATTCTGTTTCTCTTGTTAAGTGTATCCAGTCCACGGATCATCCATTACTTATGGGATATTAACTCCTCCCCAACAGGAAGTGCAAGAGGATTCACCCAGCAGAGCTGCTATATAGCTCCTCCCCTAACTGCCATTACCAGTCATTCTCTTGCACCCAACGACTAGATAGGATGTGTGCGAGGACTATGGTGATTATATTTAGTTTTATACCTTCAATCAAAAGTTTGTTATTTTATAATAGCACCGGAGTGTGTTATTCCTTCTCTGGTAGAATTTGAAGAAGAATCTACCTGAGTTTTTACTATGATTTTAGCCGGCGTAGTTAAGATCATATTGCTGTTTCTCGGCCATCTGAGGAGAGGTAAACTTCAGATCAGGGGACAGCGGGCAGATTAATCTGCAAAGAGGTATGTAGCAGCTTATTATTTTCTGACAATGGAATTGATGAGAAAATTCTGCCATACCGATATAATGTAAACTCAGCCTTAAATGCAGTAGCAGCAACTGGTATCAGGCTGTCATGTATGTATATTTTACACTTCAGTATTCTGGGGAATGGCACTTCACTGGAATTATACTGTGTGCATAAGACTTTAGCCTAATTTGCAGGGACTGGCAACAGGCTCTTTAATAACACTTAATTTATGTTAAACGTTTTTTGCTGGCATGTAAAATTGTTTCATTTTCTGAGGTACTGGGTGAATAAAATGTTTTGGGCATTATTTTTTCCACTTGACAGTTGTTTTATTTAATTTATGACAGTTTACTGATCTCTCTCACTGTTGTGTGTGAGGGGGAGGTCAAAAAATTCAGTCAGAAGCTCATTGTATTTCCTGCATGATCCGGTTCATCTCTACAGAACTCAGGGGTCTTCAAAACTTGTTTTGAGGGAGGTAATCATTCACAGCAGAGCTGTGAGATTGTAGTTGACTGTGATAAAAAACGTTTATTTCTGTAACTTTTTTTTCTGCTATCAGGGTTAGTTATCCTTCGCTAATGGGAACAAGCCTTTGCTAAAATTGTGTTTTTTACAAAGATTTGATGCTATAACCTTTCAGTTTATTAACTTTCAACTGTCATAACTCTTTCTGTGCTTCTTATAGGCACAGTACGTTTTCATATTATAGTAAATTACTTGAAAAGTATTTCCAAGTTGCTAGTTTATTTGCTAGTGTGTTAAACATGTCTGATTCAGAGGAAGACATCTGTGCTATATGTGCTAATGCCAAAGTGGAGCCCAATAGAAATTTATGTACTAACTGTATTGATGCTACTTTAAATAAAAGTCAATCTGTACAAATTGAACACATTTCACCAAACAACGAGGGGAGAGTTATGCCGACTAACTCGCCTCACGTGTCAGTACCTGCATCTCCCGCTCGGGGGGTGCGTGATATTGTGGCGCCGAGTAAATCTGGGCGGCCATTACAAATCACATTACAGGATATGGCTACTGTTATGACTGAAGTTTTGGCTAAATTACCAGAACTAAGAGGTAAGCGTGATCACTCTGGGGTGAGAACAGAGTGCACTGATAATGTTAGGGCCATGTCAGATACTGCGTCACAACTTGCAGAACATGAGGACGGAGAGCTTCATTCTGCGGCTGACGGTTCTGATCCAAACAGATTGGATTCAGATATTTCAAATTTTAAATTTAAGCTGGAAAACCTCCGTGTATTACTAGGGGAGGTGTTAGCGGCTCTGAATGATTGTAACACAGTTGCAATACCAGAAAAAATGTGTAGGTTGGATAAATATTTTGCGGTACCGTCGAGTACTGACGTTTTTCCTATACCTAAGAGACTTACTGAAATTGTTACTAAGGAGTGGGATAGACCCAGTGTGCCGTTCTCACCCCCTCCGATATTTAGAAAGATGTTTCCAATAGACACCACCACACGGGACTTATGGCAAACGATCCCTAAGGTGGAGGGAGCAGTTTCTACTTTAGCTAAGCGTACCACTATCCCGGTGGAGGATAGCTGTGCCTTTTCAGATCCAATGGATAAAAAGTTAGAGGGTTACCTTAAGAAAATGTTTGTTCAACAAGGTTTTATATTGCAACCCCTTGCATGCATTGCGCCTGTCACGGCTGCAGCAGCATTTTGGTTTGAGTCTCTGGAAGGGACACTTGAATCAGCTCCATTAGATGAGATTACACACAGGCTTAAAGCTCTTAAGTTAGCTAACTCATTTATTTCAGATGCCGTAGTACATTTAACTAAGCTTACGGCTAAGAATTCCGGATTCGCCATTCAGGCGCGCAGAGCACTGTGGCTAAAATCCTGGTCAGCTGACGTTACTTCTAAGTCTAAATTTCTTAATATACCTTTCAAAGGGCAGACCTTATTCGGGCCCGGATTGAAAGAAATTATCGCTGACATTACAGGAGGTAAAGGCCATGCCCTGCCTCAAGACAGAGCCAAACCTAAGGCTAGACAATCTAATTTTCGTTCCTTTCGGAATTTCAAAGCAGGAGCAGCATCAACTTCCTCTGCTCCAAAACAAGAAGGATCTGTTGCTCGCTACAGACAAGGCTGGAGACCTAACCAGTCCTGGAACAAGGGCAAGCAGGCCAGGAAACCTGCTGGTGCCCCTAAAACAGCATGAATTGAGGGCCCCCGATCCGGGAACGGATCTAGTGGGGGGCAGACTTTCTCTCTTCGCCCAGGCTTGGGCAAGAGATGTCCAGGATCCCTGGGCGCTAGAGATAATATCTCAGGGATACCTTCTGGACTTCAAATACTCTCCCCCAAGAGAGAGATTTCATCTGTCAAGGTTGTCAACAAACCAAATAAAGAAAGAGGCGTTTCTACGCTGCGTACAAGAGCTTTTATTAATGGGAGTAATCCATCCAGTTCCACGGTCGGAACAGGGACAAGGGTTTTACTCAAATCTGTTTGTGGTTCCCAAAAAAGAGGGAACTTTCAGGCCAATCCTGGATTTAAAGATCCTAAACAAATTCCTAAGAGTTCCATCGTTCAAAATGGAGACTATTCGGACAATTTTACCCATGATCCAAAAGGGTCAGTACATGACCACAGTGGATTTAAAGGATGCTTACCTTCACATACCGATTCACAAAGATCATTACCGGTATCTAAGGTTTGCCTTTCTAGACAGGCATTACCAGTTTGTAGCTCTTCCATTCGGATTGGCTACGGCTCCGAGAATCTTCACAAAGGTTCTGGGTGCTCTTCTGGCGGTACTAAGACCGCGAGGAATTGCAGTAGCTCCGTACCTAGACGACATTCTGATACAAGCTTCAAGCTTTCAAACTGCCAAGTCTCATACAGAGTTAGTACTGGCATTTCTAAGGTCGCATGGATGGAAGGTGAACGAAAAGAAGAGTTCTCTCTTTCCACTCACAAGAGTTCCCTTCTTGGGGACTCTTATAGATTCTGTAGAAATGAAGATTTACCTGACAGAAGACAGGTTAACAAAGCTTCAAAATGCATGCCGTGTCCTTCATTCCATTCAACACCCGTCAGTAGCTCAGTGCATGGAGGTGATCGGCTTAATGGTAGCAGCAATGGACATAGTACCCTTTGCACGCCTACATCTCAGACCGCTGCAATTGTGCATGCTAAGTCAGTGGAATGGGGATTACTCAGACTTGTCCCCTACTCTGAATCTGGATCAAGAGACCAGAAATTCTCTTCTATGGTGGCTTTCTCGGCCACATCTGTCCAGGGGGATGCCATTCAGCAGGCCGGACTGGACAATTGTAACAACAGACGCCAGCCTACTAGGTTGGGGCGCTGTCTGGAATTCTCTGAAGGCTCAGGGACAATGGAATCAGGAGGAGAGTCTCCTACCAATAAACATTCTGGAATTGAGAGCAGTTCTCAATGCCCTTCTGGCTTGGCCCCAGTTAACAACTCGGGGGTTCATCAGGTTTCAGTCGGACAACATCACGACTGTAGCTTACATCAACCATCAGGGAGGGACAAGAAGCTCCCTAGCAATGATGGAAGTATCAAAGATAATTCGCTGGGCAGAGTCTCACTCTTGCCACCTGTCAGCAATCCACATCCCGGGAGTGGAGAACTGGGAGGCGGATTTCTTAAGTCGTCAGACTTTTCATCCGGGGGAGTGGGAACTTCATCCGGAGGTCTTTGCCCAAATACTTCGACGTTGGGGCAAACCAGAGATAGATCTCATGGCATCTCGACAGAACGCCAAGCTTCCTCGTTACGGGTCCAGATCCAGGGATCCGGGAGCGGTTCTGATAGATGCTTTGACAGCACCTTGGACCTTCGGGATGGCTTATGTGTTTCCACCCTTCCCGATGCTTCCTCGATTGATTGCCAGAATCAAACAGGAGAGAGCATCAGTGATTCTAATAGCGCCTGCATGGCCACGCAGGACTTGGTATGCAGATCTAGTGGACATGTCATCCTGTTCACCTTGGTCGCTACCTCTGAAACAGGACCTTCTGATCCAGGGTCCCTTCAAACATCAAAATCTAATTTCTCTGAAGCTGACTGCTTGGAAATTGAACGCTTGATTTTATCAAAACGTGGTTTCTCCAACATAGGTGTGTCCGGTCCACGGCGTCATCCTTACTTGTGGGATATTCTCTTCCCCAACAGGAAATGGCAAAGAGCCCAGCAAAGCTGGTCACATGATCCCTCCTAGGCTCCGCCTACCCCAGTCATTCTCTTTGCCGTTGTACAGGCAACATCTCCACGGAGATGGCTTAGAGTTTTTTAGTGTTTAACTGTAGTTTTTATTATTCAATCAAGAGTTTGTTATTTTGAAATAGTGCTGGTATGTACTATTTACTCAGAAACAGAAAAGAGATGAAGATTTCTGTTTGTATGAGGAAAATGATTTTAGCAACCGTAACTAAAATCCATGGCTGTTCCACACAGGACTGTTGAGAGCAATTAACTTCAGTTGGGGGAACAGTGTGCAGTCTCTTGCTGCTTGAGGTATGACACATTCTAACAAGACGATGTAATGCTGGAAGCTGTCATTTTCCCTATGGGATCCGGTAAGCCATGTTTATTACGATCATAAATAAGGGCTTCACAAGGGCTTATTAAGACTGTAGACTGTTTCTGGGCTAAATCGATTCAAAAGCTTAAGCAGAGCCTCATTTTCGCGCCGGTGTGGCGCACTTGTTTTTGAGAGGCATGGCATGCAGTCGCATGTGAGAGGAGCTCTGATACTTAGAAAAGACTTTCTGAAGGCGTCATTTGGTATCGTATTCCCCTTTGGGCTTGGTTGGGTCTCAGCAAAGCAGATACCAGGGACTGTAAAGGGGTTAAAGTTTAAAACGGCTCCGGTTCCGTTATTTTAAGGGTTAAAGCTTCCAAATTTGGTGTGCAATACTTTTAAGGCTTTAAGACACTGTGGTGAAAAGAGTTCTCTATCCCCGTCAACAAGGGTTCCCTTCTTGGGAACAATTATAGACTCCTTAGAAATGAGGATTTCTCCAACATAGGTGTGTCCGGTCCACGGCGTCATCCTTACTTGTGGGATATTCTCTTCCCCAACAGGAAATGGCAAAGAGCCCAGCAAAGCTGGTCACATGATCCCTCCTAGGCTCCGCCTACCCCAGTCATTCTCTTTGCCGTTGTACAGGCAACATCTCCACGGAGATGGCTTAGAGTTTTTTAGTGTTTAACTGTAGTTTTTCATTATTCAATCAAGAGTTTGTTATTTTCAAATAGTGCTGGTACGTACTATTTACTCAGAAACAGAAAAGAGATGAAGAATTCTGTTTGTATGAGGAAAATGATTTTAGCAACCGTAACTAAAATCCATGGCTGTTCCACACAGGACTGTTGAGAGCAATTAACTTCAGTTGGGGGAACAGTTTGCAGTCCCTTGCTGCTTGAGGTATGACACATTCTAACAAGACGATGTAATGCTGGAAGCTGTCATTTTCCCTATGGGATCCGGTAAGCCATGTTTATTACGATTGTAAATAAGGGCTTCACAAGGGCTTATTTAAACTGTAGACTTTTTCTGGGCTAAATCGATTGATTATTAACACATATTTAGCCTTGAGGAATCATTTTATCTGGGTATTTTGATATAATAATATCGGCAGGCACTGTTTTAGACACCTTATTCTTTAGGGGCTTTCCCAAAGCATAGGCAGAGTCTCATTTTCGCGCCGGTGTTGCGCACTTGTTTTTGAGAGGCATGGCATGCAGTCGCATGTGAGAGGAGCTCTGATACTTATAAAGGACTTCTGAAGGCGTCATTTGGTATCGTATTCCCCTTTGGGTTTGGTTGGGTCTCAGCAAAGCAGATACCAGGGACTGTAAAGGGGTTTAAAGCTTAAAACGGCTCCGGTTCCGTTATTTTAAGGGTTAAAGCTTCCAAAATTGGTGTGCAATATTTTCAAGGCTTTAAGACGCTGTGGTGAAAATTTGGTGAATTTTGAACAATTCCTTCATGTTTTTTCGCAATTGCAGTAATAAAGTGTGTTCAGTTTAAAATTTAAAGTGACAGTAACGGTTTTATTTTAAAACGTTTTTTGTACTTTCTGATCAAGTTTATGCCTGTTTAACATGTCTGAACTACCAGATAGACTGTGTTCTGAATGTGGGGAAGCCAGAATTCCTATTCATTTAAATAAATGTGATTTATGTGATAATGACAATGATGCCCAAGATGATTCCTCAAGTGAGGGGAGTAAGCATGGTACTGCATCATTCCCTCCTTCGTCTACACGAGTCTTGCCCACTCAGGAGGCCCCTAGTACATCTAGCGCGCCAATACTCCTTACTATGCAACAATTAACGGCTGTAATGGATAATTCTGTCAAAAACATTTTAGCCAAAATTAACCCTTGTCAGCGTAAGCGTGGCTGCTCTGTTTTAGTTACTGAAGAGCAGGACGACGCTGATATTAATATCTCTGAAGGGCCCCTAACCCAATCTGAGGGGGCCAGGGAGGTTTTGTCTGAGGGAGAAATTACTGATTTAGGGAACATTTCTCAGCAGGCTGAATCTGATGTGATTACATTTAAATTTAAATTGGAACATCTCCGCATTTTGCTTAAGGAGGTATTATCCACTCTGGATGATTGTGAAAATTTAGTCATCCCAGAGAAACTATGTAAAATGGACAAGTTCCTAGAGGTGCCGGGGCTCCCAGAAGCTTTTCCTATACCCAAGCGGGTGGCGGACATTGTTAATAAAGAATGGGAAAGGCCCGGTATTCCTTTCGTCCCTCCCCCCATATTTAAAAAATTGTTTCCTATGGTCGACCCCAGAAAGGACTTATGGCAGTCAGTCCCCAAGGTCGAGGGAGCGGTTTCTACTTTAAACAAACGCACCACTATTCCCATAGAGGATAGTTGTGCTTTCAAAGATCCTATGGATAAAAAATTAGAAGGTTTGCTTAAAAAGATGTTTGTTCAGCAGGGTTACCTTCTACAACCCATTTCATGCATTGTCCCTGTCACTACTGCCGCATATTTCTGGTTTGATGAACTGCTTAAGGTGCTCGATAGTGACTCTCCTCCTTATGAGGAGATTATGGACAGAATCAATGCTCTCAAATTGGCTAATTCTTTCACTCTAGACGCCTCTTTGCAATTGGCTAAGTTAGCGGCTAAGAACTCTGGGTTTGCTATTGTGGCGCGCAGAGCGCTTTGGTTGAAATCTTGGTCGGCTGATGCGTCTTCCAAGAACAAGCTACTAAACATTCCTTTCAAGGGGAAAACGCTGTTTGGTCCTGACTTGAAAGAGATTATCTCTGATATCACTGGGGGTAAGGGCCACGCCCTTCCTCAGGATCGGCCCTTCAAGGCAAAAAATAGACCTAATTTTCGTCCCTTTCGTAAAAACGGACCAGCCCAAGGTGCTACGTCCTCTAAGCAAGAGGGTAATACTTCTCAGGCCAAGCCAGCTTGGAGACCAATGCAAGGCTGGAACAAGGGAAAGCAGGCCAAGAAACCTGCCACTGCTACCAAGACAGCATGAAATATTGGCCCCCGATCCGGGACCGGATCTGGTGGGGGGCAGACTCTCTCTCTTCGCTCAGGCTTGGGCAAGAGATGTTCTGGATCCTTGGGCGCTAGAAATAGTCTCCCAGGGTTATCTTCTGGAATTCAAGGGACTTCCCCCAAGGGGGAGGTTCCACAGGTCGCAGTTGTCTTCAGACCACATAAAAAGACAGGCGTTCTTACATTGTGTAGAAGACCTGTTAAAAATGGGAGTGATTCATCCTGTTCCATTAAGAGAACAAGGGATGGGGTTCTACTCCAATCTGTTCATAGTTCCCAAAAAAGAGGGAACGTTCAGACCAATCCTAGATCTCAAGATCTTAAACAAATTTCTCAAGGTCCCATCGTTCAAGATGGAAACCATTCGAACTATCCTTCCTTCCATCCAGGAAGGTCAATTCATGACCACGGTGGATTTAAAGGATGCGTATCTACATATTCCTATCCACAAGGAACATCATCGGTTCCTAAGGTTTGCATTCCTGGACAAACATTACCAGTTCGTGGCGCTTCCTTTCGGATTAGCCACTGCTCCAAGGATTTTCACAAAGGTACTAGGGTCCCTTCTAGCGGTGCTAAGACCAAGGGGCATTGCAGTAGTACCTTACCTGGACGACATTCTGATTCAAGCGTCGTCCCTTCCTCAAGCAAAGGCTCACACGGACATTGTCCTGGCCTTTCTCAGATCTCACGGCTGGAAAGTGAACGTGGAAAAGAGTTCTCTATCCCCGTCAACAAGGGTTCCCTTCTTGGGAACAATTATAGACTCCTTAGAAATGAGGATCTTTCTAACAGAGGCCAGAAAAACAAAGCTTCTGGACTCTTGTCGGATACTTCATTCCGTTCCTCTTCCTTCCATAGCTCAGTGCATGGAAGTGATCGGGTTGATGGTAGCGGCGATGGACATAGTTCCTTTTGCGCGCATTCATCTAAGACCATTACAACTGTGCATGCTCAGTCAGTGGAATGGGGACTATACAGACTTGTCTCCGAAGATACAAGTAAATCAGAGAACCAGAGACTCACTCCGTTGGTGGCTGTCCCTGGACAATCTGTCTCAAGGGATGATGTTCCACAGACCAGAGTGGGTCATTGTCACGACCGACGCCAGTCTGATAGGCTGGGGCGCGGTCTGGGGATCCCTGAAAGCTCAGGGTCTTTGGTCTCGGGAAGAATCTCTTCTACCGATAAATATTCTGGAACTGAGAGCGATATTCAATGCTCTCCAGGCCTGGCCCCAGCTTGCGAGGACCAGGTTCATACGGTTTCAATCAGACAACATGACGACTGTTGCGTACATCAACCATCAGGGGGGAACAAGGAGTTCCCTAGCGATGGAAGAAGTAACCAAAATTATTCTTTGGGCGGAGTCTCACTCCTGCCACCTGTCTGCTATCCACATCCCAGGAGTGGAAAATTGGGAAGCGGATTTTCTGAGTCGGCAGACATTGCATCCGGGGGAGTGGGAACTCCATCCGGAAATCTTTGCCCAAGTCACTCACCTGTGGGGCATTCCAGACATGGATCTGATGGCCTCTCGTCAGAACTTCAAAGTTCCTTGCTACGGGGCCAGATCCAGGGATCCCAAGGCGGCTCTAGTGGATGCACTAGTAGCACCTTGGACCTTCAAACTAGCTTATGTGTTCCCGCCATTTCCTCTCATCCCCAGGCTGATAGCCAGGATCAAGCAGGAGAGGGCGTCGGTGATCTTGATAGCTCCTGCGTGGCCACGCAGGACTTGGTATGCAGATCTGGTGAATATGTCATCGGCTCCACCTTGGAAGCTACCTTTGAGACGAGACCTTCTTGTTCAGGGTCCGTTCGAACATCCGAATCTGGTTTCACTCCAGCTGACTGCTTGGAGATTGAACGCTTGATTTTATCGAAGCGAGGATTCTCAGATTCTGTTATCGATACTCTTGTTCAGGCCAGAAAGCCTGTGTCTAGAAAGATTTACCATAAAATTTGAAAAAAATATATCTGTTGGTGTGAATCTAAAGGATTCCCTTGGGACAAGGTTAAGATTCCTAGGATTCTATCCTTCCTTCAAGAAGGATTGGAAAAAGGATTATCTGCAAGTTCCCTGAAGGGACAGATTTCTGCCTTGTCGGTATTACTTCACAAAAAGCTGGCAGCTGTGCCAGATGTTCAAGCTTTTGTTCAGGCTCTGGTTAGAATCAAGCCTGTTTACAAACCTTTGACTCCTCCTTGGAGTCTCAATTTAGTTCTTTCAGTTCTTCAGGGGGTTCCGTTTAAACCCTTACATTCCGTTGATATTAAGTTATTATCTTGGAAAGTTTTGTTTTTAGTTGCGATTTCTTCTGCTAGAAGAGTCTCAGAATTATCTGCTCTGCAGTGTTCTCCTCCTTATCTGGTGTTCCATGCAGATAAGGTGGTTTTACGTACTAAACCTGGTTTTCTTCCAAAAGTTGTTTCTAACAAAAACATTAACCAGGAGATTATCGTACCTTCTCTGTGTCCAAAACCAGTTTCAAAGAAGGAACGTTTGTTGCACAATTTGGATGTTGTTCGCGCTCTAAAATTCTATTTAGATGCTACAAAGGATTTTAGACAAACATCTTCCTTGTTTGTTGTTTATTCAGGTAAAAGGAGAGGTCAAAAAGCAACTTCTACCTCTCTCTCTTTTTGGATTAAAAGCATCATCAGATTGGCTTACGAGACTGCCGGACGGCAGCCTCCCGAAAGAATCACAGCTCATTCCACTAGGGCTGTGGCTTCCACATGGGCCTTCAAGAACGAGGCTTCTGTTGATCAGATATGTAGGGCAGCGACTTGGTCTTCACTGCACACTTTTACCAAATTTTACAAGTTTGATACTTTTGCTTCTTCTGAGGCTATTTTTGGGAGAAAGGTTTTGCAAGCCGTGGTGCCTTCCATTTAGGTGACCTGATTTGCTCCCTCCCTTCATCCGTGTCCTAAAGCTTTGGTATTGGTTCCCACAAGTAAGGATGACGCCGTGGACCGGACACACCTATGTTGGAGAAAACAGAATTTATGTTTACCTTATAATTTTTTTTCTCCAACGGTGTGTCCGGTCCACGGCCCGCCCTGGTTTTTTTTTAATCAGGTCTGATATTTTATTTTCTTTAACTACAGTCACCACGGTACCATATGGTTTCTCCTATGCAAATATTCCTCCTTAACGTCGGTCGAATGACTGGGGTAGGCGGAGCCTAGGAGGGATCATGTGACCAGCTTTGCTGGGCTCTTTGCCATTTCCTGTTGGGGAAGAGAATATCCCACAAGTAAGGATGACGCCGTGGACCGGACACACCGTTGGAGAAAGAAATTTATCAGGTAAACATAAATTCTGTTTTTTCTGACAGAGGTCAGAAAAACAAAACTTCTAGACTCTTGTCGGATACTTCATTCCGTTCCTCTTCCTTCCATAGCTCAGTGCATGGAAGTGATCGGGTTGATGGTAGCGGCAATGGACATAGTTCCTTTTGCGCGCATTCATCTAAGACCATTACAACTGTGCATGCTCAGTCAGTGGAATGGGGACTATACAGACTTGTCTCCGAAGATACAAGTAAATCAGAGGACCAGAGACTCACTCCGTTGGTGGCTGTCCCTGGACAACCTGTCACAAGGGATGACATTCCGCAGACCAGAGTGGGTCATTGTCACGACCGACGCCAGTCTGATGGGCTGGGGCGCGGTCTGGGGATCCCTGAAAGCTCAGGGTCTTTGGTCTCGGGAAGAATCTCTTCTACCGATAAATATTCTGGAACTGAGAGCGATATTCAATGCTCTCAAGGCTTGGCCTCAGCTAGCGAGGACCAAGTTCATACGTTTTCAATCAGACAACATGACAACTGTTGCGTACATCAACCATCAGGGGGGAACAAGGAGTTCCCTAGCGATGGAAGAAGTGACCAAAATCATTCTATGGGCGGAGTCTCACTCCTGCCACCTGTCTGCTATCCACATCCCAGGAGTGGAAAATTGGGAAGCGGATTTTCTGAGTCGTCAGACATTGCATCCGGGGGAGTGGGAACTCCATCCGGAAATCTTTGCCCAAGTCACTCACCTGTGGGGCATTCCAGACATGGATCTGATGGCCTCTCGTCAGAACTTCAAAGTTCCTTGCTACGGGGCCAGATCCAGGGATCCCAAGGCGGCTCTAGTGGATGCACTAGTAGCACCTTGGACCTTCAAACTAGCTTATGTATTCCCGCCATTTCCTCTCATCCCCAGGCTGGTAGCCAGGATCAATCAGGAGAGGGCGTCGGTGATCTTGATAGCTCCTGCGTGGCCACGCAGGACTTGGTATGCAGATCTGGTGAATATGTCATCGGCTCCACCTTGGAAGCTACCTTTGAGACGAGACCTTCTTGTTCAGGGTCCGTTCGAACATCCGAATCTGGTTTCACTCCAGCTGACTGCTTGGAGATTGAACGCTTGATTTTATCGTAGCGAGGATTCTCAGATTCTGTTATCGATACTCTTGTTCAGGCCAGAAAGCCTGTCACTAGAAAGATTTACCACAAAATTTGGAAAAAATATATCTGTTGGTGTGAATCTAAAGGATTCCCTTGGGACAAGGTTAAGATTCCTAGGATTCTATCCTTCCTTCAAGAAGGATTGGAAAAAGGATTATCTGCAAGTTCCCTGAAGGGACAGATTTCTGCCTTGTCGGTGTTACTTCACAAAAAGCTGGCAGCTGTGCCAGATGTTCAAGCCTTTGTTCAGGCTCTGGTTAGAATCAAGCCTGTTTACAAACCTTTGACTCCTCCTTGGAGTCTCAATTTAGTTCTTTCAGTTCTTCAGGGGGTTCCGTTTGAACCCTTACATTCCGTTGATATTAAGTTATTATCTTGGAAAGTTTTGTTTTTAGTTGCAATTTCTTCTGCTAGAAGAGTTTCAGAATTATCTGCTCTGCAGTGTTCTCCTCCTTATCTGGTGTTCCATGCAGATAAGGTGGTTTTACGTACTAAACCTGGTTTTCTTCCAAAAGTTGTTTCTAACAAAAACATTAACCAGGAGATTATCGTACCTTCTCTGTGTCCGAAACCAGTTTCAAAGAAGGAACGTTTGTTGCACAATTTGGATGTTGTTCGCGCTCTAAAATTCTATTTAGATGCTACAAAGGATTTTAGACAAACATCTTCCTTGTTTGTTGTTTATTCAGGTAAAAGGAGAGGTCAAAAAGCAACTTCTACCTCTCTCTCTTTTTGGATTAAGAGCATCATCAGATTGGCTTACGAGACTGCCGGACGGCAGCCTCCCGAAAGAATCACAGCTCATTCCACTAGGGCTGTGGCTTCCACATGGGCCTTCAAGAACGAGGCTTCTGTTGATCAGATATGTAGGGCAGCGACTTGGTCTTCACTGCACACTTTTACCAAATTTTACAAGTTTGATACTTTTGCTTCTTCTGAGGCTATTTTTGGGAGAAAGGTTTTGCAAGCCGTGGTGCCTTCCATTTAGGTGACCTGATTTGCTCCCTCCCTTCATCCGTGTCCTAAAGCTTTGGTATTGGTTCCCACAAGTAAGGATGACGCCGTGGACCGGACACACCTATGTTGGAGAAAACAGAATTTATGTTTACCTGATAAATTTCTTTCTCCAACGGTGTGTCCGGTCCACGGCCCGCCCTGGTTTTTTAATCAGGTCTGATAATTTATTTTCTTTAACTACAGTCACCACGGTACCATATGGTTTCTCCTATGCAAATATTCCTCCTTAACGTCGGTCGAATGACTGGGGTAGGCGGAGCCTAGGAGGGATCATGTGACCAGCTTTGCTGGGCTCTTTGCCATTTCCTGTTGGGGAAGAGAATATCCCACAAGTAAGGATGACGCCGTGGACCGGACACACCGTTGGAGAAAGAAATTTATCAGGTAAACATAAATTCTGTTTTTTCTGAGTCAGTTATTGATACCTAATACAGGCTAGGAAGCCTGTTACCAGAAAGATTTACCATAAGATATGGCGCAAATACTTATATTGGTGCGAATCCAAGAGTTACTCATGGAGTAAGGTTAGGATTCCGAGGATATTGTCTTTTCTACAAGAAGGTTTAGAAAAGGGTTTATCCGCTAGTTCCTTAAAGGGACAGATTTCAGCTCTGTCCATTCTTTTACACAAACGTCTGTCAGAAGTTCCGGACGTTCAAGCTTTTTGTCAGGCTTTAGCTAGGATCAAGCCTGTGTTTAAAACTGTTGCTCCACCATGGAGTTTGAACTTAGTTCTTAATGTTTTACAGGGGGTTCCGTTTGAACCCCTTCATTCCATTGATATCAAGTTGTTATCTTGGAAAGTTCTGTTTTTAATGGCGATTTCCTCGGCTCGAAGAGTCTCTGAGTTATCTGCCTTACATTGTGATTCTCCTTATCTGATTTTTCATTCAGACAAGGTAGTTCTGCGTACTAAACCTGGGTTCCTACCTAAGGTGGTCACTAACAGGAATATCAATCAAGAGATTGTGGTTCCATCTTTGTGTCCTAATCCTTCTTCGAAAAAGGAACGTCTGCTACACAATCTAGATGTAGTCCGTGCCCTGAAATTTTATCTACAGGCAACTAAGGATTTTCGACAAACGTCTTCCCTGTTTGTCGTTTATTCTGGTCAGAGGAGAGGTCAAAAATCTTCGGCTACCTCTCTCTCCTTTTGGCTTCGTAGCATAATACGGTTAGCCTATGAGACTGCTGGACAGCAGCCTCCTGAAAGAATTACAGCACATTCTACTAGAGCTGCGTCTTCCACTTGGGCCTTTAAGAATGAGGCTTCTGTTGAACAGATTTGCAAGGCTGCAACTTGGTCTTCTCTTCATACTTTTTCCAAATTTTACAAATTTGACACTTTTGCTTCTTCGGAGGCTGTTTTTGGGAGAAAGGTTCTTCAGGCAGTGGTTCCTTCCGTATAAAGAGCCTGCCTGTCCCTCCCATCATCCGTGTACTTTAGCTTTGGTATTGGTATCCCATAAGTAATGGATGATCCGTGGACTGGATACACTTAACAAGAGAAAACATAATTTATGCTTACCTGATAAATTTATTTCTCTTGTGGTGTATCCAGTCCACGGCCCGCCCTGTCACTTTAAGGCAGGTAATTTTTCCATTAAACTACAGTCACCACTGCACCCTATGGTTTTCCTTTCTCTGCATGTTTTCGGTCGAATGACTGGTAATGGCAGTTAGGGGAGGAGCTATATAGCAGCTCTGCTGGGTGAATCCTCTTGCACTTCCTGTTGGGGAGGAGTTAATATCCCATAAGTAATGGATGATCCGTGGACTGGATACACCACAAGAGAAATAAATTTATCAGGTAAGCATAAATTATGTTTTTTATTGCACATCTGTTCTTCATTTTTACATTAAATCTTTGAAGAAATGCAGATTTTCTTTGTAGAGTCTTGCGCTCCTAAGAATTATTTAAAATATTTATTTTTTCTGTACCTTTGATTTTGCAAATGCTATTTAATGTACAGATTGGTTTGAACTTCATGTCTCCTAGGATGTTGCTGTTAAGGCACTGCCACAGCTTTCTCCTTTTATGTCCCAAGCCTCTATGGCATCACATGCAGTGCCCTGCGGTTCCTCACAATCTCCTGGAGGAGTGTTTGCCTGCAGATTGTGCAGCTAAGGTATTCTTGCAATATCTGAAGCTTTAGCTGCCTTTCTTTTACAGGGAAAGTGCAAGAGGATATTTATATATTTAGATAGTAAGGTTTCTGTTCCATTTCCACTATATAATTTTCCTTCCCTCATTAGTCTCATGCGGTGCAGTAACTAGTAGCTTTTGAGGGTTTTATATCAGATTCGTTCAGTATAATTCCTTCATCTGATGCTGAAGAGTTACCTTAAGATTTAAGCTTGAACACCTTTGTGTATAGTAAGGAGGTTTTGGCTAATTTGGAGCAACTGATACGCATGTCATTGTCAACCCTAAGAATTTTTCACAGGAATGGGAGAGGTCAGGGTTTCCTTTTTTCCCATCTCTTGCCATTATAAAGATGTTTTCTGTCGCTGTCTCCATTAAATATCACGGTGCACAGTGCCTTAAGTAGTAGGGCATTTCTACTCTGGCTATGAGAAATACAATTCCTAGAGGGGATAGCTTTTCTTTTCAGGAGGACTAAGCTGGGTCTTACATGGAAGTTTGGTATGCCACTGTGTCAAGTGTAACATCGTATGGGTGCAATGCCTTTTACAATTCCATTTTGGTAGTGACTCCTTTGGAGCAGATTCAGTACAGAATTAAGGCTCTTAAGTTAGTCAATTCCTTATTTCTGATGCTCTCATGCATTTTCTGACGGGAGTCAAGATATCTGGCTTCTCTGTACTAGCCTGTGGGGCGTTTTGGACAGTGGATTTTTCCTCTGAGTCCAAATTTCTGGTACATCCGTAAAAGGATAAAACCTTGTTTGGTCCTGTTTTGTAAGTCGTAGTTCTGATATTAAAGGAGTTTGCCCCCAATCCGGGATTAGTCCTAGTGGGGGGTTAATTTTCTCTGTCTTCAAACTTAGATACGAGATATCCCAGATAGTCTGTGGACATAGTACATCAGGGTTTCTACGTAGTAGTCCTTCCTTCTCCGTCTGAGGCAGGTTCCACCTTTTAATTTTATCTGCAGGCCAGATAATGGTGAGTGCTTTGGGATTTCTCTTCCCTGTGAGGGATAGTTTCAGTTCCTGTAAGAGATCAGGGCCTAGGATTTTATCATTCCTCTTTGAGGTTCCTGATTAGGAGGGAATGTTTCATTCTATAGTAGACCTAAAGTGTTTCAATAGGTTGGGTACCATTCTTCAATTGGAAACCAGTGGTTCAATTCTTCCTTTTTACCTGGGAAAGGTCAATTCATAGTGACCATTATCCTGGAGGACGCGTATATTGCAGGTTCCTGAGGTTTGTCTTTCTGTCATACATTTTCAGTTTGTGGCTCTTCCCTTTGGCCTTGCCATGGTTCTCAGAGGCACTGTATTGGTATTAATCAGGTTTCAGGGAGTTGCTGTGGTGCCATTCCTGGATGTCATTTTGGTTCAGGCGCCATATGTTCAACAAACAATCTATCATACTGAGATATTGTTGTCTGTCTTCATTCCTTGATTGAAAGGGAATCTGAAAATAGGTTCCCTTGGTCCAGAGGTAGTTTCTTAGGGACCAGATTGGTTTACTTTACTCTGAGGTTATTTTTTGACAGAGGTCAGGACATAGAGGATTTTTTTTCCTCTTTCCGCTTTCGGCACTCTACGGTTTGGCCTTTTAGGGGCCTGATGTATGGAATGGTCTGATGATTGCTTCGTTGGACCTCATCCCTTTTTCTTATCTATCTGAGAGTCTGCGGTATGCATGTTCAGATAGTGGACCAAGGATTTTGTGGCTCTGTCTCAGAGGATAGTTTTAGATCTGCCGACATGAGATTCTTCTCTGTGATTCAGGGAGGGGAATTAGTGGTAGAGCGCTCGCTTTGCTTGTGAGAGGTAGCAGGATCATTGCCCACATTCTCCAGAGTGTTTTGGGTTTCTCAGGAGCATCTGTCTTGAGGCACATTCTTCTGGAGACCTTTCTGAGTATTAGTCTTGGTCGCTAGCCTTTTGGGTTGGTGACTATGTTCTTCGGGGTAGCTTGCTCTCCACATCACCATCTTGGAGTGGAGAGCGATCTAAAGTGTTCTGACGACTTGGCCTCCGTTGTCCTTTCCGTTTTTTCAGGCTATAGTTGCTATTTCTTCTCAAGTGGTTTACACTAACCACCTGGGAGGACCCTGAAGTTTTCTCTGCCATGATTAGCGTGAATTGTTCGGTGGGAGGATGCTCACATTCTAGTTTATCGACGTTTATTCACGTTTCAGTGTATACTGGGTGCGGACTTCCTGAGCTGTTGGTTTTTTCATCCCGGGTGTGGGTTTTCTCGGAGGGGTTCTCCAGGTTAACTTCCACATGGGAGGTGCTGGAGTTGGAGATAACAGTTCACCAATTTTCCAGGTTATGTTTTGGGTCAGTGATTAGTAGGCTGCTCTGCTAAATACCCTGGCGGTTCCTTGGGATTAGAGTCTGATGGCTCTCCTCTACGAGTCTTTGCTTGTATCAAAAGGGAGTGAGCATCAGTATGGTTATAAGTTCTTGCATAGTCGCAGTATCTTATTTTCAGACCTAGCGGAGATGTGTTTTTTTCCACCTTGGTGGTTGTTCCTGTGGAAGGACCTTCTAGTTCAGGGTCTTTCTTTCATTCAACTTCTTTTTCTCTGAAGCTTTCTGCTTGGAGATTGTCTGCTTAGTTATGTCTGTGTGGTTTTTCTTTTACCATAAGGTATGGGTTATTTTCCTGATTGGTGTGAATCCATAGACTTCTCTTGGAAGTAGGGTCAGGATTTTTAGGGGATTTGCCCTTCTCCAGGTCGGTCTGGAGGATGGTTTTACACTAGTGTCTGGCGGATGTGCCAGACGTGTAATTCTTTTTTCAGAACCTGTTTAGTATCAGGCCTGTTTGTTGCTCTTCTTGGAGCTTTATCTTTGTTTTAAGGTTTTTGCAGCAGGTTCAGTTTGAGCCTTAGCATTCCATAAAATTTTATAGTTTTTTTGTTATATACTCTGCTTGGTGAGTTCAGGTACTCTGGGCTTTGCAGTGTGATTCGTTTTATCTTTTTGGATAAAGCGTTTTTTTATCCTGGGTGGAAATTTTGTTTGGGAATTGTTGTTCCCTCTCTGTGTCCTCATTCTTATTTTTTGAGGTACATGTATGCACAATTTGGATGATGTGCAGGCTTCTGTTTTTTTGTTTGTTTTCTCTTTATTAGAAAACTACTGCTACTTCTCTTTTTTTCTGGTTGAAAAGTTTACTTAGTTTGTTTTTCAGAACTGTGGGGCTGCAGTTTCCTGAGAGAGTTATAGCTCATTATTCGAGGGTTGTCTCTTCTTTTTGGGCTTTCAAAATGAAGTTTCTGTGAAACAGATTTGCAAGTCTGCAAATGTTACAAATTTGATTTGTTGTCTCGTTTGAGGCTTCTTTTGGGATATAGGTTCTTCAAGCAGTGGTTTAGGTTCTGTTTAGGTTACCTGTCTTGTCCCTCCCTAATCACCTGTGTCCTCTAGCTTGGGTATTGGTTCCCACTAGTAATTGATGATTCTGTGAACTCACCATATCTTAGGAAAGAAAACATAATATTCTTTCTGGATATGGTGAGTCCACGACCCACCCTTTATTTTAAGACAGTTATTTTTTCTAAAACCTCAGGCACCTCTACACCTTTGTGTTATCTTCTTTTTCCATTTACCTTCGGCTGAATGACTGGGGGTTATGGGTAAGCGAAGTGACATATATAGCAGCTTTGCTGTGGTGCTCTTTGCTTCCTCCTGCAGGCCAGGAGTGGTATTCCCACTAGTAATTGATGATTCCGTGGACTCACCATATCCGTAAATAAATACATTTATGAGGTAAGCATAAATTATGTTTTTATAGTGGGTGTTAAGTCAGTGGCTGCAGACTAGAGCCCTCTGTGCAAATGGCATTATGCTTGATATATCATACAATTAGTTAAACGTCATATTATTTGCTTTCTATAGCTCTTAACCACCTGTATTCCAAGGAGCACACAGACACCCTGCAATTCTGAGCCAAATTCATTTTCAGGACTAACTAAATAATATAGTATTTACTTTATTATTTCAGTGAAAATGTCTGAATTGCCTATTTAACTGTTAGATCATTGTCTATTTACCAGATTCATTGTAGTAGTTGGAACTCTTTCACATGTCTTTCTTAATGAAAACTAAAGCAAATACTTATTTTCGCAAAGAGTGTGTTTATATTTAATGCTGCTACTGCAGCTGAGGTTTCTTGGTAATGAAATGGGAATCACTTGGTTTTCTTCTGCTCATTTTAATTACTCCATTTAATACTACTTTTGAAACAGAGCCTGAGTTCAAAGTGCTGTGACAAAAAACAGCTTTATGTCCAGGGATTGATCAGTGTTTCTGGCTGCTGCAATGTGAGGGGTATTGCCTGCAAAATAGTATGAGAATTTTAATGGAAACTTGATAATTTTTTATCTGTATATTAAGTATTCATGAGTACTTGTTTTTATATTATTTTTTTTACATTTAAATTAAAAACTGCTGATCATTTCCTTTAATCTTTATCATTCCTTAGAAACGGCCATGGGAAAGAAAATTGAGGCACAGAGCAATCAAGATTCTGAATATGTGCAGGCAATTTATAAGTATGTTCCTTGAAATAATGATAGTTATATTTAAACTTGTATATTTGATATTGGCTTGTTCTGATCTTATTTCTTATATGGTTATATGGTTTCAGTTTCAAATTGTACTTCTAATCAAACCTTTCCCTTGAAGTCTATGTTTAATACATTATGCACACCTTCTTGAATAACATGTTAAAAAGTACTTATGTAATTTACATTATTTAAGCTTCTTGAGCGAAAATATAGAGCGCTTGCAGCAATAACATGTATTTCTTTCGTAAGGTGTTGAGAGTCATACATTTGAACCAATCCTAAGACAACACGAAGCGGTAAGGCACTTAATTCCTATCCTATAGGCTATAGGATTAAGTGGGCTGCACCAGTAATAGACGCTCCGTAGTTGTAATAGGTTTCCACATTGGCCTTCGCTATAGTAAATATACATTGGCTAAGTGAGCGACTATGAAAATCAAACACGGAAGTGTTTGTAAACACAGGGAAGCATCCATAACAAAGAGAGCTTGCAAAACCGCGTATACTCGATCCACACAAGCAAACTGATAAATACTATTTTAGGGTGAAAAGAAAAAGACATTACAAAGGTAGGAAATTTTGATGGCAGTAACAATATTGTTAAAGACTCGCCCTACTGCTAAAAATCCTTTCTCTAATGAAAATAATATAAATCACTAACATATTTGAGGTCATTGTGAGACAATAACTTTGCTTTATCATGTAAACTGAGGATTTATAAAAATGATTGTTGATGATGCTGATAAAATACAACATATTTTGTATCCAACAGGTGGGAAAAGAAATAGCGCTCCAAGCCTTGATGTAAAAATTCAAAATTTTATTTCCAAAAATACTTAAAAACATACAAGGTAAAAAACGGTCAGCACAAAAATGTGCAAAAAAACAGGTGAAAGAACAGGTGCAACCAGCAAACGTTTTGTGCACTTGCGCACTTGGTCACTGATCATTGTTTTCTTGGAGTACATTTGCCAGTACTCCCCTGCACCTGGACTCTGATCCTTGGGGGTGAGCTGACACACCTATTTGAAATCTGCCAGCTTGTTCCTACCAGCACATTGGTGTGCTTGGCCAGCACATGAGTACCCATTTGACATCTACTAAAGCTTTACAGTCTTACTTTGATTGATATGCACATGTAGTGCTTTCTTTTTTATGCTTTACATATCCACTACAGCACATAGGATATTCTAGCTGAGGGTGAGCTGTTTCACCCAACAATTCTACAGCCTGTACCTACTAGCACATTGGTGTGCTGTACTAATATGTGAGTATCCGTTTGGCACAAATAACATTTTACTCATATATATATACTTAATGATCCTACACATGAGACGCCCCTCTACTCTTCTTCATTCCACAGTTATAACCCAGACCAGTCGGTGAGGAGGAGGCAGCCATTATCTACTTTAAAGAAAATCGTCCTATACCCTGAAAGTGGAAAAAGATTTTTATGGGACTTTCCTCTTAACATTTTCATTTAATGTTTTATTCCCTTATACAAACAAAACTACCTTAGTCAAGTTGTTATATTAGATTGCAGCTGACTCAGTATATTGATAACGGTTAACTATTGATATTGTTGTGTATGCTTAATGTTCAGCGCCCCTTCTTGGTTTGAAAGGCAAAGATTAGACAGGCTAATCAATGAGGCGGGAGGGGTTGAATACTATTGGAGTTTTTGGGAATGTTTGCCTCCTTGTGGCCAGGAGTTTAATCCCAGAGTAATAAACTCGTGGACTCTCAACACCTTACGAGAGAAATACATGTTATTGCTGCAAGCGCTCTATAATTGAGGTGTTCTTAATATTCTTTGTTGAGAGGGTTCCTCTGACCAATTTGAGGCCCATTTTTCCCTCAGAGAGCTGCTACAGAAAGACAGAGGGAAGATAGGAGTATGGGGTAGTGACAAAGTTACTCCCTGTGTAGGAGTCACAAGCCTACCACAGGTGTCGCAGGGACCGGTCTAATAGCCTCCTCCTGTTGAGTCGTCTAGGTACTCCTTACAGTGATCCTCTGCTGTGACATACACAGCACTGGATGGGCTGTCTAAGGTCATGTCAGCAGTATGAAAGCACAGTGGAGTGTGCTCAATTCAGATAATAACTTAAATCACACTTTGTACTCACATAGCCAACAGGCGGTTAGCATTGTACAAATATTACACAGTACATCATAGCCAGGGAACTAATCTTTCAGACAGTTTTACACCATCTCAGATACTTAGGGCTCGCTTCCATTGAGCATTAAAAATGGAGCCGTAAGCTACCAAAGTTGCTGGCAGCTAAAAGTAGTTTACGGCTCCATTTTAGTACCAGGTTTCCATTGAAATATTTTGTGCATTGCGTACAGTCGCTCTTTTCGTGTAGGTGTAAGTTAACATTGTGTTGAAGCTTCCATTCGACGTCAGATTTCTTGAAAATTAATTAATTGCTATGGTAACCTGACCTTACACTAAATGTACGTTTAACATCTGTGCTCCTTACCTGTGATCACCTCTAAACAAAAACAAAGATACACTTATTTATAATACATATTTTTTACATATAAGCAAATACTATTTTTTATTAGAATTATATTTTCCACTTTATGTATTTTATTTTTATTATATGTAATATGTATTACTGCTCTAGGCATAGGTCTAGTTTGAAGTTTGTGGATATATGCTTGCATATATTGTTATATGTAAATACATACTGATATTTCCATAAGAACATAAGTGCAACTATTCCTATACACGGGTTGACAATAAATATTACATATTTCAGTTTTTCTTCATAAATGGAGAGAGTACACAGCTGCATTCATTACTTTTGGGAAATAAGAACCTGGCCACCATGAGGAGGCAAAGACACCCCAGCCAAAGGCTTAAATACTCTTCCCACTTCCCTCATCCCCCAGTCATTCTTAGCCTTTCGTCCCAGGAGGTTGGCAGAGAAGTGTCAGTATTTAATTTGTCTCTTATGGAGGGAAGTATTCTTCGACATTGGACAGGAGTTTTAAGTAATCCTGTCAGTCTCTCAGTGAGGGCATGGATAAAAGTTAGAGTCCGGAGCTGCAGGAAGAGTCTTTCTGGGAAACCATCCCGATTCATGTTAACAGCTCCTCAAGCAATCGGCGTTGTCGAACTTTGCTCCACTGCCTGCTTCTCTCAAGTCCATGACGGAGGCGAGGCTACTATCCGTCACGCTTGAAGGGCTGGGTTCCTGTTCCATGGCGTAGATTCCGGTAAGATTGTTTCATTTTACTTCTTCATTAATGTGCTGTAATTCATTTGTTCCTGCGAACCTACATGAAAAATACAGGGTCTCAGTGATACTCCTTTAAGTTTCTTGGAATCAATGGTTAATATCTCCTGAGGGGGACTATTGAACAGGGAGGTTTTTAATCATGTTTGTTATGTGATTCAATCTGCTTATGTGTAGTGTTTACTGACTTAAAACATAACGGCCTGTTGAAGTGATGCGACCTTATGGTCGGGCACGCTTTTTGTTGGACTGTACAGTTCACCTTGTGATCAAGCGTTTTTACGCTCTGGTCTTCCATTTCCGCATTCCTGACTCTGTGGCGACGGAAAGTTTTAGTCCGCTAGTGTCTGGTACATAGGAGGTTGTGAGTGCCCCAGCCATTGTGGGTGTCAGGTGCCGTTCAAATTGTTTTATATATAGTCCATTTTTGGGTATCTATGATCCAGTTATGGAGGATGCTAATGTTGAGATTGGTCAACATTCTAATTCAGATTATTCGTCCTGTGAAGAATGCGAATTGGCCCCATTGACTCAGGTCAGTAAGTTATGTTCTTTAGGCCGTCATAGAGTGCCTTGTTCCTCAGGCTTGGGGATTCAAGAGACTGCTGAGCCATCCGCTTTGGGGGGCCCTGTCCTCCGGAAGGTGAGTTCCCTACCACTTTCTGCTACTACACATGCAGGTAACCCAAGTTATGTGTTTCCCTCCTCGGAGGGTGGATTGTTCCCCCCGGAGGTTATGGCACGTTTTAGCTTTTACATACTTTTGGCGCTTGCGCGTCTGCAAAGGCTGGATGTTTATTCGCGATTGTGCTTGTGCCCGATTGCCCCAGGTCTTTCGGCCTCTGGAGGGCATGTACAGTTCCCTGCAGGGTATAACTGTTCCTGAGTGTTGTGCCTTTCGTTACAGGCGGGCTCACCTTAGTGTTTTAATCAGACACGTTTTTGAGCTGCTTGGGGACCCTATCCTTATTGGGTATGGGACTCATCAGTCTCCTCCTTCAAATGGCGCACCTTGTTAGACATAGGGGGATGAAGTGTTCTCCTTCAGTCTTGTTATCGCGATCTTTACCAGTTTTGTTGGAAGAACAGGGTTTCTGTTAGGCTGGTCCTGCCGACCTTCTGTGGCTGAGCTCTGTAGCAACCCAAGGGTTACAGGTTCGATCCCCGGCGAGGTCCAGTCAGCCTTTCATCCTTCCGAGGTTGATAAAATGAGCAGCGCCTTGAGAGCCTTATGGGGGATTAGCCGCGCTTTACAAGTACCCAATACTTACATACATACGGAAGTTGTTCGGGACACGTTAGTCCCATGTTTGTCTGTTTTTCTTCCTCCCCTCTCTGAGGGCTGATTTAGCCAGCTTGGCAGTTATGACCCTGGTTGCAGGCTGGTCCTGCTTGGGTTCAGATCTTCTGTCTCGCGGCTTATTCAGACACGTGGCACCTAATATACCTTGCTGGTCAGGTTGGGGTGCTGAGTGCTCTTAACATTATTTATGTTTCTTGTTCTTTGTTTTATAAGTTTCAGCTAAGCATTCTCAAGAGGACTTGCGGGTCCGTGCGGCTCTTGGGATTGTTTCAGTCCTAAATAACTGTTTCTCTGGTGACTGGGTCAGTGAATTTTGCTTCATCATTCTCTGTTGCTTCCGATACCCTTTTAACCTAGAGTATTACTTCCCACGTGGTGGGAAAATTAGAGGATTTTGCGCCTCTTTGCCGCTTTTTGGGGCGGTGTTGCTTTAGGAAATTGTCCTTTTTGGACTTGTTCCTTTAGTGGTTTGTCTTCTTCATTGAGACCTCTTGTTTTTCCTTTTTCGGGACATTAGACAATGAGGTCTTTTTGGGCTCCGGTTAGGGGACCTTCCCCGGTGTTGGGAATGCTCTGCCTCTCCTTCTTGGGATAGAATAGTGGTTTTCCAGTCATATTTTTCAGGTATTGCCATCCCGGTGGCATCCAAACCCATGTTTTACTGCCCTCTGACTTCGAATCTGAGGTGATGAGGAGGGTTGATGTTGCTCTGTTCGGGTGACTTGTCCTCTCTGTTCCCCTTGTGTCTGGAGCTCGTGGCTAGCTAGACAGCTAGCTCAGCATTCTAATGCTCTGTGGCTACTCTGTACTGTAGCAAACCGAGGGTTGCTAATTCGATCCCCGGCGAGGTCTACTCAGCCTTTCCTCCTTTCGAGGTTGATAAAATGAGCAGTGCCTTGTGTCCCTTAGGGTGATTAGCCACACTTTTCAAGCACAATCATGTTAATGATGCTTGGACGTCTGTTAGCTCTAGTGTCCTTTTATGGCCCTGGCTCATTGGAGTATTAGGCTCCTGCAAGGGGTGGTCTTTTTCCTTTAGGTCGGGACTTGCAGGGCTTCTTGCTCTTGTTATCTGGTTTATTATTGATTTTTCCCTGGGAAGTCTGTTTTTTTTATATCAGACGGAGAATTTATGTGCCTGGAAGATTTTTTTAACCAAACATTTGTGGGGCCCGGTCTTCTTGTCCTGATTTTCCGGTTGTTGAGGGTTTTACTCAGCGTTTTCTCTTTGGGGATCCCGCCGTGGGATGTTACCGGACCTTATGATCCTAAGACTGGCCTGGGGGTTCCAGTTTTTTTCACCCTAGTTCTGGCTGTTCTGTTTTACAACTTGGCCAGATTTATTGAGAGCCAGGGCTCCTTGGGCCTTGTCTTGTGCCGGACAATACGGTTCCCCTGGGACAGCCATCTAACGTGACCTCATGATAGGCTTTCCTGTCTAGGAAACGGAAGATTTGCGTTGCTTAGCTGTCACTTTTGCGCCTGTTATGTGTGCTAGCACAATGGTGTTTTTAAGGGGTTCTTCCGTGTCGTCAGTGACGTGGCCTTGTGTCCTCTTGGTTCCTCCTACAACTTCCTGTCTTATGGGCAGGTGTTTATCGACGCTCTCCTCTTCAGGGGGCTCTTTGTGGTGTTGTTCCCTTTTTGGGGGCCTCTCCTGTGTTCGGGAGGTTGGAACAGATGTTTATCTGGTTCGGGGATTGGTCTGCTCTTTGAGTTGTTCCTTTCCATCTGGGGAGCTGCTGGCTCTGCAGCCGGGTAGCCTTGCTAGATCTCCTTTGGTCTAATGCCTGCTCGTTTGTCTTTAGATTGAGGTGGCTGTGTCCATTCTTCCACCCTTTTGGGGGTCGGTCTTGGGGTTCCTTTCGGTTCCCTTACTTCAGATCTGCCGTTGCTTGGGCTGGTCCGCCTAGGTCTAGGATCTGAGATCTGTTGTTCATCTTCAGGTATTTGGGGGTTACAGTGGACCTTCTTTTTTTAGAGGTTCTGTGCCTCTCTCCTTTTAAGATCTGTGAGTAGGCTTGGCGGCCTAGATTGCCTGGAGAGTGTCCTCTTCTTGGAGGTTGGGCAATCTCTGTCTTGGGCTGCTTCTTTCTTATGGATAGTGTTTTCTCCGTGTCTTCCTACGGATGGCAGCATGTTACTGGTCTCAGATGTTTCTTTATGAGTTTGCTGCTTGTAATTGTCTGTTTGCTCAGTCTCAGAGTTCTGATGTTTTGAGGACTTTGTCTTCAGCTGTCTTTTTCTGTGCTGTTGCACGATGTTTGGGAGATGTTTCTTCTCCTGCTGATGCCCGGTTGCTCCCTTGTTCTCGGGATCCATTCGGGTCTCTGTGGACTTGTCCTTCCTTTGAGGGTTTTTTTTCGTTATATATTTTGCTGTACCTTTTGGGTATCCCTTGGTTTACCCTTGTCCTCTCCTTTTTGGGGGATTTTGGTACTGTACTTGTATGGGGACCGACTGCTGGGCGACGGTTCTCCTTGAGGAGTGTTGGCTCGGTGAGTCTGCTTGCGGTCTCTAGTTAGGCCTTTCAGACTATCTGCTGGTCAGTGTCCTTGGGGCCTTTTCGTTCTAATTTTTTTTGCCCGACTCCGACGAAGCGGGGTTTGGATGTGTTGTGTTTTTTTCAGGCCTGGTGCTCTCAGAATGGGCCGCCTATTGTACCCTCCCGTCTTTGCATTCAGTGTCCTCTATAGCTTGGGTATTGTTTTCCCAAAAGTAATGAATGCAGCTGTGGACTCTTTCCATTTATGAAGAAAAAATTTAATTATGCTTACCTGTTAATTTTCTTTTCTTCAGATGGAAAGAGTCCACAGCTACCCACCCGTATTTTTTCTGTGGGGCGTCTTAGTTTTATTCTTCTGGCACCTTTTCACCCTAGTATTTCTTCTACTGTTCCTTGTTCCTCGGCAGAATGACTGGGGGATGAGGGAAGTGGGAGGAGTATTTAAGCCTTTGGCTGGGGTGTCTTTGCCTCCTCCTGGTGGCCAGGTTCTTATTTCCCAAAAGTAATGAATGCAGCTGTGGACTCTTTCCATATAAAGAAAAAAGGAAATTATCAGGTATGCATAATGAAAAAAATGTTTGCAAGATTTTCAATGGGAACTAGATATTAAAAAGCTTATTTTTCCTCTTTTACACCTAGTTGAGCTGGATGTAATTTTTCTCAATGTATCGACAGTGTATTAACGGTTTGTGCTTTCATTGGAAACCTGGTATAATTTATAGATTAACGGCTTCTAATACTTTCTATGGGACACGAAAATGTTTTTAGCAGCCAGAGTACGGCTTCCGAAATTTAAATATAACACGCCATTAGAATCAATCGATAAACGAAATTGCTTCCGACAGCATATTTATCAGTTTGCAAGCACACACAAACCTAATTACGGCTCAATAAAAGCGAGCCCTTAGTCTTTTACGGCTAGTTTTAGAGTTTTGTCGGTAACGACCCGCGTAGCTAACGCTGGCTTTTTTCTGGCCGCACCTTTTAAATAACTCTGGTATTGAGAGTCCACAGAATGGCTGCGTTAGGCTCCAAAAAAGGAGCGTAGAGCATATTTAACGCCACTGCAACTCTCGATACCAGAGTTGCTTACGGAAGCGGCCAGCTTCAAAAACGTGCTCGTGCACGATTCCCCCATAGAAAACAATGGGGCTGTTTGAGCTGAAAAAAAACCTAACACCTGCAAAAAAGCCGTGTTCAGCTCCTAACGCAGCCCCATTGTTTGCTATGGGGAAACACTTCCTACGTCTGCACCTAACACTCTAACATGTACCCCGAGTCTAAACACCCCTAACCTTACACTTATTAACCCCTAATCTGCCGCCCCCGCTATCGCTGACCCCTGCATATTATTATTAACCCCTAATCTGCCGCTCCGTAAACCCGCCGCTACTTACATTATCCCTATGTACCCCTAATCTGCTGCCCCTAACACCGCCGACCCCTATATTATATTTATTAACCCCTAATCTGCCCCCCACAACGTCGCCTCCACCTGCCTACACTTACTAACCCCTAATCTGCCGAGCGGACCGCACCGCTATTATAATAAAGTTATTAACCCCTAATCCGCCACTAACCCTATAATAAATAGTATTAACCCCTAATCTGCCCTCCCTAACATCGCCGACACCTAACTTCAAACATTAACCTCTAATCTGCCGACTGGAGCTCACCGCTATTCTAATAAATGTATTAACTTCTAAAGCTAAGTCTAACCCTAACACTAACACCCCCCTAAGTTAAATATAATTTAAATTTAACGAAATTAATTAACTCTTATTAAATAAATTATTCCTATTTAAAGCTAAATACTTACCTGTAAAATAAACCCTAATATAGCTACAATATAAATTATAATTATATTATAGCTATTTTAGGATTTATATTTATTTTACAGGTAACTTTGTATTTATTTTAACCAGGTACAATAGCTATTAAATAGTTAAGAACTATTTAATAGCTAAAATAGTTAAAATAATTACAAAATTACCTGTAAAATAAATCCTAACCTAAGTTACAATTAAACCTAACACTACACTATCAATAAATTAATTAAATACAATACCTACAATTTATCTACAATTAAACCTAACACTACACTATCAATAAATGAATTAAATACAATATCTACAAATAAATACAATTAAATAAACTAACTAAAGTACATAAAATAAAAAAGAACTAAGTTACAAAAAATAAAAAAATATTTACAAACATTAGAAAAATATTACAACAATTTTAAACTAATTACACCTACTCTAAGCCCCCTAATAAAATAACAAAGACCCCCAAAATAAAAAAATGCCCTACCCTATTCTAAATTACAAAAGTTCAAAGCTCTTTTACCTTACCAGCCCTGAACAGGGCCCTTTGCGGGGCATGCCCCAAAGAATTCAGCTCTTTTGCCTGTAAAAAAAACATACAATACCCCCCCCCCCAACATTACAACCCACCACCCACATACCCCTAATCTAACCCATACCCCCCTTAAATAAACCTAACACTAAGCCCCTGAAGATCTTCCTACCTTGTCTTCACCATGCCAGGTATCACCGATCGTTCCAGGCTCCGAAATGTTCATCCAAGCCCAAGCGGGGGCTAGACATCCATCATCCGACGGCTCAAGAAGTCCAGAAGAGGGTCCAAAGTCTTCATCCTATCCGGGAAGAAGAGTAGATCCGGACCGGCAACCATCTTCTTCCAAGCGGCATCTTCTATCTTCATCCGATGAGGACCGGCTCCATCTTGAAGACCTCCATCGCGGATCCATCCTTCTTCTCCGACGACTTCCCGACGAATGACGGTTCCTTTAAGGGACGTCATCCAAGATGGCGTCCCTCAAATTCCGATTGGCTGATAGGATTCTATCAGCCAATCGGAATTAAGGTAGGAAAATTCTGATTGGCTGATGGAATCAGCCAATCAGAATCAAGTTCAATCCGATTGGCTGATCCGATCAGCCAATCAGATTGAGCTTGCATTCTATTGGCTGTTCCGATCAGCCAATAGAATGCAAGCTCAATCTGATTGGCTGATTGAATCATCCAATCGGATTGAACTTGATTCTGATTGGCTGATTCCATCAGCCAATCAGAATTTTCCTACCTTAATTCCGATTGGCTGATAGAATCCTATCAGCCAATCGGAATTTGAGGGACGCCATCTTGGATGACGTCCCTTAAAGGAACCGTCATTCGTCGGGAAGTCGTCGGAGAAGAAGGATGGATCCGCGATGGAGGTCTTCAAGATGGAGCCGGTCCTCATCGGATGAAGATAGAAGATGCCGCTTGGAAGAAGATGGTTGCCGGTCCGGATCTACTCTTCTTCCCGGATAGGATGAAGACTTTGGACCCTCTTCTCGACTTCTTGAGCCGTCGGATGATGGATGTCTAGCCCCCGCTTGGGCTTGGATGAACATTTCGGAGCCTGGAACGATCGGTGATACCTGGCATGGTGAAGACAAGGTAGGAAGATCTTCAGGGGCTTAGTGTTAGGTTTATTTAAGGGGGGTTTGGGTTAGATTAGGGGTATGTGGGTGGTGGGTTGTAATGTTGGGGGGGGTATTGTATGGTTTTTTTTACAGGCAAAAGAGCTGAATTCTTTGGGGCATGCCCCGCAAAGGGCCCTGTTCAGGGCTGGTAAGGTAAAAGAGCTTGAACTTTAGTAATTTAGAATAGGGTACGGCATTTTTTTATTTTGGGGGTCTTTGTTATTTTATTAGGGGGCTTAGAGTAGGTGTAATTAGTTTAAAATTGTTGTAATATTTTTCTGATGTTTGTAAATATTTTTTTATTTTTTGTAACTTAGTTCTTTTTTATTTTTTGTACTTTAGTTAGTTTATTTCATTGTATTTATTTGTAGATATTGTATTTAATTAATTTATTGATAGTGTAGTGTTAGGTTTAATTGTAACTTAGGTTAGGATTTATTTTACAGGTAATTTTGTAATTATTTTAACTTTTAGCTATTAAATAGTTCTTAACTAGTCTGAAGATATTTAATCCTTTTATGGGTACTTTTCCCTGCAAGCAAGGATTGGGGTCTAGCTGTGTCCATGTCAATCTCTTTAGTAAGAGTAGTGGTGGCTTTTAGCAGTTAAAAGGCAGTGAGGACGTCTTTTCTTTACTTTTTAACACTTTGCTACTCCTTTGTAGAAAGCCAGAGTTGGTTACTCTGATCTTTCTTTTCCTACAGGAGTGAAGTACCTGCCACACCTAAGGATCAGCATCTATAATGCAGTTGAATCTAAGGTAAGTGCCTTTGTCTACTATGTACCTAAGAACAGCAGCATTTAAGAGGTTAATCCTCATTTTCAAATCCTTTCTGGGACATAATAATCCTTGCCAGTTAAGGATTCATATTGGGGACAATATATTTGGCACTTATAATACAGTATGAGACTATGAGGCCAATTTAACAAAGGTCTTGCGGACCTGATCCCACAGTGCGGATCAGGTCCTCAAGACCTTGTTGAATGTGGAGAGCAATATGTTCTCCATATTCAGCATTGCACCAGCAGCTCACAAGAGCTGCTGGTGCAACGCCGCCCCCTGCAGACTCGCAGCCAATGGGCCGCCAGCAGGGCGGTGTCAATCAACCCGATCGTACTCAATCGGGTTGAATTCTGGCGATTCCTGTCCGCCTCATCTGAGCAGGCGGACACGGGGCGTCAAGCTCCATTCGGAGCTTTATAGGTAGGCCCCATAGGCACACTTGGCTAAGGGATGTAAGGGGTTAATGGTAAATGATATACTTTATTATATAACCTGTCTTTCTTTATTACTTCTATGCTTAGAGGTTTATTTTATTATTGCTCTTGATGGGGCTTATTTGACTCTGTTTAAAATGGGAAAGCCATTTTTTAACTTCAGGTGTTTTTCAGGCAATTTTTTCAAAGAAAATATAATGTGCACTTTTTTTATTTATTTTTTTGGGCCTGCTCACGTGACATCCGCACTTCTGGTTTATCGGAGGGGAGCCGTTGAGAAGGATAGTGATCCTTTGCTACGGAGGAAAGGATCTCCAGCTAGAGGCTTCTCGTGTCGGCTTTGTTTTTAACATCTTCCCGGATAGTTTAAGAGGAGAGGATCTCTACAAAGGAGTTCCATTTTTTCCTCTTACTAGTGGATTGACTCTTTTGGCTGGTAGGAGCCTCAGTGAATCTGAGGTTGTTTTAATAAGTGTCCTTCTATATTTTTTTATAAAAATTTTGATGTTTAATTTTGATATTTAAAATTGCTTTATTTTATTTTTCATATTTTTGTCATTACTAGTGGGATCTGTTATACTTTAGCTATGGACTCAGAACAGGATCAGTCCATCTCTATGGATAAATGTTTACTATGTTTAGAGGCCCAAATTGTTCTGCCTATGCAATTTTGCTCCTCATGTTTAACTAAAACTTTAAAATTTAAGGACAAGTTACTCCCTTCTGAGCCATCTGTATCTTAGGATAATGCTGTGCGTGACATGCCTCAGCTTTCGCCTCAAACGTCCCAATCCTTAATTGTTTCTCATACTGTGCCTTCTGTGTCCTCTTATCCACCTGGGAGTGTTTATTTACCTGTTGATTTTGACGCTCCAATTTCTTCTGCAGTATCAGCGGCTTTGTCAGCTTTCCCTTCCTCGGGTAAGCGTAAGAGAAAATCTAAACAAATGTTTGCCTGATATTAAAGGGACACTGAACCCAAATTTTTTCTTTCATGATTCAGATAGAGCATAACATTTTAAGCAACTTTCTAATTTACTCCTATTATCAAATGTTCTTTATTCTCTTGGTATCTTTATTTGAAATGCAAGAATGTAAGTTTAGATGCCGGACCATTTTTGGTGAACAACCTAGGTTGCCCTTGCTGATTGGTGGATAAATTCATCCACCAATCAAAAAGTGCTTTCCAGAGTTCTGAACCAAGATAAAAGCTTAGATGCCTTCTTTTTCAAATAAAGATAGCAAGAGAACGAAGAAACATTGATAATAGGAGTAAATTAGAAAGTTGCTTAAAATTGCATGCTCTATCTGAATCACGAAAGAAAATATTTGGGTTCAGTGTCCCTTTAAGGCTTCTGCATTAGTCAATCTTTCTCAATTATCTGATGAGGAGAATACTTCAGTAGCTTCTGAAGGTGAAATCTCAGACTCTGACACTTTAGCAGAAAAATCTTCAGAATCTAAGAGGTTAATTTTAGATTTAAGCTTGAACACCTCCGGTTACTACTTGAAAGAGGTTTTAGCTACTTTAGACAACTCTGAACCTTTGGTTGCTGTCAACCCCACAAAGTCTTCAAAAATGGATAGAGTTTATGATTCTCCATCTTCTAAGAAGGAGTTTTTCCTGTCCCAAGGAAGATGTTTGAAATTATAGCTCAGGAATAGGATAAGCCAGGGGTTCCATTTTCCACATCCCCTGTGTTTAAGAAGATGTTTCCTCTGGCTGACTCTATACGTGACTCATGGCGCACTGTTCCTAAAGTAGAAGGAGCTATTTCTTCTCTTGCCAAGAGAACTACCATTCTTATAGAGTATAGTTGCTTGTTCAAGGATCCAATGGATAAGAGGCTTACTTAAAAAAGATGTACATCCATCAAGATTAGTGGCAACCTGCAGTGAGTATTGCCACGGTTGCGGGTGCAGCATCTTATTGGTGCGATGCCTTGTCTGATCTTAAAGAATAATGATACCAAGTATCACAGAGGTGCCACTGTCAGGCAGGTGAAAAATCCAGGATGATCAGATGCCACGGTCAGCTCTTCAGAGAATGCCAGCTATCTGGATGTTAGAAACAAAAAAGAAGAAAAGAAGGCGCTCCAATGGCATAATAACTAAGGTGATAAAACCCCCTTTTGTGCAGAATACTCAGAGTAGCAGCACTTATTGCAAAGTGCAAAATAGTGCAGTCTGGGTCCTTAAGAGCTACCCAGCTAGCTCACACCGGTCACTGTCAGCAGTCAATCTATCACCAAATCCCACAGCAAACACCATATACCATACAGGATTAGTGACAGGCTGGATAAACAGATGAAGCTTCACTTGAATATAACATTTATTTAAAATGTGGTTAAAATCAAATAAAAGCTGGATGCGTTTTGCGAGTACACCTTTTCCAGCACTATTATGAATTGTAGTTGATTGTAATATGAGAGATGAAAGCACAGCATTCACTATCCATTGAAAGTAAAGGGCGTGAAATCTTTTTTACACTTTTTTGTTTTGTTTTTGTTTTCTATTATGGATCTTGCACTATTCTCATCACAGGGTCACAATATGAATAGCGCACTCTGCGCTATGGTTCACACTCTACTTGTAATCTAGGCCATAGAGTTCAGTGGGACAAAAATATTTTAAAGGGACTTTAACCTCAACATTAGTTTCCTCATAAAGGGCTAAATTAGAAATGATAGCATGGGTTGCGATAAGTAATATCTCTGAACTGTTCTAACATTAGTGTGCAACTTAAAGGGACAGTCAAGTAAAAAAAAACTTTCATGTTTCAAATAGGGCATGTCATTTGAAACAACTTCCCAATTTACTTTTATCACCAATTTTGCTATGTTCTCTTGGTATTCTTAGTTGAAAACCAAACCTAGGAAGGCTCATATGATTTCTAAGCCCTTGAAGGCAGTGACGTGCGGTGACGTCAAAGGCTGGTGAGGCAGTGGCTAGGATACGCCTTCATTCTTTAGATATCCTTTGTTGAAGAAATAGCAATGCACATGGGTGAGCCAATCACATGAGGTATCTATGTGCAGCCACCAATCAGCAGCTACTGAGCATATTTAGATATGATTTTCAACAAAGGATATCAAAAGAATGAAGAAAATTAGATAATAGATGTAAATTGGAAAGTTATTTAAAATTGCATGCTCTTTCTAAATCATGAAAGAAAAAATATGGATTTCATGTCCCTTTAAATGGTGTCTTGGAAAACTGGTCAACTTAGTAAACATCTGATTTTAGTCTAAAGGATTGTAACAGAAACTCTTGCCAGATAACAAAATGCTTGCTCTGATTATGAGATCTAGAAATCCAGGCCCATTTAAAATATGTTTAAAACATACTTTTTACTTTAATGCTGCAAATTATGCTTATAAATTCCTTCATTATTCAGTAAATATAAAAATGTCTTGATCCAGTGGCTGGTGAAATTTAAAGATGGTGGGGTGCTTGACCCCACCCCTTTAAATAAAGCCACACCATCAGATGGCACTACCAATTCATTAAATAAATAAATAAATAAAAGGTAGACAGAAACACAGAAAAGCACTCTGGGGGAGAGAGAGACGGGGGGAGAGGGAGAGAGACACAGAGGGTTAGAGAGAAAGAGAGAGAGAGACACAATCACACAGAGGGTTAGAGAGAGAGAGAAAGAGAGTCGCAATCACACACAGAGGGTTAGAGAAAGAGACACAATCATACACAGAGGGTTAGAGAGAGAGAGAGAGACACAATCACACACAGAGGGTTAGAGAGAGAGAAAGAGAGAGAAACACAATCACACACAGAGGGTTAGAGAGATAGAGAAAGAGAGAGACACAATCACACACAGAGGGTTAGAGAGAGAGAAAGAGAGTTCAGAAAGTGAGACTATAAATTAGTGTGCAGTACAGAGGCAAGCTGCTGGGTGTAAACTTTGAGTAAACAAAATACAAAAATGATCCTTAAACTGCTGTAAAAGAGTAAAACAACACTAAACCACATTCATTAAATTATAATTTTCACTAACAGAATCCCTTTCAGTAAAATCTAAGGCTGCAGCACTTCAATAAAATGTGGCTAAAACACTGCTCTCTGCATCTCTTCTCTTCCTGCTCTGTAAGGAAGTGACAGTGGCACATTCCACTGCACTTGGAGGGGAAGTACTGAACTCTCTTTTTCACTTTAGCAAAGCTGGCAGCTTCACAGGACAGCAACAAAATAAATTAGTTTTTTTTTTTCTGTTTTTGTTTTGTTTTATATGATTAAACATCCAACCCCAACCCTAAGTTCCACTTACTAATGCCTCTCACTGGATTGGGTCAGCCCAAATAAGACTGCCCCAAATAAGCAGTTATGGGCCATGCAATGATCTTAACCACTTTCATCCAGTAGGTTGCGCAGTATGTTGTGTAATGGTGGGCAGACCTGCTTGTTCCTCTCCATTGCACAACATGTAGCTGTGAAAAACAAAATGCTGGGGGAAAAAAATTGCAATTTTTTTTTAAAGCCAATAAAAAAATATATATTTTTGCCCATATGAGAGGTGAAGCCCTGCCTCACCTGCCTCTAGTGACTGCACATCACTGCTTGAAGGCTGCCTCTTATCACATGCATTTTGTTTGCTTTTCACAACAGGGAAGAGATAGTTCATGTAAAGCATATAGATAACATTGTGATCACGCCTGTTGATTGTGGCAGACACTGCACTAATTGGCTAAAATGAAAGTCAATAGATAATAAATAAAATGTCATGTGATCAGGGGGCTGTCAGAAAATGCTTAGATACAAGTTAATCACAGAGGTAAAAAGTATATTAATATAACACTGTTGGTTATGCAAAACTGGGTAATAGGTAATAAAGGGATTATCTATCTTTCTCCAACATAGGTGTGTCCGGTCCACGGCGTCATCCTTACTTGTGGGATATTCTCTTCCCCAACAGGAAATGGCAAAGAGCCCAGCAAAGCTGGTCACATGATCCCTCCTAGGCTCCGCCTTCCCCAGTCATTCTCTTTGCCGTTGTACAGGCAACATCTCCACGGAGATGGCTTAGAGTTTTTTGGTGTTTAACTGTAGTTTTTATTATTCAATCAAGAGTTTGTTATTTTAAAATAGTGCTGGTATGTACTATTTACTCTGAAACAGAAAAGAGATGAAGATTTCTGTTTGTAAGAGGAAAATGATTTTAGCAACCGTTACTAAAATCGATGGCTGTTTCCACACAGGACTGTTGAGAGGAATTAACTTCAGTTGGGGGAAACAGTGAGCAGACTTTTGCTGCTTGAGGTATGACACATTTCTAACAAGACGATGTAATGCTGGAAGCTGTCATTTTCCCTATGGGATCCGGTAAGCCATTTTTATTACATAAAGAAAAAAGAGCTTCACAAGGGCTTTTAAGACTGTAGACATTTTCTGGGCTAAAACGATTGATATATAAGCATATTTTATACTTCATAGCTTTGAGGAATTATTTTATTCTTGGGAATTATGTAAAATAACCGGCAGGCACTGTATTGGACACCTTATTCTCTAGGGGCTTTCCCTAATCATAGGCAGAGCCTCATTTTCGCGCCTCTATTGCGCACTTGTTTTTGGGAAGCATGACATGCAGATGCATGTGTGAGGAGCTCTGATACATAGAAAAGACTTTCTGAAGGCGTCATTTGGTATCGTATTCCCCTTTGGGCTTGGTTGGGTCTCAGCAAAGCAGATACCAGGGACTGTAAAGGGGTTAAATATAAAAACGGCTCCGGTTCCGTTATTTTAAGGGTTAAAGCTTTCAAATTTGGTGTGCAATACTTTTAAGGCTTTAAGACACTGTGGTGAAATTTTGGTGAATTTTGAACAATTCCTTCATACTTTTTCACATTTGCAGTAATAAAGTGTGTTCAGTTTAAAATTTAAAGTGACAGTAACGGTTTTATTTTAAAACGTTTTTTTGTACTTTGTTATCAAGTTTATGCCTGTTTAACATGTCTGAACTACCAGATAGACTGTGTTCTGTATGTGGGGAAGCCAAGGTTCCTTCTCATTTAAATAGATGTGATTTATGTGACACAAAATTTAGAGAAAATGATGCCCAAGATGATTCCTCAAGTGAGGGGAGTAAGCATGGTACTGCATCATCCCCTCCTTCGTCTACACCAGTCTTGCCCACACAGGAGGCCCCTAGTACATCTAGTGCGCCAATACTCCTTACTATGCAACAATTAACGGCTGTAATGGATAATTCTATCAAAAACATTTTAGCCAAAATGCCCACTTATCAGCGAAAGCGCGACTGCTCTGTTTTAGAAAATACTGAAGAGCATGAGGACGCTGATGATATTGGTTCTGAAGTGCCCCTACACCAGTCTGAGGGGGCCAGGGAGGTTTTGTCTGAGGGAGAAATTTCAGATTCAGGGAAAATTTCTCAACAAGCTGAACCTGATGTGATTACATTTAAATTTAAATTGGAACATCTCCGCGCCCTGCTTAAGGAGGTGTTATCTACTCTGGATGATTGTGAGAATTTGGTCATTCCAGAGAAATTATGTAAAATGGACAAGTTCCTAGAGGTCCCGGGGCCCCCCGAAGCTTTTCCTATACCCAAGCGGGTGGCGGACATTGTAAATAAAGAATGGGAAAGGCCCGGCATACCTTTCGTCCCTCCCCCTATATTTAAGAAATTGTTTCCTATGGTCAACCCCAGAAAGGACTTATGGCAGACAGTCCCCAAGGTCGAGGGGGCGGTTTCTACCCTAAACAAACGCACCACTATACCCATAGAAGATAGTTGTGCTTTCAAAGATCCTATGGATAAAAAATTAGAGGGTTTGCTTAAAAAGATGTTTGTTCAGCAAGGTTACCTTCTACAACCAATTTCATGCATTGTTCCTGTCACTACAGCAGCATGTTTCTGGTTCGATGAACTAGAAAAGGCGCTCAATAAAGATTCTTCTTATGAGGAGATTTTGGACAGAATTCATGCTCTCAAATTGGCTAACTCTTTCACCCTAGACGCCACTTTGCAATTGGCTAGATTAGCGGCGAAAAATTCTGGGTTTGCTATTGTGGCGCGCAGAGCGCTTTGGCTAAAATCTTGGTCAGCGGATGCGTCTTCCAAGAACAAATTGCTTAACATTCCTTTCAAGGGGAAAACGCTGTTTGGCCCTGACTTGAAAGAGATTATTTCTGATATCACTGGGGGCAAGGGCCACGCCCTTCCTCAGGATAGGTCTTTCAAGGCCAAAAATAAACCTAATTTTCGTCCCTTTCGCAGAAACGGACCAGCCCCAAGTGCTACGTCCTCTAAGCAAGAGGGTAATACTTCTCAAGCCAAGCCAGCCTGGAGGCCAATGCAAGGCTGGAACAAAGGTAAGCAGGCCAAGAAACCTGCCACTGCTACCAAGACAGCATGAGATGTTGGCCCCCGATCCGGGACCGGATCTGGTGGGGGGCAGACTCTCTCTCTCTTCGCTCAGGCTTGGGCAAGAGATGTTCTGGATCCTTGGGCGCTAGAAATAGTCTCCCAAGGTTATCTTCTGGAATTCAAGGGGCTTCCCCCAAGGGGGAGGTTCCACAGGTCTCAATTGTCTTCAGACCACATAAAAAAACAGGCATTCTTACATTGTGTAGAAGACCTGTTAAAAATGGGAGTGATTCATCCTGTTCCATTAGGAGAACAAGGGATGGGGTTCTACTCCAATCTGTTCGTAGTTCCCAAAAAAGAGGGAACATTCAGACCAATCTTAGATCTCAAGATCCTAAACAAGTTTCTCAAGGTTCCATCGTTCAAAATGGAAACCATTTGAACAATTCTTCCTTCCATCCAGGAAGGTCAATTCATGACCACGGTGGATTTAAAGGATGCGTATCTACATATTCCTATCCACAAGGAACATCATCGGTTCCTAAGGTTCGCATTTCTGGACAAGCATTACCAGTTTGTGGCTCTTCCGTTCGGATTAGCCACTGCTCCAAGAATTTTCACAAAGGTACTAGGGTCCCTTCTAGCGGTGCTAAGACCAAGGGGCATTGCAGTAGTACCTTACTTGGACGACATACTGATTCAAGCGTCGTCCCTTCCACAAGCAAAGGCTCACACGGACATTGTCCTGGCCTTTCTCAGATCTCACGGGTGGAAAGTGAACGTAGAAAAAAGTTCTCTATCTCCGTCAACAAGGGTTCCCTTCTTGGGAACAATAATAGACTCCTTAGAAATGAGCATTTTTCTGACAGAGGCCAGAAAATCAAAACTTCTAAACTCTTGTCAAATACTTCATTCTGTTCCTCTTCCTTCCATAGCGCAGTGCATGGAAGTAATAGGTTTGATGGTAGCGGCAATGGACATAGTTCCTTTTGCGCGAATTCATCTAAGACCATTACAACTGTGCATGCTCAGTCAGTGGAATGGGGACTATACAGACTGGTCTCCAACGATACAAGTAGATCAGAGTACCAGAGATTCACTCCGTTGGTGGCTGTCCCTGGACAACCTGTCACAGGGGATGAGCTTCCGCAGACCAGAGTGGGTCATTGTCACGACCGACGCCAGTCTGGTGGGCTGGGGCGCGGTCTGGGGACCCCTGAAAGCTCAGGGTCTTGGTCTCGGGAAGAATCTCTTCTCCCGATAAATATTCTGGAACTTAGAGCGATATTCAATGCTCTCAAGGCTTGGCCTCAGCTAGCAAAGGCCAAGTTCATACGGTTTCAATCAGACAACATGACGACTGTTGCGTACATCAACCATCAGGGGGGAACAAGGAGTTCCCTGGCGATGGAAGAAGTGACCAAAATCATTCAATGGACGGAGACTCACTCCTGCCACTTGTCTGCAATCCACATCCCAGGAGTGGAAAATTGGGAAGCGGATTTTCTGAGTCGTCAGACATTTCATCCGGGGGAGTGGGAACTCCATCCGGAAATCTTTGCCCAAATTACTCAATTGTGGGGCATTTCAGACATGGATCTGATGGCCTCTCGTCAGAACTTCAAGGTTCCTTGCTACGGGTCCAGATCCAGGGATCCCAAGGCGACTCTAGTAGATGCACTAGTAGCACCTTGGACCTTCAAACTAGCTTATGTATTCCCGCCGTTTCCTCTCATCCCCAGGCTGGTAGCCAGGATCAATCAGGAGAGGGCATCGGTGATCTTGATAGCTCCTGCGTGGCCACGCAGGACTTGGTATGCAGACCTGGTGAATATGTCATCGGCTCCACCATGGAAGCTACCTTTGAGACGAGACCTTCTTGTTCAAGGTCCGTTCGAACATCCGAATCTGGTCTCACTCCAACTGACTGCTTGGAGATTGAACGCTTGATCTTATCAAAGCGAGGGTTCTCAGATTCTGTCATTGATACTCTTGTTCAGGCCAGAAAGCCTGTAACTAGAAAAATCTACCACAAAATATGGAAAAAATATATCTGTTGGTGTGAATCTAAAGGATTCCCTTGGGACAAGATAAAAATTCCTAAGATTCTATCCTTTCTTCAAGAAGGTTTGGAGAAAGGATTATCTGCAAGTTCTTTGAAGGGACAGATTTCTGCCTTGTCTGTGTTACTTCACAAAAAGCTGGCAGCTGTGCCAGATGTTCAAGCCTTTGTTCAGGCTCTGGTTAGAATCAAGCCTGTTTACAAACCTTTGACTCCTCCTTGGAGTCTCAATTTAGTTCTTTCAGTTCTTCAGGGGGTTCCGTTTGAACCCTTACATTCCGTTGATATTAAGTTATTATCTTGGAAAGTTTTGTTTTTGGTTGCAATTTCTTCTGCTAGAAGAGTTTCAGAATTATCTGCTCTGCAGTGTTCTCCTCCTTATCTGGTGTTCCATGCAGATAAGGTGGTTTTGCGTACTAAACCTGGTTTTCTTCCGAAAGTTGTTTCTAACAAAAACATTAACCAGGAGATAGTCGTGCCTTCTTTGTGTCCGAATCCAGTTTCAAAGAAGGAACGTTTGTTGCACAATTTGGATGTAGTGCGTGCTCTAAAATTCTATTTAGATGCTACAAAGGATTTTAGACAAACATCTTCCTTGTTTGTTGTTTATTCTGGTAAAAGGAGAGGTCAAAAAGCAACTTCTACCTCTCTCTCTTTTTGGCTTAAAAGCATCATCAGATTGGCTTACGAGACTGCCGGACGGCAGCCTCCTGAAAGAATCACAGCTCATTCCACTAGGGCTGTGGCTTCCACATGGGCCTTCAAGAACGAGGCTTCTGTTGATCAGATATGTAAGGCAGCGACTTGGTCTTCACTGCACACTTTTACTAAATTTTACAAATTTGATACTTTTCCTTCTTCTGAGGCTATTTTTGGGAGAAAGGTTTTGCAAGCCGTGGTGCCTTCCATCTAGGTGACCTGATTTGCTCCCTCCCTTCATCCGTGTCCTAAAGCTTTGGTATTGGTTCCCACAAGTAAGGATGACGCCGTGGACCGGACACACCTATGTTGGAGAAAACAGAATTTATGTTTACCTGATAAATTGCTTTCTCCAACGGTGTGTCCGGTCCACGGCCCGCCCTGGTTTTTTAATCAGGTCTGATAATTTATTTTCTTTAACTACAGTCACCACGGTATCATATGATTTCTCCTATGCAAATATTCCTCCTTTACGTCGGTCGAATGACTGGGGAAGGCGGAGCCTAGGAGGGATCATGTGACCAGCTTTGCTGGGCTCTTTGCCATTTCCTGTTGGGGAAGAGAATATCCCACAAGTAAGGATGACGCCGTGGACCTGACACACCGTTGGAGAAAGCAATTTATCAGGTAAACATAAATTCTGTTTTTAAAACGGCAAAAATTATGGTGTTGACTGTCCCTTTAAAGAGGCCACACCCGGTCACATGAAGTGCCATGGAGAAAAAATTGGAATCCATGACGAGAAAGATGTTTCAGCTCACGGGGTTCGTTTTTCAACCGGCAGCGGCAGTCGCTGTGGTGGCTGGGGCTGCTACCTACTGGTGTGACGCTCTATCAGCTATGGTCGACTTAGAGACTCCCCTCAAGGAGATACAGGAACGTATTAAGGCCTTAAGGGTAGCTAATTTATTCATCTGGAATGCAAATATGCAGATAGTTCGACTGAATGCCAAGACATCAGGTTTTTCTGTTCTAGCCTGTAGGCCTCTGTGGTTGAAGTTGTGGTCTGCTGACATGACTTCAAAGTTTAGATTACTATCCCTCCCTTTTCAGGGGAAAGTTCTTTTTGGTCCGGGCCGGGACCACGGTCACAGGAAGCAAGGGTGCTTTCTTACCACAGGTTAAGAAGAATAAACCTAAGGGATCTACTTTTCGTCCCTTTCGTTCGGACAAGTCCCAACGCCAGCAACCTGCGGCTAAAAACGAGCAGTCCAAGGGAAGCGCAATCTTGGAACAAAGCCAAGCAGAGCAAGAAGCCTGCCTAGACAAAATCGGCATGAAGGGGTGGCCCCCGATCCGTCTTTGGATCACGTAGGGGCAGACTATCTTTTTTTGCGGAGGTCTAGATGAGAGATGTTCAGGACCCTTGGGTTCTGGAGGTCATCACCCCGGGTTACAGGATAGGGTTCAAGACTCATCCGCCCAGGGGCAGATTCCTCCTTTCAAACCTATCATCAAGACCAGAGAAGAGAGACGCCTTTCTGAAGTGCGTAAAGGGATCTCTCCTCTCTTGGGGTAATCGTAACATAGTAGATAGATAAGGTTGAAAAAAAGACTGAAGTCCATCGAGTTCAACCTATACAAATCTAAAATACTTACAAAAAGCTCCAGTTAAGCTTAAATAACCCCATTAAAATGTGACCCATTTAATACTAGCAATCATATCCATGAATTTTGTTAGTATACAGAAACTTATCCAGACTATTTTTAAATGTATCTATGGTATTGGCATTCACTACCTCCTTTGGTAATGAGTTCCACAATTTTATTACTCTCACAGTGAAAAAACGTTTCCGTTGCAGGAGATTAAATCTCCTTTCCTCCAACCTTAAATTATGACCTCTTGTCAGAAACAATTTTCTTGGAATAAACAGAGCTTCTGCCATCTCTGTATATGGGCCTTGAATATATTTATATAAAGTAATCATGTCACCTCTCAAGCGCCTTTTTTCTAAAGAAAACAGACCCAGTTTGGCTAGCCTCTCCTCATAGGTTAATTTCTCCAATCCCCTTATTAGCTTTGTGGCCCTTCTCTGAACTTTTTCTAGTTCTGCAATATCTTTTTTAGCAATTGGTCCCCAGAACTGCACTCCAAACTCAAGGTGAGGTCTTACCAGGGCTTTATATAATGACAGAATTATGCTTTCCTCCCTTGAATCAATACCTCTTTTAATCGTACCAGTACTTCTGGCAGAAAGAGGTCTGGTGTGTTATTTAAACCTTTTTGTGGTCCCAAAGAAAGAGGGCACATTTCGTCCGATTCTAGACCTAAAGTGCCTAGACAAGTTTGTCGGTCCCATCATTCAAGATGGAGACGATCAGGTCTATTCTGCGCCTAGTTCAAGAGGGACAGTTCATGACTACAATAGATTTAAAGGATGATTACCTTCACATGCTAATCCACAAGGATCACTTCAGTTTCCTACGATTTGCTTTCTTTCATGTAATTAGCAAGAGTCCATAAGCTAGTGACGTATGGGATATACATTCCTACCAGGAGGGGCAAAGTTTCCTAAATCTTAAAATGCCTATAAATAAACCCCTCACCACACCCACAATTCAGTTTGATTCTTCTGCTTATAATTTCAGTTTTTTTCATTATAAGAATTGAAACTTTTGATTTGGGTTGTGGATTCATTTTTCAGCGGAATTGGCTGTCTTTATTTTATCCCTCCCTCTCTAGTGACTCTTGCGTGGAAGTTCCACATCTTGGGTATCTGCTATCCCATACGTCACTAGCTCATGGACTCTTGCTAATTACATGAAAGAAAACATAATTTATGTAAGAACTTACCTGATAAATTCATTTCTTTCATATTAGCAAGAGTCCATGAGGCCCACCCTTTTTGTGGTGGTTATGATTTTTTTTATAAAGCAATTATTCCAATTCCTTATTTTTGATGCTTTCGTTCCTTTCTTATCACCCCACTTCTTGGCTATTCGTTAAACTGAATTGTGGGTGTGGTCAGGGGTGTATTTATAGGCATTTTATGGTTTGGGAAACTTTGCCCCTCCTGGTAGGAATGTATATCCCATTCGTCACTAGCTCATGGACTCTTGCTAATATGAAAGAAATGAATTTATCAGGTAAGTTCTTACATAAATTATGTTTTTCTGGACCAACACTTCCAGTTTGTGGCCCTACCGTTTGGCCTGGCGACTGCCCCAAGAGTATTTACGAAGGTTCTGGGAGCGTTGCTCGCGGTGGCGAGAGCCAGTTGTATTGCAGTGGCACCTTATCTGGACAACATCCTGGTCCAGGCTCCGCCTTGCAGTCTTGCAGAGGATCATTCGAGGTCTCTTCTTCTTCTCCTTCGATCTCATGGATGGAAGATAAACGTAGGAAAGAGTTCCCTGGTTCCCAGCAACAGAGTGGAATTTCTGGGCATGATAATAGATTCCATATTCATGAAGATTTTCCTGACAGATCAGAGACGTTGCAAGATTGCGTCCAGCTGTTTTGCACTTCAGACCTCCCCAAGGCTATCTCTGGCTCGGTGTATGGAGGTGGTTGGGCTCATGGTATCCAGCATATATGTCATTCCATACGCCAGGTTCCATCTCTATCCTCTTCAGTTGTGCATGTTGAGACAATAGAATGGCGATCACTCGGATCTATCCCAACAGATCTCTCTGGACAACGAACGAGGTAAACCCTCTCTTGGTGGATCTGTCTGGACCAACTGTCCCAGGGGACATCCTTCTTGAGACTATCCTGGGAGATTGTGACCACGGACACAAGTGTGTCAGGATGGGGAGCTGTTTGGGGTGCCAGGAAGGCACAGGGCAGGTGGACTCGAGAGGAGTCGCTTCTCCCGATCAATATTCTGGAACTTTGACCGATCTTCAACTCTCTGAGGGCTTGGCTCCTTCTGGGGTCGTCCCGATTCATCAGATTCCAGTTGGACATCATTACCTCAGTTGCTTACATCAACCATCAGGGGAGACGAGAAGCTCCCTAGCCATGAGGGAAGTATCTCGAATTATGGAGTGGGTGGAGACCCACAACTGTTTGCTATCAGCGATCCACATTCCCGTTGTGGACAACTGGGAAGTGGATTTTCTCAGCAGACAATCGTTTCATTCGGGGGAATGGTCTCCCCATCCTGAGGTGTTTGCGGAGATCTGCATCAGATGGGGGATGCCGGAGATAGATTTCATGGCGTCCAGAGTCAACTTCAAGCTACCCAGATACGGGTTGCGGTCCAGGGATCCCCAGGCAGAGCTGATAGATGCCTTAGCAGTGCCTTGGGAGTTCAACCTAGTCTACATATTTCCACCGTTACCACTTCTACCTCGAGTAGGGCCCGCATCAAGCAGGAGCAAGCTTCGGCTATTCTAATTGCTCCGTCGTGGCCGCGGAGGATGTGATTTGCGGATCTGGTGCGGATGTCATTGTTTCCTCCATGGGGGTTATCTTGTTGCAGAGATCTGCTGGTATCATAAATTATGCTTACCTGATAATTTAATTTCCATCTGTGGGAGGAGAGTCCATGACTCCCGTCCGTTTCTCCGGTGGACCTACATTTATTTTTGTTCTTCTGGCACCATTTATACCATGATATTTCTCCTACTGTTCCTTGTTCCCTTGGCAGAATCCCAAACATATCATGCAGCAATCACACACGGTATCCAAAAGAATGCAATATGTAAATATGGCTTAAAGTAAGTAATAGTTCCCTCCAGACCCCCTACAAGTTGTAGACAAATTCATTACTTCTTGCTGAAAAAACCTTGGGCTTATTCGACTGGAGGCTCCCTTGTATAGGCTGTGTATTAACCAATGCAGAAGTATGAACAGAGGTAAACAACTCTACTAAACCAAATGCGGCAGTCCGCTACCGATATCAACAATACACATATAAATTATGTCACTTTCCTGTTTCTGTTAAAAGCGTTACCTCGGTAACTTTGTATGGATCCCAATCACCAGTTTCTCAACTTTTCCAAGCCGGTCCCACAAGTCACGGGAGGGAGAGAGAGAAAGAAGAGGTACGTCCTAGATAGATCCGAATTGCAGCTGAAGAAATTTGAGTAATTATGAGTGGGGTAAGAGGAGGAGAAAACTAGGTTGCATTTCCTTCAAAACAGCGATTTTCCGAACGCTGTTGAAATTACAGGCGAAAGATTCAAAAGGATGAAGAAATTGCAGGCCGTACTGTTAGAGAGTAGTTTAAAATGCAATATATTTGTTCAGAACATCTTTAAGAACACAAAAAAGTTTCCAAAGCACACACAAACTTGTACATACAACCTTAGCACACAGGAGCTGCCTCCGACGCATTTCCTGCTTAGAACAAACACTTCATCAGGGATAAACAGCTGAGTCCCCTGTGAAAATCATGGTATATAACTATAACGGTGTCATTTATATGCATATTCATATGGGGTTAGATGTCAAGTTACAGCCAATTTCCTTTATATATTACATATATATGGAATTTTACTTTGTTCTGTCTTGACGTTTAGGGCTCAGGTGAACATTCATATAAATAATAGGGCACGTCGTTTTGTCATGTCCTGACCGTTTCATTATTATTGCTGTCATATATTTAAATTTGTATCTCTTGTTAATATCTCAAACATGAGTATAACAGCCAGTATTTTTCATAATGGGGGTCTTTCATGCCCTCTTGAAAATTACATTCTCAAATATCTGCTTATAAAATCACCTCCCATAATGTTGGTTATAACACATTGAGTTTGTCTTACTCTCTCAGATGAACCTGTATCTATATAAAATATGTAATAGATTTTTGAAAGTGTCAAATTCATCAATACCAGGTTTTCATCAATACCAGGTTTTCTTAAAATGATATCAGATATTGAATCTATGGTGCTTAATTATAATGCCTATAAATTTATATATTTGTAATTTTGGTTTTTCTTTTGAATACATTTTAACAACTTGTGAATGATTACTTTCCATGTAACAAAAATACTAATTGGTTGAAAGTTTTTAATATTTGCATTTGTACTTTGTATTTGTATAACCCTGATCAAAGTGAAGCGCTACGTGGTAGCACTTTATCTTTATGTCTTTTAAAGAGTGTATTAACATGTAAATGTTTGAGTAGGAAGGGGTTAACTATGGAAGGTTTAAATTTTCACAGGGGAATCAGCTGTTTAACCCTGATGAAGTGCTTGTTCTAAGCAGGAAACTCGTAGGAGGCAGCTCCTGTGTGCTGAGGTTGTATGTACAACTTTGTGTGTGCTTTGGAAACTTTTTGTATTCTTAACAATGTTCTGAATAAATATATTGGATTTTAAACTACTCTCTAACAGTACGGCCTGCAATTTCTTCGTCATTTTGAATCTTTTTTCCCCTTGACAGAATGACTGGGGGATGAGGGAAGTGGGGGAGGTATTTAAGCCTTTGGTTGGGGTGTCTTTGCCTCCTCCTGGTGGCTAGGTTCTTAATTCCTACAAGTAATGAATGAAACCTTCGACTCTCCTCCCACAGATGGAAATTAAATTATCAGGTAAGCATAATTTATGTTGTTATTCCCTGTTCACAGATTTTCATGTAGGGATCCCTGAATTTTGCTATTTGGTATATAGTTCTATATGTATATACTTTGGGGTAGTATCTTGTTTTATGAAACTGTCTGACTTTATTTTTATTTTGGAGCATACTAGAACTGTCCCCAGTTCTGTAATGTATTTTGTGCTATCTGGTTACCATTGTACCCCTTGCGCAAGTTTGCAATGCTTGTACGGATCACCTGATACATGCTAGTCATTTTAATGCTGCACTTGCGTCTAAAGGGGTCTGTCCTCCCTCTGTTTTACAGGGAGTTCATCAGATTTTGCTCTAGTTTTAAATTTTTTTAAAAAAAAATCTGTCTCTGATTCATGGCCTGCTGATTTTGTTTTCCAAGACTAGACTTTTGACCTTTCCCTTTCAGGGTAAGATACTATTTGGTCCTGGTCTAGACTTTATTATTTCTACAGTGATTGCTGATAAGGAGATTTCTCCCTGAGGATAAGCAATCCAAGGAAACAGATTGGCTTCTAATTGTTTAGTTCCTTTTGTCGGTCTAGGAAGCATAAATTCTCTTTTCCTCCACAAAATAATGTATCTTTCAGAACTCCCTAGAAGTCCTTTTCCAGTTGGAACAAGACTAAGCAGTCTAAAAAGGCCTCCACTACTACTAAGAAAGAATGAATGTGCGTCTTGAGATTCGTAACTTTTTTTCTGGTTGGGGGCAGGTTACCGTTTTTTTTTCCAAGAATGTTTTAGGCTCAGTCTGTTTGAGATCCCTGGATTTTAAATATTATTTCCTAGGTATAAAGAATAAGATCAGATCAAGGCCTCTCAGAGGAAGGTTTTATTCTGTCCAGCATTCCAAAGAATCCTGTATTGGCTCAAACCTTTTTTTTCCCAATGTATTCAAGATCTGGAACTCAGGGGACTGATTTGTCCTATTCCTTTGGAGGAACAAGGACAGGATTTTTTTATTCCAACCTTTTCTATGTTTCCAAAAAGAAAAATAGGGAACTTTCAGTCCTATTCTGGATCTCCAAGTTTTACTCAAGTTCCTCAGAGTTCTAACATTAAAAATTGAAAAAAATCAGAACTATTCTCTCCCTTGTCATCAAAGGCAATTCATGTTTACAATAGATCTGAAGGATGCCTATATTCACAGTCCAATTCTCGGAACGTTTTCAGTTTCTCAGATGTAGTTATCTGTACAAGTATTTTTAGAGTTTGTAGCTCTGTTTGGTCTGGCTACTGTTCCCAATTTTTCTCAAAGTTCCTTAGAATCCTGTTATCCGTAATCAGAGCTCTGGGTATATCGGTGGCGCCATACTTGGACAATATCTTGGCTCATGCTCCATCTTTTCCTTAAGCAATTTTTTTAAACCTTTTTTGTTGTTTCCTCAACAAAATGATATTGAGTCCCCATAGTACAGGCTGTTCTTTCCAGGAGTGATCATGGATTCAATCTCAATAAAAAAAAATCTAAACAGAGCAGAAGAAATCAAGGTTTCAGTCAACTTGAGCCAAGCTTCAGCCATCTCCCAATCCTACGGTAGCTCATCACCAACTCATTTCTCTGGGGACTTCCTTTCTTCTTTCCTCTTGGACAATAAAATTAAATCACAAGTTTTTCCTGTTGGGTTGCAGTATGTGGGTCCAGAGACCGCAGGAGGCAAGGTTTTCCAATAAATGTGTTAGAGCTCTGTGTAATTAAAAGAGCTGTCCCCTCCTGAATGAGGAGTCTCATCTTCAATTTCAATCAGAAAATGTCATGGCTGTGGCATATATCAATCATCAAGGAGGAGCCATACTAGCGAAATGCGTCAGGGATCCACTAGAGCGTCTGTGCACTCTTATTTTAATAGCCAGACCACTACCTAATTTGACCATGCACTCTGCAGAATAACGCTAATGCCAGAATTAATAGATCTGGGTTGTGCCAGACACAGTATATACCACAATACTAGTGTCCAGGGGACCTACCAGAGCGTTAGCGCGCTCTTATCTCAATAGCCAGCACATTATTTCATCTGACCACTTACTTTATAGTAAATCGCTAATACTTTAATAATTAGAGGGTCTGGGTTGTGCCAGATATAATATTTAAAATACCGCTAGTATCTAAAGTACTGAACGATCTAGGTTGTGCTAGACCTAGCATTTATTTATAGAAAATCGCTAGTGTTATAATATTAATTTGTTCTGGGTTGTGCCAAACTTTTAATTTAACAAACTACTAGTGACTAATTTACTGAACGGTGTAGGTTGTGCTAGACCTAGCATTTAGCTAATGTAACACCTTTTAAAACCTAATGAACCGCTAGTTAGAACCTGAGCGTTATGTAACCCTCATTATTATGGGAGTTAACAAATACATGATTGGGGGGGGTGCTTAACTCGTAATATACATCATACAATAGAGATCTACTTGATATATCAAGGATACAATCAATTTTGATCCAAAGAAATAGAATAGAACTCTATATACTGATTTATATATCAACGCTTAGAGTCAAGCAGATAATTTATGAATATTACAATACAAGCATGCGCCTGAAGTAAGCACCAATAGAGAGCCTAGATCCATATAATATAACAGATTAGCGTTATATGACTAGACCATAGAACTCTATATAAGCAGGGTATAGCAATATTTGTTTTAACTTCACTCATAGCGAGATGCACAGCTTGTCATTGTAACAGTACAAACCCTTTATAGAGAGGCCCATTGTACGCTGCATATTTGATGTTAGTACAAACGTACTGCTAAAGATAGATACGAGCGAGAGGAAAGTCACAACTAACACTACTATTCAAGCTCACAGTTATTTTAGCACGCCAAAAATTGATATTTGATACAGATATTCTTATAGTATCGATATGTAATTTATTCAATAGGCCATAATGATGCATGATTATTCCCTTTTTCTTCTTCAGATGAACGCGCCCTGCCAGTAATATTAGGAACATTCGCAATCACACGTGTTGAAGCATTACACATATTACACACAACGGATATTCAACTTATAAGATTCAGTGGTTCAATCACGATTGCTTCAAATCCTCAGCAGAGGGACTGTAGCCATCCAAACCCTGATACACGATTCAATATCCAATCTGTCTAGTATTTAAAAGGATAGTGATTATTGATCAATAAATAAACTTCAGGGGCAGAGGGAGCATTAGTTGACTGCAGGCACCATATGAATAATCACAATGACATTGTGGTATTTATCAATATAAAAGGCTAGACCCACCATACACAGCCACACAGACTAACGTCTGCTTACACTGCATGTGGATATTATTGAACCATCCCAATTCTCAGAGTGTAATAGTCATATATTCTTGGAGGGGAATTTGAACTTTAATTATATCAAGGCCCACATTATGATTCCCCTCTGGACTACTTGATTAGGTCATAGTTAGTGTATGTCTGGATGCTTTTAAGTAGTGTGTTATGTTGATTTTAAATAATTTGCTAATAAAAGTTACATTTTAAATTTTTTTCCCTTTGTGGATTGATTCTGCCCATAGTCGGGGCCCAGTTTGCTCGCGGTGCCTACTTTTGTGTACATTCTTTGCCTTCTCTGGCTGCCCCACTTTGTGTAGTTGAAGCTCTATCTCAAAGCATGAAACATTTTTCTTTCTTGGTGGGAAAAGCAGAATTTTATTTGGCATTCCTTCAGAATTCCTTGATTTCTGCACTTTTTACAAAAAGGTTTAGACAAATTTGTATATACTAGTTTTGTCTGTTCTATATAATAAATAAATTGCTAATTTTCATTCCGTTCAGAATTCTGTTCAAGCTTTACTTAGACTAAAGCCAGTTATTAAGCCAATTTCTCTCTCTTGGTATCTTAATTTGGTTTAAGGGGCCTATGCACTCTTTAAACATTAAAGGGACAGTATACACTCATTTTCATATAACTGCATGTAATAGACACTACTATAAATAATAAGATGCACAGATTCTGATATAAAAATCCAGTATAAAACTGTTTAAAAACGTACTTAGAACCGCTTAGTTTAGCTCTGTAGAAAAGGTAGTTGGAAAGCCCACTGCAAGTGGGAAATAAGACACTCCCCGCTCCCCCTTCTTTTGCATATGAAAAGACCCTTTACACAAACAGGAGCAAGCTGGAGAAGGTAGCTGACGGTATTCACATAAAACTTTGGGGCTTGGTTAAGAGTCTGAAAATCAGAGCAATGTTATTTAAAAATAAGCAAAACTATACATTTTTAAAAAAAACTACTTTATGGGCTATATAAATAGATAATCTAAAAAACATTTATGCAAAGAAAAAAATGAGTGTATAATATCCCTTTAAGCTACTGTCTCTGAAGGTTTTATTCTTTTGGTGATTTCTTCTGTCAGAATAATCTCCTAATTATCTGTTTCTTTCATATAATTAGCAAGAGTCCATGAGCTAGTGACGTATGGGATATACATTCCTACCAGGAGGGGCAAAGTTTCCCAAACCTCAAAATGCCTATAAATACACCCCTCACCACACCCACAAATCAGTTTTACAAACTTTGCCTCCTATGGAGGTGGTGAAGTAAGTTTGTGCTAGATTCTACGTTGATATGCGCTACGTTGATATGCGCTCCGCAGCAGGTTGGAGCCCGGTTTTCCTCTCAGCGTGCAGTGAATGTCAGAGGGATGTGAGGAGAGTATTGTCTATTTGATTTCAATGATCTCCTTCTACGGGGTCTATTTCATAGGTTCTCTGTTATCGGTCGTAGAGATTCATCTCTTACCTCCCTTTTCAGATCGACGATATACTCTTATATATACCATTACCTCTACTGATTCTCGTTTCAGTACTGGTTTGGCTTTCTACTACATGTAGATGAGGGGGTCCTGGGGTAAGTAAGTCTTATTTTCTGTGACACTCTAAGCTATGGTTGGGCACTTTTATATTTATATTTTTGTATTCAAAAATGTATTTGCCTTGACTCAGGATGTTCAACGTTCCTTATTTCAGACAGTCAGTTTCATATTTGGGATAATGCATATGAATAAATCAATTTTTTTCTTACCTTAAAAATTTGACTTTTTTCCCTGTGGGCTGTTAGGCTCGCGGGGGCTGAAAATGTTTCATTTTATTGCGTCATTCTTGGCGCGGACTTTTTTGGCGCAAATTTTTTTTTCTGTTTCCGGCGTCATACGTGTCGCCGGAAGTTGCGTCATTTTTGACGTTTTTTTGCGCCAAAAGGGTCGGCGTTCCGGATGTGGCGTCATTTTTGGCGCCAAAAGCATTTAGGCGCCAAATAATGTGGGCGTCTTTTTTGGCGCTAAAAAATATGGGCGTCACTATTGTCTCCACATTATTTAAGTCTCATTATTTATTGCTTCTGGTTGCTAGAAGCTTGTTCACTGGCATTTTTTTCCCATTCCTGAAACTGTCATTTAAGGAATTTGATCAAATTTTGCTTTATATGTTGTTTTTTCTAATACATATTGCAAGATGTCCCAGATTGACACTGAGTCAGAAGATACTTCTGGAAAAACGCTGCCTGGTGCTGGATCTACCAAAGTTAAGTGTATCTGCTGTAAACTTGTGGTATCTGTTCCTCCAGCTGTTGTTTGTAATGAATGTCATGACAAACTTGTTAATGCAGATAATATTTCCTTTAGTAATGTTACATTACCTGTTGCTGTTCCGTCAACATCTAATACTCAGAGTGTTCCTGTTAACATAAGAGATTTTGTTTCTAAATCCATTAAGAAGGCTATGTCTGTTATTCCTCCGTCTAGTAAACGTAAAAGGTCTTTTAAAACTTCTCATTTTTCAGATGAATTTTTAAATGAACATCATCATTCTGATTCTGATAATGGTTCCTCTGGTTCAGAGGATTCTGTCTCAGAGGTTGATGCTGATAAATCTTCATATTTATTCAAAATGGAATTTATTCGTTCTTTACTTTAAAGAAGTCTTAATTGCTTTAGAAATAGAGGATTCTGGTCCTCTTGATACTAAATCTAAACGTTTAAATAAGGTTTTTAAATCTCCTGTAGTTATTCCAGAAGTTTTTCCTGTCCCTGATGCTATTTCTGAAGTAATCTCCAGGGAATGGAATAATTTGGGTAATTCATTTACTCCTTCTAAACGTTTTAAGCAATTATATCCTGTGCCATCTGACAGATTAGAATTTTGGGACAAAATCCCTAAAGTTGATGGGGCTGTCTCTACTCTTGCTAAACGTACTACTATTCCTACGGCAGATAGTACTTCCTTTAAGGATCCTTTAGATAGGAAGATTGAATCCTTTCTAAGAAAAGCTTACTTATGTTCAGGTAATCTTTTTAGACCTGCTATATCTTTAGCGGATGTTGCTGCAGCTTCAACTTTTTGGTTAGAAGCTTTAGCGCAACAAGTAACAGATCATAATTCTCATAGCATTGTTAATCTTCTTCAACATGCTAATAATTTTATTTGTGATGCTATCTTTGATATCATTAGGGTTGATGTAAGGTATATGTCTCTAGCTATTTTAGCTAGAAGAGCTTTATGGCTTAAAACTTGGAATGCTGATATGTCTTCTAAGTCAACTTTGCTTTCCCTTTCTTTCCAGGGTAATAAATTATTTGGTTCTCAGTTGGATTCTATTATCTCAACTGTTACTGGAGGGAAAGGAACTTTTTTACCACAGGATAAAAAATCTAAAGGTAAATTTAGGTCTAATAATCGTTTTCGTTCCTTTCGTCACAATAAGGAACAAAAGCCTGATCCTTCACCCACAGGAGCGGTATCAGTTTGGAAACCATCTCCAGTCTGGAATAAATCCAAGCCTTTTAGAAAACCAAAGCCAGCTCCCAAGTCCACATGAAGGTGCGGCCCTCATTCCAGCCCAGCTGGTAGGGGGCAGATTACGATTTTTCAAAGAAATTTGGATCAATTCAATTCACAATCTTTGGATTCAAAACATTGTTTCAGAAGGGTAAAGAATTGGCTTCAAGATAAGGCCTCCTGCAAAGAGATTTTTTCTTTCCCGTGTCCCAGTAAATCCAGTGAAGGCTCAAGCATTTCTGAAATGTGTTTCAGATCTAGAGTTGGCTGGAGTAATTATGCCAGTTGCAGTTCTGGAACAGGGGCTGGGGTTTTATTCAAATCTCTTCATTGTACCAAAGAAGGAGAATTCCTTCAGACCAGTTCTGGATCTAAAAATATTGAATCGTTATGTAAGGATACCAACATTCAAAATGGTAACTATAAGGACTATCCTGCCTTTTGTTCAGCAAGGGCATTATATGTCTACAATAGATTTACAGGATGCATATCTGCATATTCCGATTCATCCAGCTCACTATCAGTTTCTGAGATTCTCTTTCCTGGACAAGCATTACCAGTTTGTGGCTCTGCCGTTTGGCCTAGCAACAGCTCCAATAATTTTTACAAAGGTTCTCGGTGCCCTTCTGTCTGTAATCAGAGAACAGGGTATTGTGGTATTTCCTTATTTGGACGATATCTTGGTACTTGCTCAGTCTTCACATTTAGCAGAATCTCATACGAATCGACTTGTGTTGTTTCTTCAAGATCATGGTTGGAGGATCAATTTACCGAAAAGTTCATTGATTCCTCAGACAAGGGTAACCTTTTTAGTTTTCCAGATAGATTCAGCGTCCATGACTCTGTCTCTGACAGACAAGAGACGTCTAAAATTGATCTCAGCTTGTCGAAACCTTCAATCACAATCATTCCCTTCGGTAGCCTTATGCATGGATATTCTAGGTCTTATGACTGCTGCATCGGACGCGATCCCCTTTGCTCGTTTTCACATGCGACCTCTTCAGCTCTGTATGCTGAACCAGTGGTGCAGGGATTACACAAAGATATCTCAATTAATATCTTTAAAACCGATTGTACGACACTCTCTGACGTGGTGGACAGATCACCATCGTTTAGTTCAGGGGGCTTCTTTTGTTCTTCCGACCTGGACTGTAATTTCAACAGAAGTCTGACAGGTTGGGGAGCTGTTTGGCGGTCTCTGACAGCACAAGGGGTTTGGGAATCTCAGGAGGTGAGATTACCAATCAATATTTTGGAACTCCGTGCAATTTTCAGAGCTCTTCAGTCATGGCCTCTTCTAAAGAGAGAATCGTTCATTTGTTTTCAGACAGACAATGTCACAACTGTGGCATACATCAATCATCAAGGAGGGACTCACAGTCCTCTGGCTATGAAAGAAGTATCTCGAATACTGGTATGGGCGGAATCCAGCTCCTGTCTAGTTTCTGCGGTTCATATCCCAGGTATAGACAATTGGGAAGCGGATTATCTCAGTCGCCAAACGTTACATCCGGGCGAATGGTCTCTTCACCCAGAGGTATTTCTTCAGATTGTTCAAATGTGGGGACTTCCAGAAATAGATCTGATGGCTTCTCATCTAAACAAGAAACTTCCCAGGTATCTGTCCAGATCCAGGGATCCTCAAGCGGAAGCAGTGGATGCATTGTCACTTCCTTGGAAGTATCATCCTGCCTATATCTTTCCGCCTCTAGTTCTTCTTCCAAGAGTATCTCCAAGATTCTGAAGGAATGCTCGTTTGTTCTGCTGGTTACTACCAGTTTCTAATTCCTGAGCATTTAAAAATGAAGCTTCTGTAGAACAAATTAGTAAGGCAGCAATATGGTCACCTGTATGTACCTTTACTAAATTCTTCCCCTTTAATGTTTGTTTTCTTGATTTTGGTTCTTCAAGCAGCTGTGTCTGGAAATTAATTGCCTGCCTTTTTCAATTTTTTTATCCCGCCCTCATTATTCGTGGACTCCACATCTTGGGTATTCGTTCCCAGAAGTAATGAATTTATTGACTCGTACCACCTTACGAAACAAAACAAAAGTCTCGTCCTATTTTTTATTTTTTCTGCAGGAGTAAAAGGTTAAACTAGTTAGCTGGTAAGGGTAATACTATTTTTCTTCATAAATGGAAAGAGTCCACAGCTGCATTCATTACTTTTGGGAATTCAGAACCTGGCCACCAGGAGGAGGCAAAGACACCCCAGCCAAAGGCTTAAATACCTCCCCCACTTCCCTCATCCCCCAGTCATTCTTTGTCTTTTGTCCCAGGAGGTTGGCAAAGAAGTGTCAGAAGTTTTCAATAGTCTCTTATGGAGGGTAGTACTCTTCAGCGTGGGACTGGAGTTTTAAGAAGTCCTGTCAGCCTCTAAGTGAGAGCATGGGTGAAAGTTAGAGTCCGGAGATGCAGGGAGAGTCTTTCTGTGAAACCATCCCGACTCATATTAATAGCTCCACAAGCAATCAGCGTTGACGAGTTTCGCTGCCTGCTTTTTTCTCTCAAGTCCATGGCAGAAGCAACGCTACCATCTGTCACACTTGAAGGGCCGTGTTCCTGTTCCATGGCATATTTTCTGGTAAGATCGTTTTATTTTACTTTCATCATGGATGTATTGTAATTATAACTGTTTACCCGAGAGGGGCTACAACCTTTCAGGGATAACTTTAACATAGGGTCTCAGTGAGGCTCCTTTTTGTATCTCGGAATCAAGGGCTAATATCTCCTGAGGGGGTTATTGAACAGGGTGGTTTTATAATCATGTTTGTTATGTTATTCTGTCTGCTACTGTGTAGTGTTGCTTCGACTCATGGCTATTTTTCTTATGGGTCCATTTTTTATTCAATATCCAAGTTGTGGAGGATTCAGATTTTTTGGAGACGGATGTCTCCGATTCAGACTCTACTTCTTGCGAAGAATATGAATTTGCCCGGGTGATACATGCCCATCAGTTATGCTCCGAATGCCATTTTAGAGTGCTCTGTTCCTTGGGATCGGGGAATCGGGTGCCCACTGAGCCATCCGCCTCTGTGGATTTTATTTCCCACAAGACGAGTTTCCTACCACCAACTCTTACTACGCATGCAGGTAACCCAAACTCTACTTATCCTCCTATGGAGTGTGGCCGTTTCCCACCGGAGGTTACGACACGGTTCTGCATGGCCATATCTGGTGCTGGTGCATCTGCACCTCCCAGGAGTGTGCTTATGATGTTGTCAGTGTTCTGTTAACTGGGGCTTGTCAGGCGTGGGATCGCCTGGTTCAATTCAGCCCTCCGGGGAGCGACTGCCCCTGAGGCCTCAGGGGGTCAACCTTCGGGGCCGGTGTTTTCTTTTGTCCCGGGAGAGTTTTTGTTGCGCCTTTCGTTATAGACTGGCGCGCTTTCGTGTTCTACTAAGGCACGTTTTGGCGTTGCTGGAGGATCCCACTATTAATGGGTCTGGGGATGCTCAGTCTTAATTTTCGACTGACTTGCTTGCATAGACATAAGGGGATGAAGTAATCTTCTTATAGTCTATTTGTGTGTCCTTTTCTTCATAAATGGAAAGAGTCCACATCTGTATTCATTACTAAGAACCTGGCCACCAGGAGGAGGCAAGGACACCCCAGCTAAAGGCTTAAATACTCCTCCCACTTCCCTCATCCCCCAGTCATTCTTTGCCTTTCGTCCCAGGAGGTTGGCTGAGAAGTGTCAGATGTTTGTCTCTTATGGAGGGTAGTACTCTTCGACATGGGACGGGAGTTTTAAGTAATAATATCAGTCTCTTAGTGTGAGCCTGCATGAAAGTTAGAGTCCGGAGATGCAGGGAGAGTCTTTCTGCGAAACCATCCCGACTCATATTAACAGCTCCACAAGCAATCGGCGTTGTCAAACTTCGCTTCGCTGCCTGCTTTCTCCTCTCAAGTCCATGGCGGAGGCGCTGCTACTATTCGTCACACTTGAAGGGCCGTGTTCCTGTTCCACGGCGTAGATTCCGGTAAGATCGTTTCATTTTACTTCATCATAATGTACTGTAACTTATTTGCGGGTCTTAAGTATATAATATAGGGCCTCAGTGAGGCTCCTTTGGTATCTTGGAATCGAGGGTTAATATCTCCCGAGGGGGATTATTAAACAGGGTTTTTTTTTGTTTGTTTTATGATTCAATCTGCTTATGTGTAGTGTTAACTGGGCTCTCGGCTTAGAACATAAGGGCCTCTGGAAGTGATGCGACTTTATGGTTGGGCGCTTTTTTTTTTATACGGTTTATCTTGTGACTGGACGTGTTTATGTTTTGGTCTTCCATTTTCGCATTCCTGACCGTGCGGCGACTGAAAAAATTCTGGTCTGCTAGTGTCTGGTTCCTCGGAGGTGATGAGTGCCCCAGCCATTGTGGGTGTCACGGGCCGTTTAGAATTTTCTTTAGTCCATATTATTATATTTTCTATCTAGTTATGGAGGATTCTGATGCTGAGACTGTTTTTAAATTTCAGATTCAGATTCTTCGACTTGTGAAGAATGCGAATTGGCCCCGTTGACACAGATCAATCAGTTATGTTCAATATGCCATATTAGAGCACCTTGTTGCTCTGGAAATCAAAGTTACAGCTCGTTTTCACTTTCACATATTTTTGACGAATATGCAACTGCAACGTCCAGACGTTTATTTGCGTTTGTGCTCGTGCCCTATTGTCCCGGGTCTCCTGGCCTGGGGTGGGCCTATACAGTTCCCTGCAGGTGTAGCTGTCCCTGAGCGTTGTGCCTTTCATTACAGAATAGCGCGCCTTCGTGTTTAACTCAAACATGTTTTTGAGTTGCTAGAGGATCCTATCCTTAACTGATACGGGAATCTGCAGTATTCTACTTCGAATGGCTCATCTCATTAGACATGAGGGGATGACGTAATCTCCTGATTGTCTGTAATTGAGATCTTTTCTAGTTTTTGTTGGAAGATCAGGGTCCTGCGGGTATACCTGTTTATACTTGGTCGTTTACCTACGTGTTGCCTTATATTTTCTTTTATCCGGTTAGGATGACTTTTATTTTTGATTATATGTTTCCTTCGGGAACTTTTTCTGGGATCGATTCTCGCTGTTTTCTTCTGCGGACGTTTGTTAAGGGACATGTTAGTCCTATGTTTTATCTGTTTATTCTCTTCCCCTCTGAGGGAGGATTTAGGTAGCTTGACAGTTATGGCCCTGTCTACCTGCTGGTCCTGCTTGGGTTCCGATCTTCTGTCTCGTGGCTTGTTCAGACACTTGGCGCCTGTTCTGCCTGGCTGGTCTGGTTGAGGCACCGAGTGCTCACTTTATTATTGTTTTATTTTACAAGTTTCAGTTAAGCATTCTAATGAGGACTTGTGGGTCCGCGAGGCTGGAAGGATTGTTTCAGTCCTTATTAAGCCTTCAAGCTGGTTGACTGGGTCAGCGACGTTCCGCTGCGTCACTCCTTTTGCTTCCGATTCTCTCGGGACCTAGAGTATTCTTCCTCACATGGGAGGATTGGGGGTTTAGCGCCTCCTTACCACTGGTTTAAGGCAGTTTGGCCTTTCGGAGGCTCTAGGAATTGTCCTGTTGGACACGTTCCTTCTGTGGTTCTCTTGATAAAGGCCCCTGGCGGCTGAAACGCGTAGAGACTGCTTACCCTGAAACCCTGCATTTTCAGCTGGTGCAATCTATACTCTATATAATATACCGGTTAGGACAGGTACATTGAGCTATATCCCACAATAGGAATAGTCTCTGCATGTATAATTCCTGTCCCATGATCCGGTATTTTCAAACCTATTAACCAGTCTGAAATCCATTTCAAAATAAGTGGAAAATCACCTGATACCGAAATACTCTATCGGTGTATCACGGACCACATTTGACACCTTAACCCGGAACCTCATCTAAAGAGTAGTATTGACTACTGAACTCCTCTGAGGAAATACAACGGCTCAGTCTGTTTGTTAACCTGCTAACAGCATCCCCGGGAGGGGACACTGCAATAAGGTTATTTTCTATAAACACTTCATATTGTGGTATCTATTACCGATAACACATCATCAGGATACACCACAGTATCCGCTTCAACATATGGGACTGACATTGTAATGAATTTGAATAGAATACCCATTGTATGACTTGTGATAATCTATTTTTTGAGATAATAATCCAATACATTTTATCCAACACACTTAATAAGTATCAAGTCACTCTGTGTATATAAAGCGATAAAGATACAATATACACTTATAATCTGATCCAAGATTTATAACTGTTTAGATGCCGGCATCACTCATAGGATTTATTGTTTTTATTTGGTTTTAAATGTGGACGATTTCAAACCTATTTTTTACATTAAATGTTTTTATATTAAATGTTCTCATTTGTATAATATTAAACAAGTTTTAATACAAAATTAGTTCTGTGGGAGGAACTTATTCTCTGGTTATTAATCAATATTATTTCTGAGCAAATAAGTTTTGATTCAATGTACTTTATGCCACTTGATTGACATTTCCCCAGTGTTTCATCTTTACTCGATATTTGGCAACATTTTAACCTAACATTAGGACCACCTTCTAGGATTGTATCTCATGCCCATATTAAGGTTAAATTGCACTTGCGAAGTAGACTATTGTGGTTATATCAAAAATTCTAGATACCTTAAGTTCAGGTTTATCACCTCTCTAAGAATTTTACACACCCCTTTTCCTAATTAGGACGAATACTAGTGCTCATCTATACGACAAAAGCCATATACACTTACCCATTTAAACTTATCAAACTATTAATTCAAGTATATTGACTCTGAGCTTTTGCAGCACTATCCCATTCCCCCCATACTCTCTTGTCAGTGAGACCTTGGACTTCTCCATGTGGGTTAGGTCTCCTTATGGGGCCCTGGGTTTTCTTTTGGGAGATGGTTGCTCTCTTCTTTGAGACCCTTTGGTTTTTGTTCGTTCCTCCATATGAGTTGGGTCTCCTTTGGGGACCTGAATTTCCTGTCAAGAGAGTTCTTTTGGACTCTGCTTGGGATTTTTCCTGGACCTGGGAATGTTCTACATTCTTGGTTTTAGGTACTCCTTTGTCTCGTATGGTGAGGTGGAGACTAGCTTTTGATCGAGGGACCTTGTCCTTGTGGTATTCCCTTGCTTTGCACGCCTTGTGGCAGTCGAACGCCTATGGGCTCTAGTGTCCTGGTTCGAGATGCCTTAGCTCCTTTGGAGCGTTGGACTTCGGCTTGGGGTGGTCTCTTCCTTGGGTCGGGACTTGCAAGGTGTTATTGTTCTTTGGGTTCTCCTGGATATTACATTAATATCTCCCTGTGGGTCTGCTTTATATATCAGACGGGTTGTTTACATTTCTGGGATATTGTTTGTTTTAAACAATTGGGGGGTTCGAACCTATCATCACCCTGATTCTTCCGGGTGCTGAGGCTTTTGCTCAGCGTTTTCCCTTGTGGATCCTGTTGCGGGTTGTTATCGGTCTTTTCAGGACCTAGGGCTGGTTTGGGGTTCTCCTTTTCCGGGAATTTGGGCTATGACCTTTAGTCTGGCTAATAGATCTGGTCACGGTTGGCCAGATTTCCTGGGGACTGCTACTCTTTGGCTTTGCCTATGCTCAATGAACAGTTTCCCCTGGACGGTTTGCTGAAGTAACCTGATGGCTTTGCGGTTCTGCAGGCAAAGGATTATAGGGTAACCGCTTCAGCTAATGCACCCTGTCTGTGCGCTAAGTTTTCAGGGGATTCCTTCCAGGTTCAGCTGCGTTGGAGAGTGCTCTCTGATTCAGCCTGAGGCGTTGTCTCATGGGCAGGTGCTCTGTCTCTAATGGCCCCCTTTTTCTTAGGGGGGCTTGTTCTCCTATGGAGGCCTTGTTTTAGGACTTTTCCTAGATTCAGGGGATGGAACAGAGGGTTTAACCTATTTGGAGAGAGGCATGCTCTCTGGGTTGTTCTGTTCTATCTGCTGTCTTGCTGGCTCCGCGTCAAGATGGGCCTTTGTTAGACTCTTCTGGGTCTTCGGCCCTGTCGACTGTCTTTATGGAGTTTCAGGGAGGTTCCCGGGCTCTGTGGAATGGCTGAGCCATTTTTCTCCGCTCTTTTGTGAGCGGGTGTTGGGGTTCTTCTGTTCCCCTGTTTTCGGACACACTGACGCTTGGGCTGGCCCAGCTGGGAGTAGGTCCTGAGATTGTTATTCCTTGGTGGTGTAATGGGCCTAGTTGAGGTTCTATGCTTCTCCCCTTTTGGGACCTATTTGTTTGGCTGTGATTGCCGAGAGGGTGCCCTCTGACTTGCAGTTTTTACAATTTGATATCTTGTTTAGCCGCTTTTTACTTCTTGGTAAGTATTCTCTCTTGGGTCGTCCTGATGACAGCTGCATGTTCTTGACCCGGCTGTTTACCTTGTCTGGGTCTGCTACACGTATTTATGTTGAATACTTCAGTATTCTAAGATAAGTCTTTAGTTGTCGTTTCCACTCGACGTTGAGAGTAAGGATCGCTGTTCGGATTCCCGGTCCTAGACCTTGTGTTATTGTTAGTCTGGGCGTTGCCTCCCCTTATTTGTCGTAGACCCATTTGGGTCTTTATGAGCTGGGCTCGTTCTGGGGGTCTTCCTTTATGGAATTTTGTGGTGTCCTTTTGATTTCCTTTAATTTTTTTCTTGCCCTTTCCCTTTGGGAGTTTTGGGCTGGTGTTCCCTTTGCTAGTAAGGGGTGTGTGGTTGGGGGCTGACCGCTGGGTGACGGTGTCTCCTGTTGGCTCAGTTGAGTCTGATTTTGCGGTCTCAAGCTAGGCTTCTGGACTATCTGCGGGTCAGTGTACTTGGGGCTTTTTCCTTCAATGTTTTCGGCTTTGGACGAAGCAGGGTTTTGTTGGGTAGTGGTTTAAGGCCAAGCTTTGTAGGGGTGGGTGAGTCCCCCTTTTTTCTTTCCATTCCCTGGGGGCTTGTGGTTGGGGTCTTTCTGTCACCCTGTCTATCAGACATGTCTGCCATTTGGGCTAATCCGGTGTTGGAGCAGGATCTGAGATCTGTTGCTCAGCTATTTCATCCTTGTGCATTTGAGGTACAGTAAGCCTCTGAGGTTTCTCCTTTCTCCACGTTCAAGATTTGTGGGAAGGACTGGCGGCTCTTAGATAGCCTGCGATGTAATCCGCTGGTTAGTAGATACTTAGCAATCTGAAGGATCCTATCTTCATCTGATTTGTACTTGCCCTGCAAGTATTTAAGTTTGAGTAATTTTTAGATGACTACAGCGTGCAGTGTTTTTGCTTCAGGTGTTGTTCGTCAGACCTATCTGAGCTTGCTGCACGAGGTTTCGTTTCTGAATATTTCGGTATTCTGAGCTACCTTTTTGCGACTTGGGGACCTTTGTCTTCAGTGGCTTTCTAGAGTGCGTTTGCACTGTTAGGGGAAGATCCTCTCTCTGTTTCAGACTCCCGCCCTTATCCCGTGGTTTCTGTATTTCAGGGGTCTGGGCGTTGCCTCCCCTTGTTTCTATTCAGTTGGGTCTCTGTTAGCCTGACCCAGTTCTCAGGTTTTTTGCTCTGTTCTTGTGCCCTTTTTAGTTTTTTTTTTCTGGAGTTCCTTATGCTAGCTGGACAGCTAGATCAACATACTGTTAGGTTTCAACTGATGAAAGACAGTTGTTTGGATCTGCAGCTGCGAAACTGTTATAAAATGTCTCAATGGAGCTGAGATTTATCTTATCAGGAAGAAAATCAACTAGCTCACAGTGAAGTTTTGGTAAGATACAGTTGATTTATATTCCGGTATGAACCTGGTTATGATCTCAGAAATAAATCAGAAGAATGTCTCTCTCTGAGGAAGAGCTATATATATAATTAAGCAGTCAGTCCTGAGTAACTGAACAGTGCCTCTTGTAATTATATACCAGGTGAGTAACGAATTACAGTGATGAGAAACTTCACATATATACAAATTAGAACATGTTCATGCTTACCACAACCTCAGGACACTTTGCTTGCAGTTATTTTCAGTGAGAGGAGAGTTTCTGATCTGCAGCTGACAGGCAACAGTGAAGCAATTCAATCAGGTAAGAGACAGAGCGGCTGTATGGAAACTGGAACTCAATTACAGGTTGTTATTCCTTAGAGCCTTTAATGTAAATAGTCAGCGGCAGACTTAGTTACAGTGACTGTGACAAACAAAAGAGCAGAGGTTTGGTATTGTAGCACAACTGTTTCCTTTGAGAGGAGATGATTGCTGCAGCTTGTGGGAGACAGCATGAAGTGGGAATCAGTGTCCCAGTTTGTAAAGATCCTGTGCTGCAGGCAGTTTAATGATTGGAAAGTTTCCTATTGTTTAGGATGCTTGAAATATCTCAGTAGATAAAGGAGATTAGAACAGTAATTTGTAATCCAAAATAGTTTAGGATAAAGTAGAGAGAGCAACTATGTTACTCCTATAACACTCAATACCTAAGCACTTGTCTAAGGTTAGAAGACAGGTGATATAGAGTAGGTAGGTTGGTCTAATGAATAAAGGTGGTATTGGAAGTTATTCACACAAGTCAGTTTAAGGTGGAATACCTGACACATACTAATGCACTGGGGCTACTCTGCACTGTAGCAAACTGAGGGTTGCAAGTTCGATCCCCGGCAAGCTCTACTCAGCTTTTCCTCCTTTCGAGGTTGATAAAATGAGCAGCACCTTGAGTCCCTTAAGGGGGATTAGCCGCGCTTTACATGTACAATCATGTTTTCTCTGTGTCTTTTCTTATTTGTGGAAGAATACGGTAGTTTGTTCCCTTTCTTTAGTAATGGTTGTGTTTGGAGACCGACTGCTGGGCGACTGTGTCTCTTGGAGGCTGTTGACTCAGCTGAGTGTTGTTCCTGTGGACTCTAGCAAGGCTTGTGGACTATCTGCGGGTCAGTGTCCTTGGGCTTTTTCCTTTTTTTCATAGTTGTTCTCGGCTTCTGACAAAGCAGGATTTTGTTGGGTAGTGGTTTTCAGGCCTGATACCTTCAGAATGGGCCACCTCTTGTACCCTCCCGTTTTTGCATTCAGTGTCCTCTATTGCTTGGGTATTGTTTTCCCAAAAGTAATGAATGCAGCTGTGGACTCTTTCTATTTATGAAGAAAAACATAAATTATGCTTACCTGATATTTTTCATTTCTTCAGATGGAAAGAGTCCACAGCTCCCCGTCCATATTTTTTTTTTGGGGTGTCTTATTTTTGTTCTTCTGGCACCTTTTCACCCTGATATTCTTCTACTGTTTCTTGTTCCCTATGCAGAATTACTGGGGAATGAGAGAAGTGGGGGAGGTATTTAAGCCTTTGGCTGGGGTGTCTTTGCCGCCTCCTGGTGGCCAGGTTCTGAATTCCCAAAAGTAATGAATGCAGCTGTGGACTTTTTCCATCTGAAGAAAAGAAAATTATGTGGTAAGCATAATTTGTTTTAATACAGGTATATTACCCTCCCACCTGACACTTCCTTGATCCCTCCCAAACAGCTCTCTTCCCTCCACACACTCCTGACCACCATCTTAAAGGGACATGAAACCCAAAAATGTTCTTTCATGATTTAGATAGAGAATATAATTTTAAAGTGAAAGTCTACTTCACTCAACTGCCCCACGGCATTGGATAAACTTTGCAAAATGATGGTAGGTTTAATTCATCAATTTTTTCAGATTTTATTATTTTTTTAAAATCTTTACCTTTTTAGCGCTCCGACGATGAGCTTATCTCTCCCGCCCGGCATTTTGGCAAATTGATTGACAGATGAATATTCTTAAAAGAACGAATCATTGTTTCCCCCCCAGCCGTGACGTTTATGCATTCTTTATACACTTTATGTAGTTCATCTTGAATTTGTGTCTTCTTGAGTATGCATGTGATCAGTAAATATTTGACGGAATTAAACTTGCATAATACCATTATTTATATAACCTGTCATAATGGGAATATATTTTAGCATAACTAATAAGGATTTTAATGTTTTCAGGATGAGTGATATGGTACACCGTCGGCAGAAAATGCCCTGGTTGTGGCCTGACTTTGTGTTTCATCGACTGAATATTGGAAAAGAGCATGACAAAAGCCTAAAAATTCTTCATTCATTTACTGACAAGGTAGGTATGATATTTTCATTATTTTGTGTAGAATTCAATATATATAGAGAGAGTGAGAGAGAGAGAGCGCACCATGAGGGTATGAAATGCATCAGATGACATCACAGAAAGTTACTTTACCTACTCCGTTTAAAATGCCTTAATTTTTCAGATATATGCTTTATTGTTACTTTATGAAAGTACTGAAGTTGTGCAAGATTTATTTTGAATATGAAGGAGTATATTGTCAAGTGAATATGTGTTAGTTATATATACACTATATATACACGCAGCACATAGAAAGTGTGGCAGTCTCTTGCATGCACACAGCTAGATTACTAACAAAATTGAGTTAGTTACAGCATTTGGCCAAAGACATCTAAACTGAGTCACAACATATGTTAATATATAAAATAGCTATTGATAAATATATTAAAATGAATACAATTAGACAATACCTGTACTGTTTTAACGAATATGCACACATAAAAATACTCCCATAAGTTTAAAGCATGATCCTTTATTGTATCATTTGGTACTGCTTATTGATTTTTATGAATTGTTATTGTTTAAAAAGATATATAATCCCTTTATTACCCATTCTCCAGTTTTGCATAACCAACATGATTATATTTATATACTTTTTATCTCTGTGATTAACTTGTATCTAAGCCTTTTGCAGACTGCTCCCTTATTTCAGTTTTTTTGACAGACTTGAATTTTAGCCAATCAGTGCCCTCTCATTTGTAACTTCACAGGTCCGATCACATATGCGGCACCGCCCGCAAAGCTGGTGTCGCCAATTATTTTGTAAAACTAGTGATCACATATACTAGCGATCACATATGCATTTGTATGCGGTGACTATATTTTACCCGTCGCCCACTATTTTTACCCCCTTAAACTAACATATAACCGGCGTCGCAAGTTGGTATCACATATTCAGCGCAAGGACTTACACGTCGAAAATGGAGAAATGTTACTCCATATTCACCACGCAACACATAGGCAGACGCAGCTTGCGCTGAGTATATGAGCACCGTAACTCCCTGGAAGTCTTAACAAACACCAAACGCATGCGCAATATGTACCTGTCAACCACCATCCCCCCCACCGCAATAACTAATAAATGTATTAATCCCCTAATCTGTCAACCCTCAAATCGCAAAGTATCTAATTACACTATTAACCCCTAATCCGCCAACCCCCATAACGCAGTCTACCTATTAACACTATTAACCTCTAAACCGCCAACCCTCCACAACTTAAACTACCTAATTAACCACTAAACCGCCAACCCCCCACAACGCAAAGTATCAATCTAATCACTAAGCCCCCTAAACTAACACCTAAATCAAGTCCAATTAACTACAATTAAATAAAATAACAAAAGACTACCTTTAAAAAGTAATAAAATTTACCCAAAATAAAAAGCCCTATGTTTACATGATAAAAATATCTAAATTTACATTTAAAAAAACCCTAATATTAAATTAAAATAAAAAAATCTCCTGCTGATTCAATCAGAGATTGGAACTGTCATAGGTCACTATTTCAGAGAAAACACCATAGGAAACCTTTCACCCTCTATGCTATGGGAGGCCCATAAATGTGTGTTGAGGGGGGAGTTTATAAGACATAAGGCTAGAGAGACTACGAATAATAGGCAATTTGTGAACTTGATAACCTCCCAAATTAGATACTGGGAGTCAGAACTCAAAAATAAACCTGACTCAATAGACACACTAGAAAGACTGACTAATGCCAAACAAGAACTCAACAAGGGAATACCAGAGGAAAGCAACCAGGTTGCAACAGCGATACTTTGATATCAATGACAAAACGGGCTCTTCGCTAGCAAAGGCTCTTAGAAGAAAACAGTTAGACACCCACATTCACTCGATGACCGACTTGACAGGCCAAACACACAAAGACAGTATACAAATCGCTGAGACCTTTTGACAGTACTACAGGGCATTGTACAACATCCAGAACGACCACAGGCAGGATGATATTGATAGATTCTTATCTGACATACAACTTAACGCACTAAATCAGGATGACACTGAGCAACTAGACTCACCAATACCACCTGAAGAGATTAAGACAGCTATTACAAATATGTCTAATGGCAAGAGCCCAGGTCCAGACGGTCTAAGCATAAAGTACTACAAGACATATTTACATCATATGTTGGCCCCTTTGACCACCCTATTTAACTCGTTACTCAGGGAAGGGGGATTCACAAACAACATGCTGGAAGCGCACATTTTGGTGCTTCCCAAACCAGGGAAGACGCCGGATAGGCCAGAAAGTTATAGACCTATTTCCCCATTAAATTCGAACATTAAAATATTTGTAAACATTTTAACCACCAAAGTCAATAAATACCTTCCCAGTCTGATACATCCAGACCAAGTGGGACTTGTCCCCGGCCGGGAGGCCCGGGACAACACCCTATGGACAATTCAATTAATGTAGTATGCCCAATTACACAACATACCCATGGCCCTGGTCTCCACGGACGCTGAGAAAGCGTTTGACAGGGTACATTGGCAATTCCTCAAATCCGTCCTATATAAAATGAAATTCAGCGACACTTTCATAAAATTAATTTTCACTCTTTACCAGAACCCCACAGCACGAGTTAAGGTGAAAGGACTCTTTTCGGAGAAATTTGCCATTAGAAACGGTACGAGACAGGGTTGTCCCCTTTCTTCTATACTTTTTTGCGATCACCATAGAGGCTTTAGCCCAAAAAAATTGTAATGACAGCCTAGTAACAGGGATCGCCACCGCAACTTGTAATTACAAGTTAGCGTTATACGCAGATGACATTCTGCTCACCCTGACAAATATTGACACATCACTGCACAGAGCGCTAGAGATTTTCAAAGCTTTCGGGAAAGTATCAAACTTCCAACTGAACCTTTAAAAGTCTGAATTACTGAATATCACATGTGACACAGAACTACTCAACCAGACATTACGGGAATGCCCCCTCAAAAAACAGGACACAAAAATGAAATACCTAGACATCTACATATCACCAGACCAACAGGAGATTTTCCAAGCCAATTACAAAAGATTAGAGACCAATCTAGTAGTGGACCTGTCCAATTGGAACACCAATATCGTGGCTAGGCAGGGTCAACGTCATCAAGATGAATGTACTACCAAGGCTCTTATATTTACTACAGACCACCCCCATACCCCTGCCACCACACTACCTTCATAAAATCCAATGTATAATAGAACAGTATATTTGGGGGGGAATTAGACCTAGAATCACAAAGAAAACACTTTACTTACCTAGGGACAGAGGACTTGGGCTGCCCAACATAAAAGTATACAAACAAGTTATTACCTTACACGAACTGTTGGATTGGTGCTGTAATGACCACAACAACACATGGGTGCAGCTGGACTGCTCCATACTAGGTATTGGGAACGCCAGAGAAATAGCCTGGCTGTTAAGGAAGGACAGACCATTAGTTGTTACCGAGTATCCACTGTTTATAGATTTCTTTGCTAATTGGGACAAACTTATGAACACCTCAACGAATATATCCTCCCACGTCTCCCCACTGACACTCAAATACCAGAACCCTGCAATGCCCTGGAATTATAAAGAAACAAGTCTTAACCACAAAATAACCTTTAGGGAGCGGACACTCTTGGCATTGGTTGAAGGGGGCAAATTGAAATCCTTTGAAAAAAATCAAAGAGAGCGTGCCTGGCATCAGTATGAATTAGCTGGCACACTCACAGCTGAGCCACTTCTTAATGACGCACAAGCAAAAACATAGCTTTACCAGACAGACTACCCCATTTGAAACTATTTACTTACGCGAAACACCTACAAAACATGCAATCTCCCTCTTATACAAATTACTTTTAATAGAGAATGCACAAACATAACCCTCATACATCAGAGCTTGGGAGAAGGAGCTACACACAGACATTGACTTACAAGACTGGCTGACAGCATTTCAGACTACAAAAAGATCTTCAATCTCAACCAGGGTACAAGAATACAGCTATAAATTTTTATCTATGTGGTACCTCACTCCTAGTAGGTTGAAACACATATATAAGACAAGCCTTGGGGAAGTGCTGGAGGGAGTGTGGGGGTGAGGGTACTCTTACACATGTTTAGTGGGACTGCCCCAGACTGAATCAGTTCTGGGCGTAGATCCTGAAACATATCAGAATAACGACAGGGAAATAATTGCAGAATAGCCCCAAGACGCTACTGTTTCTTTTATTACGTAACCTTGAAAGTATAGCTCTAAGATTAGTTATGCTGAACAGGGCAAAGATGTTGATTCAGAGACATTGGAAAACTAGGGTGGTGCCAACGGTGGAGGAGTGGCGAAAGCAGTTTGATAGTCTATTACATCTGGAAAGGTATCACCACATGCAGAATGACACATTAGACACACATGAAATCATGTTGATGCAGTGGAAGGAATGTCAACCATGTTTAGGCTGAGGGATAACAGGGGCAATGGCTCACCATTGCAGGGGTTCAGTAATACATTTCTTCAAGGAGATGGAGGTGAGGGGGGAGAGGCACGCTGTGTTTACTTAGATATGTTTATGGATTGTCAGCAGCGGGAAGTTATGTTGAATTTGTAACATTTTGTTTTGCATTATTTACTGTATGTCGATCCTAAATCTGCAAGGTGTACTGTCAGGTACACTACGCCCCTAAAGACATTGATTGAAAAGGATCAGTTGGAAAAACCATAAATGGACATTTGGTGATAGTTAAGAAAGAATTTTATTATGCAAGGCACTGCATGCCGATATTTTGATTGTTTCATGTAAACAGAAACCTTTGGAAAACATCCTATATAATAAAAGGCCAAGTGTGTTTGTCCGAAGCTGTCATGCGCAGTAGAGACAGCACGAGGACAAACACACCTGGCCTTTGAGTCCCTAGCTGATCTGCGGCAGAAGTGGGCGTGAGCGGCGGGCGTGGCCGGTGTGAAGGGGGCGTGACCGCGCGATAGAGAGGGGGAGAGAGATAGAGAGGGGGAGAGAGAGAGGGGGAGAGAGATAGAGAGGGGGAGAGAGATAGAGAGGGGGAGGGGAGAGAGGGGAGAAGGGGGAGAGAGAACAGAAGAGGGTGAATAGAGAGAGGGAGAGAGAGACAGCAAAAGAGAGGGGGGAGAGAGACAGCAAAAGAGAGAGAGGAAGAGAGACTGCAAAATAGAGGAGGGGAAGAGAGACAGCAAAAGAGAGGGGGAGAGAGACGGCAAAAGAGAGAGGAGGAGAGAGACGGCAAAAGAGAGAGGAGGAGAGAGACGGCAAAAGAGAAGGGGGAGAGAGACAGCAAAAGAGAGAGGGGAAGCGAGACAGCAAAAGAGAGAGAGGGGAAGCGAGACAGCAAAAGAGAGAGAGGGGAAGCGAGACAGCAAAAGAGAGACGGGAGAGAGACAGCAAAAGAGAGACGGGAGAGAGACAGCAAAAGAGAGACGGGAGAGAGACGGCAAAAGAGAGACGGGAGAGAGACAGCAAAAGAGAGACGGGAGAGAGACAGCAAAAGAGAGGGGGGAGAGAAACAGCAAAAGAGAGGAGGGGAAGAGAGACGGCAAAAGAGAGGAGGGGAAGAGAGACGGCAAAAGAGAGAGGAGGAGAGAAACAGCAAAAGATAGAGGGGAAGAGAGACAGCAAAAGAGAGGGGGGAGAGAGACAGCAAAAGAGAGGGGGAAGAGAGACAGCAAAAGAGAGGGGGAAGAGAGACAGCAAAAGAGAGGGGGAAGAGAGACAGCAAAAGAGAGGGGGAAGAGAGACAGCAAAAAAGAGGGGGAAGAGAGACAGCAAAAGAGAGGGGGAAGAGAGACAGCAAAAGAGAGGGGAGAGAGACAGCAAAAGAGAGGGGGGAGAGAGACAGCAAAAGAGAGGGGGAAGAGAGACAGCAAAAGAGAGGGGGAAGAGAGACAGCAAAAGAGAGGGGGAAGAGAGACAGCAAAAGAGAGGGGGAAGAGAGACAGCAAAAAAGAGGGGGAAGAGAGACAGCAAAAGAGAGGGGGAAGAGAGACAGCAAAAGAGAGGGGAGAGAGACAGCAAAAGAGAGGGGAGAGAGACAGCAAAAGAGAGGGGGGAGAGAGACAGCAAAAGAGAGGGGGGAGAGAGACAGCAAAAGAGAGGGGGGAGAGAGACAGCAAAAGAGAGGAGGGAAGAGAGACAGCAAAAGAGAGGAGGGGAAGAGAGACAGCAAAAGAAAGGGGGAGAGAGACAGCAAAAGAGAGGGGGAGAGAGACAGCAAAAGAGAGAGGGGGGAGAGATACAGCAAAAGAGAGAGGGGGGAGAGATACAGCAAAAGAGAGAGGAGGAGAGAGACAGCAAAAGAGGGGGGAGAGAGACAGCAAAAGAGAATGGGGAGAGAGACAGCAAAAGAGAGAGGGGAAGAGAGACAGCAAAAGAGAGAGAGGGGAAGAGAGACAGCAAAAGAGAGACGGGAGAGAGACAGCAAAAGAGAGAGGAGGAGAGAGACAGCAAAAGAGAGAGGAGGAGAGAGACAGCAAAAGAGAGAGGAGGAGAGACAGCAAAAGATAGAGGGGAAGAGAGACAGCAAAAGATAGAGGGGAAGAGAGACAGCAAAAGAGAGGGGGAAGAGAGACAGCAAAAGAGAGGAGGGGAAGAGAAGACAGCAAAAGAAAGGAGGGGAAGAGAGACAGCAAAAGAGAGGGGGGAGAGATACAGCAAAAGAGAGAGGGGGGAGAGAGACAGTAAAAGAGAGAGGAGGAGAGAGACAGAAAAAGAGGCCAATTACAAGTATGGTTGACACTGAATTGTAAATGTTTGTGGGCAATTTTTCCAATCCCTGAGGGCAGGTAGGCGCCACAGCAGGGCTGTGGCGAGGTGCTGGGGGTGTTTTTTCCGGATTTAGGCCTTATTATCAATCCGGTTTGCACAATAAAGGGTTAAATGTTTATTTCTTTCATGTAATTAGCAAGAGTCCATGAGCTAGTGACGTATGGGATATACATTCCTACCAGGGGACTGCCCCAGACTGAATCAGTTCTGGGCGTAGATCCTGAAACATATCAGAATAACGACAGGGAAATAATTGCAGAATAGCCCCAAGACGCTACTGTTTCTTTTATTACGTAACCTTGAAAGTATAGCTCTAAGATTAGTTATGCTGAACAGGGCAAAGATGTTGATTCAGAGACATTGGAAAACTAGGGTGGTGCCAACGGTGGAGGAGTGGCGAAAGCAGTTTGATAGTCTATTACATCTGGAAAGGTATCACCACATGCAGAATGACACATTAGACACACATGAAATCATGTTGATGCAGTGGAAGGAATGTCAACCATGTTTAGGCTGAGGGATAACAGGGGCAATGGCTCACCATTGCAGGGGTTCAGTAATACATTTCTTCAAGGAGATGGAGGTGAGGGGGGAGAGGCACGCTGTGTTTACTTAGATATGTTTATGGATTGTCAGCAGCGGGAAGTTATGTTGAATTTGTAACATTTTGTTTTGCATTATTTACTGTATGTCGATCCTAAATCTGCAAGGTGTACTGTCAGGTACACTACGCCCCTAAAGACATTGATTGAAAAGGATCAGTTGGAAAAACCATAAATGGACATTTGGTGATAGTTAAGAAAGAATTTTATTATGCAAGGCACTGCATGCCGATATTTTGATTGTTTCATGTAAACAGAAACCTTTGGAAAACATCCTATATAATAAAAGGCCAAGTGTGTTTGTCCGAAGCTGTCATGCGCAGTAGAGACAGCACGAGGACAAACACACCTGGCCTTTGAGTCCCTAGCTGATCTGCGGCAGAAGTGGGCGTGAGCGGCGGGCGTGGCCGGTGTGAAGGGGGCGTGACCGCGCGATAGAGAGGGGGAGAGAGATAGAGAGGGGGAGAGAGAGAGAGGGGGAGAGAGAGAGGGGGAGAGAGAGAGGGGGAGAGAGATAGAGAGGGGGAGGGGAGAGAGGGGAGAAGGGGGAGAGAGAACAGAAGAGGGTGAATAGAGAGAGGGAGAGAGAGACAGCAAAAGAGAGGGGGGAGAGAGACAGCAAAAGAGAGGGGGGAGAGAGACTGCAAAATAGAGGAGGGGGAGAGAGACAGCAAAAGAGAGGGGGAGAGAGACGGCAAAAGAGAGAGGAGGAGAGAGACGGCAAAAGAGAGAGGAGGAGAGAGACAGCAAAAGAGAAGGGGGAGAGAGACAGCAAAAGAGAGAGGGGAAGCGAGACAGCAAAAGAGAGAGAGGGGAAGCGAGACAGCAAAAGAGAGAGAGGGGAAGAGAGACAGCAAAAGAGAGACGGGAGAGAGACAGCAAAAGAGAGGGGGGAGAGAAACAGCAAAAGAGAGGAGGGGAAGAGAGACGGCAAAAGAGAGGAGGGGAAGAGAGACGGCAAAAGAGAGAGGAGGAGAGAAACAGCAAAAGATAGAGGGGAAGAGAGACAGCAAAAGATAGAGGGGAAGAGAGACAGCAAAAGAGAGGGGGAGAGAGACAGCAAAAGAGAGGGGGGAGAGAGACAGCAAAAGAGAGGGGGAAGAGAGACAGCAAAAGAGAGGGGGAAGAGAGACAGCAAAAGAGAGGGGGAAGAGAGACGGCAAAAGAGAGGGGGAAGAGAGACAGCAAAAGAGAGGGGGAAGAGAGACAGCAAAAGAGAGGGGGGAGAGACAGCAAAAGAGAGGGGAGAGAGACAGCAAAAGAGAGGGGGGAGAGAGACAGCAAAAGAGAGGAGGGGAAGAGAGACAGCAAAAGAGAGGAGGGGAAGAGAGACAGCAAAAGAGAGGAGGGGAAGAGAGACAGCAAAAGAGAGGAGGGGAAGAGAGACAGCAAAAGAGAGGGGGAGAGAGACAGCAAAAGAGAGGGGGGAGAGATACAGCAAAAGAGAGAGGGGGGAGAGAGACAGCAAAAGAGAGAGGAGGAGAGAGACAGCAAAAGAGCGGGGAGAGAGACAGCAAAAGAGAAGGGGGAGAGAGACAGCAAAAGAGAAGGGGAAGAGAGACAGCAAAAGAGAGAGAGGGGAAGAGAGACAGCAAAAGAGAGACGGGAGAGAGACAGCAAAAGAGAGGAGGGGAAGAGAAGACAGCAAAAGAGAGGAGGGGAAGAGAGACAGCAAAAGAAAGGAGGGGAAGAGAGACAGCAAAAGAGAGGGGGGAGAGATACAGCAAAAGAGAGAGGGGGGAGAGAGACAGTAAAAGAGAGAGGAGGAGAGAGACAGAAAAAGAGGCCAATTACAAGTATGGTTGACACTGAATTGTAAATGTTTGTGGGCAATTTTTCCAATCCCTGAGGGCAGGTAGGCGCCACAGCAGGGCTGTGGCGAGGTGCTGGGGGTGTTTTTTCCGGATTTAGGCCTTATTATCAATCCGGTTTGCACAATAAAGGGTTAAATGTTTATTTCTTTCATGTAATTAGCAAGAGTCCATGAGCTAGTGACGTATGGGATATACATTCCTACCAGGAGGGGCAAAGTTTCCCAAACCTTAAAATGCCTATAAATACACCCCTCACCACACCCACAATTCAGTTTTACAAACTTTGCCTCCCATGGAGGTGGTGAAGTAAGTTTGTGCTAGATTCTACGTTGATATGCGCTTCGCAGCAGGCTGAAGCCCGGTTTTCCTCTCAGAGTGCAGTGAATGTCAGAGGGATGTGAAGAGAGTATTGCCTATTTGAATACCATGGTCTTCCTCTAGGGGATCTATTTCATAGGTTCTCTGTTATCGGTCGTAGAGATTTCTTCTCCTACCTCCCTTTTCAGATTGACGATATACTCTTATATACCATTACCTCTACTGATTCTCGTTTCAGTACTGGTTTGGCTATCTACTATATGTAGATGAGTGTCTTAGGGTAAGTAAATCTTATTTCTATTTATGACACTCAAAGCTATGGTTGGGCACTTTATATGTAAAGTTCTAAATATATGTGTTTAAACTTATATTTGCCATGATTCGGGATAATCAGTATTCCTTCATTCAGACTGTCAGTTTAATTTTTTTGGGGAAAATGCATATAAATTTTATTTTTTCTTACCTTAAAATTTTCAATTGACTTTTTTTCAAAATTGCGGGCTGTTAGGCTCGCGGCTGCAGAAAATGCTTCTATTTATTGTGTCATTCTTGGCGCAATACTTTTTTGGCGCAAACATTTCGTCATTTCCGGCGTCATAGTTGGCGCCGAAAGTTTTCACGTAATTGCGTCATTTTTTACGTATGTGTATTGCGGATGTTTTTTTGCCGCCAAAAAATATGGGCGTCATTCTTGGCGCAAAAATGTGTGGGCGTTACACTTGGCGCCAAAAATGTGGGCGTCATACTTGGCGCCAGATTTTTTCACATTATTTCAGTTTCACTTTTCAGTTGCTTCTGGTTTTCTAGAAGCTTGTTTCATTTTCATTTTTTCCCATTCCTGAAACTGTCATTTAAGGAATTTGATAATTTTGCTTTATATGTTGTTTTTTCTATTACATATTGCAAGATATTCCAAAAACTGTTCCTGTTTCAGAAAATACTGAGGGATTCCTGATGACTGATATCAGTCCTACCAAAGCTAAGTTAATTTATTTTAATGTTATGAATGTTTATCTTTAGCTATGGTTTGTAATAAGTTATTATGATAAACTTTTACATGCAGAGTCCATTAGTATTTATGCATTATCTATTGCTATTCTTTTTACATCTAATGTACAAGATATATTTAGGAATTTATAAGAATATTTTTCTGATTCTATTCTAAAGGCTTTGTCTGCCATCCCGCCTTCTAATACAATTGTTAAGTCTTTTTTAAACTTCTCATTTAGTTGATGAAGTTTCAAATGACCAACAACATACTGAATTATCCTTCTCTGATGGTGTTTTTTCTCATTCAGAATATTCTTCATCATATATTGACACTAACAAATCTACTTTTTTTTTTAAATAGAGTACATTCGTTCTTTGTTGAAAAGGTGTTGATTATTTTGGATATTAAAGTAACTAGTTCTTTTGATTAAGACTAGCTAACATTTAAATTCTGCTTATTAACCTTCTGTGGTTTCTTCAGAGGTTTTTCTCCAGTTCCTGATACTAGGGAATGGAATAGGCCGGGAATTTTTTATTCCTTCTTTAAGGTTTTTAAATTGTATCCTTTGCCGGCAGTTAGTTTTAAATTTTGAGGAAAGATTCCCCAAGTTAATGGGGCTATCTCTACTCTTGCTTAACATACTACTATTCCTATAGCAAATAGTATTTATTTTTTTCCTTCAGATGGGAAACTTGTATCTTATTTAAGGAAAATTATTTATTTTCAGGTACTTTTTGTAGACCTGTAAATTATTTGGCTGATGTTGCAACTGCTTCAACTTTCTGGTTGGATACTTTAGTGCAACAAGTATAGGATTATGATTTGTTTAGCATTGTTAAGTTGATCAACATGCTAATAATTTCTTTTGTGTCGTCATTTTTTTGATATTTTCGCAAATGAGGTTTAATCTATGTCTTTAGCTATTTTAGCTAGAAGAACTTTGTGACTTCAATCTTGGAATGCTAATTTGATTTCAATTCCATATTTCTTTTTTTCCAAGGTAATCAATTATTTTGTTCACAATTGGATTCAATTCTTCTACTGTTACTCTGGGCTTCAAGATTGAGCTCTAAGACTAAATATTAAGCTTATATTAGTTTTTGTTCTTACTAAGGAACGGAATCCTATTTCTTCCCCAAGTAACATGTTTTTAATTGGGAGTTTCTTCATTCAATTTAATGGGGTAAAACCGCCTGTGAGAAGTCTTTTTCTCTAACATATTCCAGCTATTCCAGTAAGGCTCACACTTTCCTGAAGTGTGTTTCAGACCTGTATATATTGGGTACTTGTGAAGCGCGGCTGGTCACCCGTTGGGGCTCAAGGCGCTGCTCAGACCTGGAGTTTTCTGGGGTATTTATACCAGTTCCATTTTAGGAACAGGGTTTGGGGGTTTTATTCAAAACTATTCATTGTCCCAAAGATAGAAAATCTTTTTGAATTGTCATAAGTGTACCATCTTTTAGAATGGTGTTTATATGGTCTATTCTGCCTTTTGGTCAGTGATGGCATTATTTGCTTACAATAGATACAATAGATGCATATCTTCATTTTCTGTTTTCATTCAGATTATTTTCATTTTCTGAGATTCTCTTTTTTTGACAAGCATTACCAATTTGTTACTTTTCCTTCTGGTCTAGCGACAGCTCTTAGAATCTTTTCAAGGTTCTCAGTGTTTCCCTATTTGGACTTGTGGTACTGGCTCAGTCTTTTCGTTCTGCGGAATCTCATACGATTCAACTTTTGTTGTTTCTTCAAGACATGGTTAGAGGATCTTTTTATCAAAAGCTCTTTGATTCCTCAGACAAGGGTCACCTTTTTTAGTTTTCCAGATAGATTGTGTCAATGTCTTTGTCTCTAACAGACAAGTGACAATTTTATTGGGTTCCGTTTGTCGGAACCTTCAGCCTCTATTATTTCCTTCAGTTGCTATATGCATGGAAGTTTTAGGTGTCTTGGCTGCAGCATTGGATTCGATTCCCTTTGCTCATTTTCATAGGAAACCTTTACAGTTTTTTATGCTGAATTAATGGTGCAGGGATTCTAGGATATCACTTTTTATATCTTTGAATCCCAATGTTCAACTATCTTTGACTTGGTGGTTAGATCACCATCATATAGTTCTACGGGTTTCTTCGGTTCATTCAACCTGGACCATGATCACTACAGACGCGAGTCTTTTAGGTTGGGAGGCTGTCTGGGGATCTCTGTCAGCACAAGGGGTTTGGAAATCTCAGGAGGCGAGAATACCATTCGATATTTTGGAACTCTGTGCATTCTCAGAGTTCTTCAGTTTTGGCTTCTTTTTGAAGAAAGAGACGTTTATTGTTTTTCAGACAGACAATGTCACAACTGTGGCGTATGTCAACCATCAGGGTGGGACTCTCAGTCCTTAGGCTGTGAAAGAAGTATCTCGGATACTTGCTTTGGCTAAATCCAGCTCTTGTCTAATTTCTGCGGTCCATTTCCCAGGTATAGACAATTGGGAAGCGGATTATCTCTGTTTATCAAGCTTTACATCCGGGAGAATGGTTTCTTTACCCAGATGTGTTTTTTTCAAATTGTTCAGATGTGAGGGCTTCCAGAAATAGATCTGATGGCATCTCATCTAAACAAGGAACTTCCCAGGGGCCTATTCAGGTCCAGGGATCCTCAGGCGGAAGCAGTGTATGCATTGACACTTCCTTGGAGTTTTCAATCTGCCTATATTTTTTCGCTTCTGGTTCTTCTTTTTAGAGTGTTTTTCAAAATCATCAGGGAGCAATCTTTTGTGTTGCTGGTGGCTCCAGCATGGCCACACAGGTTTTGGTATATGGTTCTTGTTCGGATGTCCAGTTGCCAATCTCGGTCACTTCCATTAAGGCCAGACCTTATATCTTAACATTCGTTTTTTCCATCAGGAACTCAAATTATTAATTTGATGGTATGGAAATTTAACGCTTAGTACTTAGTCATAGAAGTTTCTCTGACTCAGTGATTAATACTATGTTGCAGGCTCGTAAATCTGTGTCTAGTAAGTTTTATTATCGAGTTTGGAAGATTTACATCTCATGATGCTCTTCTCATAAATTCTCTTGGCATTCTTTCTCCAACATAGGTGTGTCCGGTCCACGGCGTCATCCTTACTTGTGGGGATATTCTCTTCCCCAACAGGAAATGGCAAAGAGCCCAGCAAAGCTGGTCACATGATCCCTCCTAGGCTCCGCCTACCCCAGTCATTCTCTTTGCCGTTGTACAGGCAACATCTCCACGGAGATGGCTTAGAGTTTTTTAGTGTTTAACTGTAGTTTTTATTATTCAATCAAGAGTTTGTTATTTTGAAATAGTGCTGGTATGTACTATTTACTCAGAAACAGAAAAGAGATGAAGATTTCTGTTTGTATGAGGAAAATGATTTTAGCAACCGTCACTAAAATCCATGGCTGTTCCACACAGGACTGTTGAGAGCAATTAACTTCAGTTGGGGGAACAGTGAGCAGTCTCTTGCTGCTTGAGGTATGACACATTCTAACAAGACGATGTAATGCTGGAAGCTGTCATTTTCCCTATGGGATCCGGTAAGCCATGTTTATTACGATCGTAAATAAGGGCTTCACAAGGGCTTATTAAGACTGTAGACTTTTTCTGGGCTAAATCGATTCATTATTAACACATATTTAGCCTTGAGGAATCATTTTATCTGGGTATTTTGATATAATAATATCGGCAGGCACTGTTTTAGACACCTTATTCTTTAGGGGCTTTCCCAAAGCATAGGCAGAGCCTCATTTTCGCGCCGGTGTGGCGCACTTGTTTTTGAGAGGCATGGCATGCAGTCGCATGTGAGAGGAGCTCTGATACTTAGAAAAGACTTTCTGAAGGCGTCATTTGGTATCGTATTCCCCTTTGGGCTTGGTTGGGTCTCAGCAAAGCAGATACCAGGGACTGTAAAGGGGTTAAAGTTCAAAACGGCTCCGGTTCCGTTATTTTAAGGGTTAAAGCTTCCAAATTTGGTGTGCAATACTTTTAAGGCTTTAAGACACTGTGGTGAAAATTTGGTGAATTTTGAACAATTCCTTCATGTTTTTTCGCAATTGCAGTAATAAAGTGTGTTCAGTTTAAAATTTAAAGTGACAGTAACGGTTTTATTTTAAAACGTTTTTTGTACTTTGTTATCAAGTTTATGCCTGTTTAACATGTCTGAACTACCAGATAGACTGTGTTCTGAATGTGGGGAAGCCAGAATTCCTATTCATTTAAATAAATGTGATTTATGTGACAATGACAATGATGCCCAAGATGATTCCTCAAGTGAGGGGAGTAAGCATGGTACTGCATCATTCCCTCCTTCGTCTACACGAGTCTTGCCCACTCAGGAGGCCCCTAGTACATCTAGCGCGCCAATACTCCTTACTATGCAACAATTAACGGCTGTAATGGATAATTCTGTCAAAAACATTTTAGCCAAAATGAACACTTATCAGCGTAAGCGCGACTGCTCTGTTTTAGATACTGAAGAGCATGACGACGCTGATATTAATGTTTCTGAAGGGCCCCTAACCCAGTCTGATGGGGCCAGGGAGGTTTTGTCTGAGGGAGAAATTACTGATTCAGGGAACATTTCTCAACAAGCTGAACCTGATGTGATTACATTTAAATTTAAGTTGGAACATCTCCGCATTCTGCTTAAGGAGGTATTATCCACTCTGGATGATTGTGACAAGTTGGTCATCCCAGAGAAACTATGTAAAATGGACAAGTTCCTAGAGGTGCCGGGGCTCCCAGAAGCTTTTCCTATACCCAAGCGGGTGGCGGACATTGTTAATAAAGAATGGGAAAGGCCCGGTATTCCTTTCGTCCCTCCCCCCATATTTAAAAAATTGTTTCCTATGGTCGACCCCAGAAAGGACTTATGGCAGACAGTCCCCAAGGTCGAGGGAGCGGTTTCCACTTTAAACAAACGCACCACTATACCCATAGAGGATAGTTGTGCTTTCAAAGATCCTATGGATAAAAAATTAGAAGGTTTGCTTAAAAAGATGTTTGTTCAGCAGGGTTACCTTCTACAACCAATTTCATGCATTGTCCCTGTCGCTACAGCCGCATGTTTCTGGTTCAATGAGCTGATAAAGGCAGTCGATAGTGATTCTCCTCCTTATGAGGAGATTATGGACAGAATCAATGCTCTCAAATTGGCTAATTCTTTCACCCTAGACGCCACTTTGCAATTGGCTAGGTTAGCGGCTAAGAATTCTGGGTTTGCTATTGTGGCGCGCAGAGCGCTTTGGTTGAAATCTTGGTCGGCTGATGCGTCTTCCAAGAACAAGCTACTTAACATTCCTTTCAAGGGGAAAACGCTGTTTGGCCCTGACTTGAAAGAGATTATCTCTGATATCACTGGGGGTAAGGGCCACGCCCTTCCTCAGGATCGGCCTTTCAAGGCGAAAACTAAACCTAATTTTCGTCCCTTTCGTAGAAACGGACCAGCCCAAAGTGCTACGTCCTCTAAGCAAGAGGGTAATACTTCTCAAGCCAAGCCAGCTTGGAGACCAATGCAAGGCGGGAACAAGGGAAAGCAGGCCAAGAAACCTGCCACTGCTACCAAGACAGCATGAAATGTTGGCCCCCGATCCGGGACCGGATCTGGTGGGGGGCAGACTCTCTCTCTTCGCTCAGGCTTGGGCAAGAGATGTTCTGGATCCTTGGGCGCTAGAAATAGTCTCCAAAGGTTATCTTATGGAATTCAAGGGACTTCCCCCAAGGGGGAGGTTCCACAGGTCTCAGTTGTCTTCAGACCACATAAAAAGACAGGCATTCTTACATTGTGTAGAAGACCTGTTAAAAATGGGAGTGATTCATCCTGTTCCATTAAGAGAACAAGGGATGGGGTTCTACTCCAATCTGTTCATAGTTCCCAAAAAAGAGGGAACGTTCAGACCAATCTTAGATCTCAAGATCTTAAACAAGTTTCTCAAGGTTCCATCGTTCAAGATGGAAACCATTCGAACTATTCTTCCTTCCATCCAGGAAGGTCAATTCATGACCACGGTGGATTTAAAGGATGCGTATCTACATATTCCTATCCACAAGGAACATCATCGGTTCCTAAGGTTCGCATTCCTGGACAAGCATTACCAGTTCGTGGCGCTTCCTTTCGGATTAGCCACTGCTCCAAGGATTTTCACAAAGGTACTAGGGTCCCTTCTAGCTGTGCTAAGACCAAGGGGCATTGCTGTAGTACCTTACTTGGACGACATTCTGATTCAAGCGTCGTCCCTTCCTCAAGCAAAGGCTCACACGGACATTGTCCTGGCCTTTCTCAGATCTCACGGATGGAAAGTGAACGTGGAAAAGAGTTCTCTATCTCCGTCAACAAGGGTTCCCTTCTTGGGAACAATAATAGACTCCTTAGAAATGAGGATTTTTCTGACAGAGGCCAGAAAAACAAAACTTCTAGACTCTTGTCGGATACTTCATTCCGTTCCTCTTCCTTCCATAGCTCAGTGCATGGAAGTGATCGGGTTGATGGTAGCGGCAATGGACATAGTTCCTTTTGCGCGCATTCATCTGAGACCATTACAACTGTGCATGCTCAGTCAGTGGAATGGGGACTATACAGACTTGTCTCCGAAGATACAAGTAAATCAGAGGACCAGAGACTCACTCCGTTGGTGGCTGTCCCTGGACAACCTGTCACAAGGGATGACATTCCGCAGACCAGAGTGGGTCATTGTCACGACCGACGCCAGTCTGATGGGCTGGGGCGCGGTCTGGGGATCCCTGAAAGCTCAGGGTCTTTGGTCTCGGGAAGAATCTCTTCTACCGATAAATATTCTGGAACTGAGAGCGATATTCAATGCTCTCAAGGCTTGGCCTCAACTAGCGAGGGCCAAGTTCATACGGTTTCAATCAGACAACATGACAACTGTCGCGTACATCAACCATCAGGGGGGAACAAGGAGTTCCCTAGCGATGGAAGAAGTGACCAAAATCATTCTATGGGCGGAGTCTCACTCCTGCCACCTGTCTGCTATCCACATCCCAGGAGTGGAAAATTGGGAAGCGGATTTTCTGAGTCGTCAGACATTGCATCCGGGGGAGTGGGAACTCCATCCGGAAATCTTTGCCCAAGTCACTCAGCTGTGGGGCATTCCAGACATGGATCTGATGGCCTCTCGTCAGAACTTCAAAGTTCCTTGCTACGGGTCCAGATCCAGGGATCCCAAGGCGGCTCTAGTGGATGCACTAGTAGCACCTTGGACCTTCAAACTAGCTTATGTGTTCCCGCCGTTTCCTCTCATCCCCAGGCTGGTAGCCAGGATCAATCAGGAGAGGGCGTCGGTGATCTTGATAGCTCCTGCGTGGCCACGCAGGACTTGGTATGCAGATCTGGTGAATATGTCATCGGCTCCACCTTGGAAGCTACCTTGAGACGAGACCTTCTTGTTCAGGGTCCGTTCGAACATCCGAATCTGGTTTCACTCCAGCTGACTGCTTGGAGATTGAACGCTTGATCTTATCGAAGCGAGGGTTCTCAGATTCTGTTATCGATACTCTTGTTCAGGCCAGAAAGCCTGTAACTAGAAAGATTTACCACAAAATTTGGAAAAAATATATCTGTTGGTGTGAATCTAAAGGATTCCCTTGGGACAAGGTTAAGATTCCTAAGATTCTATCCTTCCTTCAAGAAGGATTGGAAAAAGGATTATCTGCAAGTTCCCTGAAGGGACAGATTTCTGCCTTGTCTGTGTTACTTCACAAAAAGCTGGCAGCTGTGCCAGATGTTCAAGCCTTTGTTCAGGCTCTGGTTAGAATTAAGCCTGTTTACAAACCTTTGACTCCTCCTTGGAGTCTCAATTTAGTTCTTTCAGTTCTTCAGGGGGTTCCGTTTGAACCCTTACATTCCGTTGATATTAAGTTATTATCTTGGAAAGTTTTGTTTTTAGTTGCAATTTCTTCTGCTAGAAGAGTTTCAGAATTATCTGCTCTGCAGTGTTCTCCTCCTTATCTGGTGTTCCATGCAGATAAGGTGGTTTTACGTACTAAACCTGGTTTTCTTCCAAAAGTTGTTTCTAACAAAAACATTAACCAGGAGATTATCGTACCTTCTCTGTGTCCGAAACCAGTTTCAAAGAAGGAACGTTTGTTGCACAATTTGGATGTTGTTCGCGCTCTAAAATTCTATTTAGATGCTACAAAGGATTTTAGACAAACATCTTCCTTGTTTGTTGTTTATTCCGGTAAAAGGAGAGGTCAAAAAGCAACTTCTACCTCTCTCTCTTTTTGGATTAAAAGCATCATCAGATTGGCTTACGAGACTGCCGGACGGCAGCCTCCCGAAAGAATCACAGCTCATTCCACTAGGGCTGTGGCTTCCACGTGGGTCTTCAAGAACGAGGCTTCTGTTGATCAGATATGTAGGGCAGCGACTTGGTCTTCACTGCACACTTTTACCAAATTTTACAAGTTTGATACTTTTGCTTCTTCTGAGGCTATTTTTGGGAGAAAGGTTTTGCAAGCCGTGGTGCCTTCCATTTAGGTGACCTGATTTGCTCCCTCCCTTCATCCGTGTCCTAAAGCTTTGGTATTGGTTCCCACAAGTAAGGATGACGCCGTGGACCGGACACACCTATGTTGGAGAAAACAGAATTTATGTTTACCTGATAAATTACTTTCTCCAACGGTGTGTCCGGTCCACGGCCCGCCCTGGTTTTTTTAATCAGGTCTGATAATTTATTTTCTTTAACTACAGTCACCACGGTACCATATGGTTTCTCCTATGTAAATATTCCTCCTTAACGTCGGTCGAATGACTGGGGTAGGCGGAGCCTAGGAGGGATCATGTGACCAGCTTTGCTGGGCTCTTTGCCATTTCCTGTTGGGGAAGAGAATATCCCCACAAGTAAGGATGACGCCGTGGACCGGACACACCGTTGGAGAAAGTAATTTATCAGGTAAACATAAATTCTGTTTTTAGAATTCCTAGGATTTTATAGTTTCTTCAGGATGGTTTGGATAAGGGTTTTTGTCTGCAAGAAGGACAAATCTCTGCTTTTTCTGTGCTGTTTTCACAGAAAAATTTGCTAATCTTTCTGTTATTCATTGTTTTGTTCAGGCTTTGGTTCATATCAAGCCTGTCATTAAGCCAATTTCTCCTCCTTGGAGTCTTAATTTGGTTCTGAGGGCTTTACAGGCTCTTCCGTTTGAGCATATGCTTTCTTTGGACATTAAAAGGAACAATACTTTCCATGAAAGTAATTTTAGACATCTCTTCAGCTAGAGCAGTTTTTGAATTATCTGCTCTTTCTTGTGAGTCTCCTTTTTCTGATTTTTCATCAGGATAAGGTGGTTTTGCTGTCTTCATTTCGATTTTTACCTTAGTTGTGAATTCTAACAACATTAGTAGAGGAATTATTGTCCCTTTCTTGTGTCCTAATCTTAAGAATTCTTTGGAAAGATTCTTACATTCTTTGGATGTGGTAAGAGTTTTGAAATATTATGTTGAACTCAGATTTCAGAAAGACTTCTAGTCTATTTGTTATCTTTTCTGGTTTTAGGAAAGGTCAGAAGGCTTCTGCCATTTCTTTGGCATCTTGGTTAAAGCTTTTGATTCATCATGCTTATTTGGAGTCGGGTTAATCCCCGCCTCAGAGGATTACGGCTCATTCTACTAGGTTAGTTTCTACTTCCTGGGCTTTTAAGAATGAAGCTTCTGTTGATCAGATTTGCAAAGCAACGACTTGGTCTTCTTTGCATACTTTTTCTAAATTCTACCATTTTGGTGTTTTCTCTTCTTCAGAAGCAGTTTTTGGTAGAAAAGTACTTCAGGCAGCTGTTTCAGTTTGATTCTTCTGCTTATAATTTCAGGGGTTTTTTTTAATTATAAAAATTGAAACTTTTGATTTGGGTTGTGGATTAATTTTTACACTAAATAAAGTGTTTTCAAGCTTGTTTGTAGTCATTACTAGCCTGTTCAACATGTCTGACATTGAGGAAAGTCAATGTTCTATATGTTTGGAAGCCATTGTGGAACCTCCACTTAGAATGTGTCCCTCATGCACTGAAAGGTCAATAAATTGTAAAGAACATATTTTAGCTACTGAAAGTATGTCGCAGGATGATTCTCAGTCAGAAGGGAATCAGGTTATGCCATCTAATTCTCCCCAAGTGTCACAACCGTTAACGCCCGCACAAGCGACGCCAAGTACTTCTAGTGCGTCTAATTCATTCACCCTGCAAGATATTGCCGCAGTTATGAATACTACCCTCACAGAGGTTTTATCTAAGCTGCCTGGGTTGCAGGGGAAGCGCAGTAGGTCTGGTGTAAGGACAAACGCTGAGCCCTCTGACGCTTTATTAGCCATATCTGATGTACCCTCACAATGTTCTGAAGTGAGGGATTTGCTGGCTGAGGGAGAGATTTCTGATTCAGGAAATATGTTCCCTCAGACAGATTCAGAGATGACGGCTTTTAAATTTAAACTAGAACACCTCTGCTTATTGCTCAGGGAGGTTTTAGCGACTCTGGATGATTGTGACCCTATTGTAGTTCCAGAGAAATTGTGTAAAATGGACAGATTCCTAGAGGTTCCTGCCTACACTGATGTTTTTCCGGTCCCTAAGAGGATTTCGGAAATTGTTACTAAGGAGTGGGATAGACCAGGTATTCCGTTCACTCCCCCTCCTACTTTTAAGAAAATGTTTCCCATATCAGACGCCGTGCGGGACTCGTGTCAGACGGTCCCTAAGATGGAGGGAGCTATTTCTACCCTGGCTAAGCGTACAACTATACCTATTGAGGACAGTTGTGCTTTCAAAGATCCTATGGATAAAAAATTAGTGGGTCTCCGGAAGAAAATATTTGTTAATCAAGGTTTTCTTCTCCAACCTATAGCGTGCATTGTTCCTGTAACTACTGCAGCTTCCTTTTGGTTTGAGGCTCTGGAAGAGGCTCTTCAGGTTAAGACCCCATTAGAGGATATTCTGGATAGAATTAGGGCTCTCAAGCTAGCTAATTCTTTCATTACAGATGCCGCCTTTCAATTGGCTAAATTAGCGCCGAAGAATTCAGGTTTTGCCATTTTAGCGCATAGAGCGTTATGGCTTAAGTCCTGGTCTGCTGATGTGTCATCAAAAGCTAAGCTTTTAGCCATCCCTTTCAAGGGTAAGACCCTATTCGGGCCTGAACTCAAAGAGATCATTTCAGACATCACTGGAGGGAAAGGCCATGCCCTTCCTCAGGATAAGACAAATAAGATGAGGACCAAACAAAATAATTTTCGTTCCTTTCGAAACTTCAAAGGTGGTCCCTCTACCTCTTCCCCTGCCGCAAAGCAAGAGGGGAATTTTACAATCCAAGTCAGTCTGGAGACCTAACCAGACTTGGAACAAGGGTAAACAGACCAAGAAGCCCGCTGCTGCCACCAAGACAGCATGAAGGGGTAGCCCCCGATCTGGGACCGGATCTAGTAGGGGGCAGACTTTCTCTCTTCGCTGGGCAAGAGACGTTCAGGACTCCTGGGCTTTAGAAATCATAACCCAGGGGTATCTTCTAGATTTCAAAGATTCTCCCCCAAGGGGGAGATTCCATCTTTCACAATTGTCTGTAAACCAGACAAAAAGAGAGGCGTTCTTACGCTGTGTAGAAGACCTATATACCATGGGAGTGATCTGCCCAGTTCCGAAAACAGAACAGGGGCAAGGGTTCTACTCCAATCTGTTTGTGGTTCCCAAAAAAGAGGGAACCTTCAGACCAATTTTGGATCTCAAGATCCTAAACAAATTCCTCAGAGTCCCATCCTTCAAGATGGAGACCATTCGGACTATTTCTTTCATGTAATTGGCAAGAGTCCATGAGCTAGTGACGTATGGGATATACATTCCTACCAGGAGGGGCAAAGTTTCCCAAACCTCAAAATGCCTATAAATACACCCCCCACCACACCCACAATTGAGTTTTACAAACTTTGCCTCCTATGGAGGTGGTGAAGTAAGTTTGTGCTAGATTTCTACGTTGATATGCGCTTTGCAGCATGCTGAAGCCTGGTTTTCTTCTCAGAGTGCATTGAATGACAGAGGGATGTGAAGGAAGTATTGCCTATTGAATGCTATGGTCATCCTATCGGGGATCTATTTCATAGGTTCTCTGTTATCGGTCGTAGAGATTCTTCTCCTACCTCCCTTTTCAGATCGACGATATACTCTTATATACCATTACCTCTGCTGATTCTTGTTTCAGTACTGGTTTGGCTATCTACTATATGTAGATGAATGTCTTTTGGTAAGTAAGTCTTATTTTATTTATGACACTCTCAGTTCTAAATATATGTTTTATACTTATATTTGCCATGATTCAGGTTAATCAGTATATTTCCTTCTTACAGACTGTCAGTTTCATTTTTGGGAAATGCATATAAATAAAAAAAAAATTCTTACCTGAAAATGTTTCATTTGACTTTTTTTCTAAATTGCGTGCTGTTAGGCTTGCAGGTGCAAAAAATGCTAGAATTTATAGCGTCATTTTTGGCGCGAGAATTAAGTTTGTTTGACGTTGATGACGTCATTTCCGGCGTCGTAGTTGACGCAGAGAGTTTTCACGTAGATGCGTCATCTATGACGCTCGTGTTTGTTGCAGACTTTTTTGGCGCCCCAAAATTTGTCAATTGTGGGCGTCATTCTCGGCGCCAGTTTTTTTTACATTATTTAAGTCTTTGTTTCTTTTTGCTTCTAGTTACCAGAGGCTTATTCTGTTTGCATTTTTTCCCATTCCTGAAACTGTCATTTAAGGAATTTGATAATTTTGCTTTATATGTTGTTTTTTCTATTACATATTGCAAGATGTCGCAATCTGACCCTGTATCAGAATCTACTTCTGGAAAGCTGCTGCCTGATGTCGGTTCTACCAAAGCTAAGTGCATTTGTTGTAAACTTGTGGTAACTGTTCCTCCGGCTGTAGTTTGTGTTAGTTGTCATGATAAACTTTCAAAAGCAGACAATATTTCCATTAGTAATAGTCCATTACCTGTTGTTGTTACTTCAACATCTAATGTTCAGGATATTCCTGTTAATGTAAGAGAATTTGTTTCTAATTCTATTCAGAAGGCCCTGTCTGTTATACCACCTTCTAATAAACGTAAAAGGTCTTTTAAAACTTCTCATAAATCAGATTAATTTTTAAATGACCGCCAACATTCTGATTTATCTATCTCTGATGAGGATCTATCTGGTTCAGAAGATTCTGCTTCAGATATTGACACTGACAAATCTTCATATACAGGTATACCTCACTTTACAGCGCTTCACTTTACAGCGATTCGCTAATACAGCGCTTTGTGGAGCTGAAGTTGAACTTCCAAGGATTTTGAAACAGTGCTGAAATCATCGTGAGATTGCGAGAAAAGTGAATGGCACCATTTTGTTATGCTTAGTTCACTCTGTTAACAGCATTGAAGTGCAATATGTGTCTCAGTGCTATAGTCTGGCAAATTTTACTACAGTAATTGTCACTATTTTACAGGTACAGTATTTATTGAATACTAATTGAATACTTGCTGTGCTAGTGTTAAACTAAACGTAGCACTATTGCACCCCTAATATATGTTAGTTCAAACATGTTTTCAAGATTTTAAACTTTGAAAACAAAGCTAAAACTGCCTTGTTTCACTTTAAGGCAGTTTTCACTTTACAGCAGGGCTCCGGTCCCTAACCCGCTGTATGAGCGGGGTATACCTGTATATTTAAGATGGAGTTTATTCGTTCTTTACTTAAAGAGGTGTTGATTGCATTAGATATGGAGGAGTCTAGTCCTCTTGATATTAAAACCAGTAAACGTTTAAAATCGGTTTTTAAACCTCATGTAGTTATTCCAGAGGTTTTTCCAGTTCCTGATGCTATTTCAGATGTAATTTCTAGGGAATGGAATAGTTTGGGTACTTCATTTATTCCTTCTTTAAGGTTTAAGAAACTGTACCCTTTGCCGGCTGATAAATTGGAGTTTTGGGAAAAATTCCCAAAGTTGATGGGGCTATCTTTACTCTTGCTAAACGTACTACTATTCCTACGGCAGATAGTACTTCTTTTAAAGATCCTTTAGATAGGAAGCTTGAATCTTTTCTAAGGAAGGCTTATTTATGTTCAGGTAATCTTCTTAGGCCTGCTATTTCTTTGGCTGATGTTGCTGCAGCTTCTACTTTTTGGTTGGAGGCTTTAGCGCAACAAGTACCAGATCATAATGTATATAGCATTGTTAAACTTCTTCAACATGCTAATAATTTTATTTGTGATGCCATTTTTGATATCATTAGAATTGATGTCAGGTATATGTCTTTAGCTATTTTAGCTAGAAGAGCTTTATGGCTTAAATCTTGGAATGCAGATATGACTTCTAAGTCAACGTTGCTATCTCTTTCTTTCCAAGGTAATACATTATTTGGTTCTCAGTTGGATTCTATAATTTCAACTTACTGGGGGGAAGGGAGCTCTTTTGCCTCAGGATAAAAAAAGTAAGGGTAAATTTAGGGCTGCTAACAATTTTCGTTCCTTTCGCCAGAATAAGGAACAGAAGCCTGACCCTTCCCCTAAAGGAACGGTTTCCAATTGGAGGCCTTCTCCAGTCTGGAATAAATCCAAGCCTTTTAGAAAATCAAAACCAGCCCCCAAGTCCGCATGAAGGTGCGGCCCTCATTCCAGCACAGCTGGTAGGGGGCAGATAACGATTTTTCAAAGATGTTTGGATCAGTTCAATTCAAAATCATTGGATTCAGAACATTGTTTCTCAAGGGTACAGAATAGGTTTCCAGGTAAGACCGCCTGTGAGAAGGTACTTTCTCTCACGCATTCCAGTAAACCCAGTAAAGGCTCAGGCTTTCCTGAAATGTGTTTCAGACCTGGAGTCATCTGGGGTTATTGTGCCAGTTCCATATCTGGAACGGGTCTGGGGTTTTATTCAAATCTGTTCATTGTACCAATGAAAGAGAATTCTTTCAGACCAGTTCTGGATCTAAAAATTTTGAATCGTTATGTAAGAATACCAACATTCAAAATGGTGACTATAAGGACTATTCTGCCTTTTGTTCAGCAAGGGCATTATATGTCCACAATAGACTTACAGGATGCATATCTTCATATTCGAATTCATCCAGATCACTATCAGTTCCTGAGATTCTCTTTTCTAGACAAGCATTACCAATTTGTTGCTCTTCCTTTTGGCCTAGCAACAGCTCCAAGGATCTTCTCAAAAGTTCTCGTTGCCCTTTTCTCTGTAATCAGAGAGCGGGGTATTGCAGTGTTTCCTTATTTGGACGATATCTTGGTACTTGCTCAGTCTTTACATTCTGCAGAATCTCACATGAATCAACTCGTGTTGTTTCTTCAAAAGCATGGTTGGAGGATCAATTTACCAAAAAGTTCTTTGATTCCTCAGACAAGGGTAACCTTTTTAGGATTCCTAATAGATTCAGTATCCATGACTTTGTCTTTAACAGACAAAAGACGTCTGAAATTGGTTTCAGCTTGTCGGAACCTTCAGTCTCAGTCATTCCCTTCAGTAGCTATGTGCATGGAAGTTTTAGGTCTCATGACTGCAGCATCGGACGGGATCCCCTTTGCTCGTTTTCACATGATACCTCTTCAGCTTTGTATGCTGAACCTTTGGTGCAGGGATTATACAAAGATATCACAATTGATATCCTTAAATCCCAATACTCGACTTTCTCGGACTTGGTGGTTAAACCACCAACGTTTAGTTCAAGGGGCCTCTTTTCTTCGCCCAACCTGGACTGTGATATCAACAGATGCAAGTCTTTCAGGTTGGGGAGCTGTCTGGGGATCTCTGACAGCGCAGGGGGTTTGGAAATCTCAAGAGGCGAGATTACCAATCAATATTTTGGAACTCCGTGCGATTTTCAGAGCTCTTCAGTTCTGGCCTCTTATGAAGAGAGAATCGTTTATTTGTTTTCAGACAGACAATGTCACAACTGTGGCGTATGTCAATCATCAAGGTGGGACTCACAGTCCTCAGGCTATGAAAGAAGTATCTCGGATACTTGCATGGGCGGAATCCAGCTCCTGTCTAATCTCTGCGGTTCATATCCCAGGTATAGACAATTGGGAAGCGGATTATCTCAGTCGCCAGACTTTACATCCGGGAGAATGGTCTCTTCACCCAGGTGTGTTTCTTCAGATTGTTCAGATATGAGGGCTTCCAGAAATAGATCTGATGGCTTCACATCTAAACAGGAAACTTCCCAGGTATCTGTCCAGATCTAGGGATCCTCAGGCGGAAGCAGTGGATGCGTTGTCACTTCCTTGGAATTATCAACCTGCTTATATCTTTCCGCCTCTAGTTCTTCTTCCAAGAGTGATTTCCAAAATCATGATGGAACGTTCGTTTGTAATGCTGGTGGCTCCAGCATGGCCACACAGGTTTTGGTATGCAGATCTTGTTCGGATGTCCAGTTGCCAACCTTGTCCACTTCCGTTAAGGTCAGACCTTCTATCTCAAGGACCGTTTTTCCATCAGGATCTCAAATCATTAAATTTGAAGGTATGGAGATTGAACGCTTAGTGCTTAGTCATAGAGGTTTCTCTGACTCAGTGATCAATACTATGTTGCAGGCGTGTAAATCTGTGTCTAGAAGATTTATTACCGAGTTTGGAAGACTTACATTTCATGGTGTTCCTCTCATAAGTTCTCTTGGCATTCTTTTAGAATTCCTAGAATTTTACAGTTTCTTCAGGATGGCTTGGACAAGGGTTTGTCCGCAAGTTCCTTGAAAGGACAAATCTCTGCTCTTTCTTTTCTGTTTCACAGAAAAATTGCTAATCTTCCTGACATTCGTTGTTTTGTTCAGGCTTTGGTTCGTATCAAGCCTGTCATTAAGTCAATCTCTCCTCCTTGGAGTCTTAATTTGGTTTTGAGAGCTTTACAGGCTCCTCCGTTTGAGCCTATGCATTCTCTGGACATTAAATTACTTTCTTGGAAAGTATTGTTTCTTTTGGCTATCTCTTCTGCTAGAAGAGTTTCTGAATTATCTGCTCTTTCTTGTGAGTCTCCTTTTCTGATTTTTCATCAGGATAAGGCAGTTTTGCGGACTTCATTTAAATTTTTACCTAAGGTTGTGAATTCCAACAATATTAGTAGAGAAATTGTTGTCCCTTCGTTGTGTCCTAATCCTAAGAATTCTTTGGAAAGATCTTTGCATTCTTTGGATGTGGTAAGAGCTTTGATATATTATGTTGAAGCTACTAAAGATTTCAGAAAGACTTCTAGTCTATTTTTTATCTTTTCTGGTCCTAAGAAAGGTCAGAAAGCTTCTGCTATTTCTTTGGCTTCTTGGTTAAAACTTTTGATTCATCATGCTTATGTGGAGTCGGGTAAATCCCCACCTCAGAGGATTACGGCTCATTCTACTAGGTCAGTTTCTACTTCCTGGGTTTTTAAGAATGAAGCTTCTGTTGATCAGATTTGCAAAGCAGCAACTTGGGCTTCTTTGCATACTTTTACTAAATTCTACCATTTTGATGTTTTCTCTTCTTCAGAAGCAGTTTTTGGTAGAAAAGTTCTTCAGGCAGCTGTTTCAGTTTGATTCTTCTGCTTATAATTTCAGTTTTTTTCATTATAAGATTAAAACTTTTTGATTTGGGTTGTGGATTCTTTTTTCAGTGGAATTGGCTGTCTTTATTTTTATCCCTCCCTCTCTAGTGACTCTTGCGTGGAGTTCCACATCTTGGGTATTTGCTATCCCATACGTCACTAGCTCATGGACTCTTGCACATGAAAGAAAACATAATTTATGTAAGAACTTACCTGATAAATTCATTTCTTTCATATTGGCAAGAGTCCATGAGGCCCACCCTTTTTTGTGGTGGTTTTTTTTTTGTATAATATGTACAGTTATTCCTTGTTGATGCTTTCACTCCTTTCTTATCACCCCACTTCTTGGCTATTTGTTAAACTGAATTGTGGTTGTGGTATTTATAGGCATTTTGAGGTTTGGGAAACTTTGCCCCTCCTGGTAGGAATGTATATCCCATATGTCACTAGCTCATGGACTCTTGCCAATATGAAAGAAATGAATTTATCAGGTAAGTTCTTACATAAATTATGTTTTTACCAATGATCCAGGAGGGTCAATATATGACCACCGTGGACTTGAAGGATGCGTATCTACACATTCCTATCCACAAAGATCATCACCAGTTCCTCAGGTTCGCCTTTCTGGACAAGCATTACCAGTTTGTGGCTCTTCCCTTCGGGTTGGCCACAGCTCCTAGAATTTTCACAAAGGTGTTGGGGTCCCTTCTGGCGGTTCTAAGGCCGCGGGGCATAGCTGTGGCGCCTTATCTGGACGATATCTTTTTTTTTTTTTTTTTAAAGTTTTTTTATTGAGGTTGTTCAAAGATACAGCTCCAATTAGATGTTCAATAGCAAAAACAACATATACATTGAGTTGCACGATTATGACTTACAAATACAAACAAAGAATTACTATAATAAATAGAAGGCAACCTAACATCATCACACAGAAAGCTACTGAATGCTAGTAATGGACCTCATTTTATGGTTTTAACAAATATACTGTATGTGCGCCCCCAAAACCTCAAAAGGCCACTTATGGGCCCATGTAAACATGAGTAACTCAATAAGGGGGACCCTAATGATAGATACGGTCACTTTTGGACCTTAGAACTTGGTGATTAAAATTTGATATGTAGAGTGGTCGCTTACGGACCAAAAAGTTAGTAAGTGTTTACACTTAAGTGTTACAAAGAGTGAAAATAGGTCAGGCACCTAATGTTATGGGCATGGGCAAAATCCATTTTTAGAAGCAACAGGAACACTCCTAAGCCACCATTTTCAGCACAACTCTAGTGTCCAAGTAGCACAAAGGCGTAGAAGGGGTAAGAATGGCATGTGGGCTATAGGGGGCCAAAGGTAATTTATGTAAGAATATATACCGGTGTCCACTTATATATTGTGGAATCATCTAGTTGATATAAATAAATACCATGGTACAGGGGCATCTTCAAGTTAAACAATAACAGCAAGATATATAAAGGCAAAACCTAGCAGGGTATGAGCATCAAGACCTTGGACTACTCATACATATATAATACTCTAAACATAACATGCACAAATAACTACACAGGTGATCTCCAATAATAAAATATACAAAGGCTAGGCCTAGCATGATTTAAGTAACGGAACTCTGGGCTATTCATGCAGATATGGTCCTGTAAACATGGTGTATAGAAATAAGGATACAAACAATCTCTTATAATAAACTATATAAAAGCAAGACCTAGCACAGCTGGAAGTTCTAAATGATAATTCAACACGCATACTTATAAACTATGAACCAGTTGAACAGACCTATAAATGAACAAGCTTATATAACAAGGAAGGGAGAATAGGTTTCCCCCAAAAATCAGGCAAAAACGCCATCATTAATAGAGAGTAACTCTCTGGGGACAGAGATCTATTCTCGAAGGGTAATGTTATGTGAAGTCAAAGTGAAAGAGGTCCCAATGTGGATTCAAATAAAGTTTTCTTATAAAGTCACTGTAAGGGCTAGTACCTGCCATGTAGCCATCTGAGCAAGATATGTGTAACCCAGGCTCGACTATTATCTGGTCTTCCATGAAAAGAGCAGCCTACCCAATACCTTGTCGCCAGTCTCTGAGGGCTCTCGTAGGAAGAATGTATCGGTCAGTTAAATGACCTTTCTTTATAATCGGCAAACAGTGGTTCTCTTGATGCCTTGGGATAGAAGAGGAAAGTTCCTCCGATTGAGGTGCATTATTTATTTTTCTGGGCAGTGTTGTAGTTAGGCCCTTCCCTGTTCCTGTGGCCATGCCGGGCTGGAGTTGCTTATCGAGCCGTCTTACGCCAATTACCGGTACATCTGCGGGCATTTGGCTAGTCTCATCTAACAGATCAGCCATCTTCACATAAACAGGCCGTCTCGTCACTCCGACCCCTGGAGGTGCGGCAAAGCGTTCTGCTTGTTCTGGCACTGCCGTTATCTGCCTAGTCTCCTGCGGGTTCTCGGGTGCTGTGTATACTTCAGTAGTCAGAGCATTTTCCAGCACGTTCCCTGCAGTACTCTCTACAGTGTCCAAGGTTACCACTCCGCTGTCCGTGGGAAATGTGTCTGACCTCTGACATGCAGGAGTGTTGTTCCAGGCATTATTTATACTTTTAGATAGGCTCAAAAAATGGTCTTGTAGTATGCGTTGCATGTCCTGTGCAGTAATGGCATCTCTAGGCGCCCTCATATTACCGTGTAATTGTAGGAACAATTTGCAGTAGTAGCAGTAATAAGTACTGCTCGTAACCCCAGTCACCTAGGGGGGGGGGAATATGCGGTAGCCCCAGCTCCACGAACTGCCAGACACCAGATGAATGCAGCAGCCGCGTGGCCTAACTGCAGAGCATAGGCAGAGATGTGAATCCAAAGAATTTCCCCCAGGATTATCAATTTCTTGAATCCTATAGCAGTCTGCTGGTCTCTAGTCACAGAATGATATACTTTCTTTATAGAAAGCAATAAAATATTGCATAAAACCCTATGATAGAACCAGGAGCTCCCACAAGACACGTCCTGCCGCTACAGCTGTAGGCTCCGCCCCCCCTTATCTGGACGATATCTTAATCCAGGTGTCAACTTACCAACTAGCCAAGTCTCACACGGACATCGTGTTGGCTTTTCTAAGATCTCACGGGTGGAAGGTGAACGTAAAAAAGAGTTCACTTATCCCTCTCACAAGAGTTCCATTCCTGGGAACTCTGATAGATTCGGTGGACATGAAAATTTTTCTGACGGAGGTAATCGGCTTAATGGTAGCGGCAATGGACATAGTTCCGTTTGCTCGCTTGCATCTCATACCACTGCAACTTTGCATGCTCAAACAGTGGAATGGGGATTATGCAGATTTATCTCCTTGGATAAATCTGGACCAAGAGACCAGAGACTCTCTTCTTTGGTGGTTGTCACAGGATCATCTGTCCAAGGGAATGTGTTTCCGCAGGCCAGCGTGGGTCATAGTGACGAGGGACACCAGCCTATTGGGCTGGGGTGCAGTCTGGAATTCCTTGAAAGCACAGGGTTTGTGGACTCAGGAGGAGGCTCTCCTCCCGATAAATATTCTAGAACTGAGAGCGATATTCAACGCGCTTCAGGCGTGGCCTCAGCTGGCGTCGGCCAGATTCATAAAATTCCAGTCGGACAATATCACGACTGTAGCATATATCAATCATCAGGGGGGAACAAAGAGTTCTCTAGCAATGATAGAGGTTACCAAGATAATTCAATGGGCAGAGACTCACTCTTGCCATCTATTAGCAATCTATATCCCAGGAGTGGAGAACTGGGAAGCGGATTTTCGTCAGACTTTTCATCCGGGGGAGTGGGAACTCCATCCGGAGGTGTTTGCACAATTGATTCAGCAATGGGGCACACCAGAATTGTATCTGATGGCATCTCGTCAGAATGCCAAACTTCCTTGTTATGGGTCCAGGTCAAGGGATCCTCAGGCAGTACTGATAGATGCTCTAGCAGTACCCTGGTCGTTCAACCTGGTTTATGTGTTTCCACCATTTCCTCTCCTTCCTCGTTTGATTGCCAGAATTAAACAGGAGAGAGCTTCGGTGATTTTGATAGCACCTGCGTGGCCATGCAGGACTTGGTATGCAGACCTAGTGGACATGTCATCTCTTCCACCATGGACTCTGCCACTTAGACAGGACCTTCTGATTCAAGGTCCGTTCCAGCATCCAAATCTAGTTTCTCTGCGACTGACTGCTTGGAGATTGAACGCTTGATCTTATCCAAGCGGGGTTCTCTGAGTCGGTCATAGATACCTTGATTCAGGCTCGTAAGCCTGTCACCAGGAAAATTTATCATAAGACATTGCGTAAATATCTTTATTGGTGCGAATCCAAAGGCTACTCATGGAGTAAGATCAGGATTCCTAGGATTTTGTCCTTTCTCCATGAATGATTGGAGAAGGGGCTATCAGCTAGTTCCTTAAAGGGACAGTTATCTGCTTTATCAATTCTACTGCACAAACGTCTGGCAGATGTTCCAGACGTTCAGTCATTCTGTCAGGCTTTAGTTAGAATCAAGCCTGTGTTTAAACCTGTTGCTCCACCATGGAGTTTGAATTTAGTTCTTAAAGTTCTTCAAGGGGTTCCGGTTGAACTTATGCATCCCATAGATATTAAGCTTCTATCTTGGAAAGTTCTGTTTTTAGTTGCTATCTCTTCGGCTCGAAGAGTTTCTGAACTATCTGTATTACAATGCGACTCGCCTTATCTTGTTTTCCATGCTGATAAGGTGGTTTTGCGTACCAAACCTGGATTCCTTCCTAAGGTTGTTAATAAGAATATTAATCAGGAAATTGTTGTTCCTTCTCTGTGTCCTAATCCTTCCTCTTAGAAGGAGCGTCTATTGCACAACTTGGACGTGGTTCGTGCTTTAAAGTTTTACTTGCAAGCGACCAAAGATTTCCGTCAAACATCTTCTTTCTTTGTTGTCTATTCTGGAAGACGTAGAGGTCAAAAAGCTACGGCTACCTCTCTTGCCTTTTGGCTGAAAAGCATCATCCGTTTGGCATACGAGACTGCTGGACAGCAGCCTCCTGAAAGAATTACAGCTCACTCTACTAGAGCGGTGGCTTCCACATGGGCTTTTAAAAGTGATGCTTCTGTTGAACAGATTTGTAAGGCTGCGACTTGGTCTTCGCTTCATACCTTTTCCAAATTTGATACCTTTGCTTCTTCGGAGGCTATTTTTGGGAGAAAAGTTCTTCAAGCAGTGGTGCCTTCTGTTTAACCATCTGTCTTGTCCCTCCTGTTCATCCGTGTCCTGTAGCATTGGTATTGTATCCCACAAGTAAAGGATGAATCCGTGGACTCGTCTTACCTTTATAGAAGAAAAGTACATTTATGCTTACCTGATAAATTAATTTCTTCTATGGTAAGACGAGTCCACAGCCCGCCCTGTCATTTTAAGACAGATTATATTTTTTTGATTTAAACTTCAGTCACCTCTGCACCTTGTAGTTTCTCCTTTTTCTTCCTGTACCTTCTGTCGAATGACTGGGGGGTGGAGCTAAGGGAGGAGCAATATAGACAGCTCTGCTGTGGTGCTCTTTGCCACTTCCTGTTAGCAGGAGGATAATATCCCACAAGTAAAGGATGAATCTGTGGACTCGTCTTACCATAGAAGAAATTAATTTATCAGGTAAGCATAATTTACTTTTTTACATAGAGATACTCAGGTGATATTTTCCTGTCAGCTTTTTACAGTTATACTGCATCAGTTTCAAGTGATTTAGCATATAAATACTATGTCCCTTTAAAAAAAGGGTATTGCACGATGCCTCAATATTGAGGCATCACTGCAATATCCTGAAAACTGCTGGAAACTATCAGGATCGCTTCCAGAGCTTGAAATCAAAGAGGACGTGCCAGGCACATCCTTGGTCATTAACTGACACCCTTTGTAGGACATGCCTGACACGTCCTTGGTTGCCAAGGGGTTAAGGGCTTTTTATTTTATATAATTGTAACAAAAAAAAACTGCAAAAATGTAACTCTTCTTTTTCTATTGAGCAAGCTAATTCAAAGTGCAAGGAACAGCTGTCAAAAAGCCAGCAATGTCACTGATCTGTGAAAGTGCAGTGCTTCTGTCACAGGCTGAAAGATGGCGGCGCCCAGTATAAAGAGACAAAGCTTTACCAACTGGCTGTAATAGAATAAAATAAGAGAATAGCTTTTAAAGAGAGTTGCAGGTACAGGAGGAAAAACACTACAGAGTTGAGTAGTAACCATCCTACTGTAGTTGTACGCAGCAGTTTAATGTCCCTTTAAGAAACGTGCACGCTCCTGAGCTCACCTGGGATTACTGTTTAACAAAGGATACCAAGAGAACTAAGTAAATTTGATAATAGAAGTTAATTAGAAAGTTATTTAAATTTGTTATTTTTACTACTGTCCCTTTATAACTACAATTACAACAGACACCATTTTATATATGTGTCACTCCTAATAGAACACAAATCTTTAGAGCTTTATACATTATAAACAGTATTTTTAGGTTTGTAAATAAAATCCTTTTTGTCTTACACTTTTTGAAGTATAAATATTTGTTGCATCTCTAAAGCAAGTTAGTATATTGTTAGTTTCTTTCATGTAATTAGCAAGAGTCCATGAGCTAGTGACGTATGGGATATACATTCCTACCAGGAGGGGCAAAGTTTCCCAAACCTCAAAATGCCTATAAATACACCCCTCACCACACCCACAAATCAGTTTTACAAACTTTGCCTCCTATGGAGGTGGTGAAGTAAGTTTGTGCTAGATTCTACGTTGATATGCGCTCCGCAGCAGGTTGGAGCCCGGTTTTCCTCTCAGCGTGCAGTGAATGTCAGAGGGATGTGAAGAGAGTATTGCCTGTTTGAATTCAATGATCTCCTTCTACGGGGTCTATTTCATAGGTTCTCTGTTATCGGTCGTAGAGATTCATCTCTTACCTCCCTTTTCAGATCGACGATATACTCTTATATATTTACCATTACCTCTGCTGATTTTCGTTTCAGTACTGGTTTGGCTTTCTACAAACATGTAGATGAGTGTCCTGGGGTAAGTAAGTCTTATTTTCTGTGACACTCTAAAGCTATGGTTGGGCACTTTTTTTTATAAAGTTCTAAATATATGTATTCAAACATTTATTTGCCTTGACTCAGGATGTTCAACATTCCTTTTTTTTCAGACAGTCAGTTTCATATTTGGGATAATGCATTTGAATCAATCATTTTTTCTTACCTTAAAATTTGACTTTTTCCCTGTGGGCTGTTAGGCTCGTGGGGGCTGAAAATGCTTCATTTTATTGCGTCATTCTTGGCGCGGACTTTTTTGGCGCAAAAAATCTTTTCTGTTTCCGGCGTCATACGTGTCGCCGGAAGTTGCGTCATTTTTTGACGTTCTTTTGCGCCAAAAATGTCGGCGTTCCGGATGTGGTGTCATTTTTGGCGCCAAAAGCATTTAGACGCCAAATAATGTGGGCGTCTTATTTGGCGCTAAAAAAATTTTGGCCGTCGCTTTTGTCTCCACATTATTTAAGTCTCATTTTTCATTGCTTCTGGTTGCTAGAAGCTTGTTCTTTGGCATTTTTTCCCATTCCTGAAACTGTCATTTAAGGAATTTGATCAATTTTGCTTTATATGTTGTTTTTTCTCTTACATATTGCAAGATGTCTCACGTTGCATCCGAGTCAGAAGAAACTTCAGGAAAATCGCTGCCTGGTGCTGGAACTACCAAAGCTAAGTGTATCTGCTGTAAACTTTTGGTAGTTGTTCCTCCAGCTGTTGTTTGTATTAAATGTCATGACAAACTTGTTAATGCATAAAATATTTCCTTTAGTAATGTTACATTACCTGTTGCTGTTCCCTCAACATCTAATGTTCAGAGTGTTCCTGATAACATAAGAGATTTTGTTTCTGAATCCATTAAGAAGGCTATGTCTGTTATTCCTCCTTCTAGTAAATATAAAAAATCTTTTAAAACTTCTCTTTATCCAGATGAATTTTTAAATGAACATCATCATTCTGATTCTAATGATTCTTCTGGTTCAGATGACTCTGTCTCAGAGGTTGATGCTGATAAATCTTCATATTTATTTAAAATGGAATTTATTCGTTCTTTACTTAAAGAAGTCCTAATTGCATTAGAAATTGAGGATTCTGGTCCTCTTGATACTAAATCTAAACGTTTAGACAAGGTCTTTAAATCTCCTGTAGTTATTCCAGAAGTTTTTCCTGTTCCAGGTGCTATTTCTGAAGCAATTTCCAGAGAATGGAATAATTTGGGTAATTCATTTTCTCCTTCTAAACGTTTTAAGCAATTATATCCTGTGCCGTCCGACAGATTAGAGTTTTGGGACAAAATCCCTAAAGTTGATGGGGCTATTTCTACCCTTGCTAAACGTACTACTATTCCTACGGCAGATGGTACTTCCTTTAAGGATCCTCTAGATAGGAAAATTGAATCCTTTCTAAGAAAAGCTTATTTGTGTTCAGGTAATCTTCTTAGACCTGCTATATCTTTGGCTGATGTTGCTGCAGCTTCAACTTTTTGGTTGGAAACTTTAGCGCAACAAGTAACACATCATGATTCTCATAACATTATTCTTCTGCTTCAACATGCTAATAATTTTATCTGTGATGCCATTTTTGATATTATCAGAGTTGATGTCAGGTTTATGTCTCTAGCTATTTTAGCTAGAAGAGCTTTATGGCTTAAAACTTGGAATGCTGATATGTCTTCTAAATCGACTCTACTTTCCCTTTCTTTCCAGGGTAATAAATTATTTGGTTCTCAGTTGGATTCTATTATCTCAACTGTTACTGGTGGGAAAGGAACTTTTTTTACCGCAGGATAAAAAATCTAAGGGTAAAAACAGGGCTAATAATCGTTTTCGTTCCTTTCCTTTCAACAAAGAACAAAAGCCTGATCCTTCATCCTCAGGAGCAGTTTCAGTTTGAAAACCATCTCCAGTCTGGAATAAATCCAAGCCTTCTAGAAAAGCAAAGCCAGCTTCTAAGTCTACATGAAGGTGCGGCCCTCATTCCAGCTCAGCTGGTAGGGGGCAGATTACGTTTTTTCAAAGAAATTTGGATCGATTCTGTTCACAATCTTTGGATTCAGAACATTGTTTCAGAAGAGTACAGAATTGGTTTCAAGATAAGACCTCCTGCAAAGAGATTTTTTCTTTCCCGTGTCCCAGTAAACCCAGCGAAAGCTCAAGCATTTTTGAAATGTGTTTCAGATCTAGAGTTGGCTGGAGTAATTATGCCAGTTGCAGTTCTGGAACAGGGGCTGGGGTTTTATTTGAATCTCTTCATTGTACCAAAGAAGGAGAATTCCTTCAGACCAGTTCTGGATCTAAAAATATTGAATCGTTATGTAAGGATACCAACATTCAAAATGGTAACTATAAGGACTATCCTGCCTTTTGTTCAGCAAGGGCATTATATGTCTACAATAGATTTACAGATTGCATATCTGCATATTCCGATTCATCCAGCTCACTATCAGTTTCTGAGATTCTCTTTCCTGGACAAGCATTACCAGTTTGTGGCTCTGCCGTTTGGCCTAGCAACAGCTCCAAGAATTTTTACAAATGTTCTCGGTGCCCTTCTGTCTGTAATCAGAGAACAGGGTATTGTGGTTTTTCCTTATTTGGACGATATCTTGGTACTTGCTCAGTCTTCACATTTAGCAGAATCTCATACGAATCGACTTGTGTTGTTTCTTCAAGATCATGGTTGGAGGATCAATTCACTAAAAAGTTCATTGATTCCACAGACAAGGGTAACCTTTTTGGGTTTCCAGATAGATTCAGTGTCCATGACTCTGTCTTTGACAGACAAGAGACGTCTAAAATTGATTTCAGCTTGTCGAAACCTTCAGTCACAATCATTCCCTTCGGTAGCCTTTTGCATGGAAATTTTAGGTCTTATGACTGCTGCATCGGACGCGATCCCCTTTTCTCGTTTTCACATGCGACCTCTTCAGCTCTGTATGCTGAACCAATGGTGCAGGGATTACACAAAGATATCTCAATTAATATCTTTAAAACCGATTGTACGACACTCTCTAACGTGGTGGACAGATCACCATCGTTTAGTTCAGGGGGCTTCTTTTGTTCTTCCGACCTGGACTGTAATTTCAACAGATGCAAGTCTTACAGGTTGGGGAGCTGTGTGGGGGTCTCTGACGGCACAAGGGGTTTGGGAATCTCAGGAGGTGAGATTACCGATCAATATTTTGGAACTCCGTGCAATTTTCAGAGCTCTTCAGTCTTGGCCTCTTCTGAAGAGAGAATCGTTCATTTGTTTTCAGACAGACAATGTCACAACTGTGGCATACATCAATCATCAGGGGGGGACTCACAGTCCTCTGGCTATGAAAGAAGTATCTCGAATTCTGGTTTGGGCGGAATCCAGCTCCTGTCTAATCTCTGCGGTTCATATCCCAGGTATAGACAATTGGGAAGCGGATTATCTCAGTCGCCAAACGTTGCATCCGGGCGAATGGTCTCTTCACCCAGAGGTATTTCTTCAGATTGTTCAAATGTGGGAACTTCCAGAAATAGATCTGATGGCTTCTCATCTAAACAAGAAACTTCCCAGGTATCTGTCCAGATCCCGGGATCCTCAGGCGGAGGCAGTGGATGCATTATCACTTCCTTGGAAGTATCATCCTGCCTATATCTTTCCGCCTCTAGTTCTTCTTCCAAGAGTAATCTCCAAGATTCTGAAGGAATGCTCGTTTGTCCTGCTGGTAGCTCCAGCATGGCCTCACAGGTTTTGGTATGCGGATCTTGTCCGGATGGCCTCTTGCCAACCGTGGACTCTTCCGTTAAGACCAGACCTTCTGTCGCAAGGTCCTTTTTTCCATCAGGATCTCAAATCCTTAAATTTAAAGGTATGGAGATTGAACGCTTGATTCTTGGTCAAAGAGGTTTCTCTGACTCTGTGATTAATACTATGTTACAGGCTCGTAAATCTGTATCTAGAGAGATATATTATAGAGTATGGAAGACTTATATTTCTTGGTGTCTTTCTCATCATTTTTCCTGGCATTCTTTTAGAATTCCGAGAATTTTACAGTTTCTTCAGGATGGTTTAGATAAAGGTTTGTCCGCAAGTTCCTTGAAAGGACAAATCTCTGCTCTTTCTGTTCTTTTTCACAGAAAGATTGCTAATATTCCTGATATTCATTGTTTTGTACAAGCTTTGGTTCGTATAAAACCTGTCATTAAGTCAATTTCTCCTCCTTGGAGTTTGAATTTGGTTCTGGGGGCTCTTCAAGCTCCTCCTTTTGAACCCATGCATTCATTGGACATTAAATTACTTTCTTGGAAAGTTTTGTTCCTTTTGGCGATCTCTTCTGCCAGAAGAGTTTCTGAATTATCTGCTCTTTCTTGTGAGTCTCCTTTTCTGATTTTTCATCAGGATAAGGCGGTGTTGCGAACTTCTTTTGAATTTTTACCTAAGGTTGTGAATTCCAACAACATTAGTAGAGAAATTGTGGTTCCTTCATTATGTCCTAATCCTAAGAATTCTAAGTAGAAATCGTTGCATTCTTTGGATGTTGTTAGAGCTTTGAAATATTATGTTGAAGCTACTAAGTCTTTCCGAAAGACTTCTAGTCTATTTGTTATCTTTTCCGGTTCTAGAAAAGGCCAGAAAGCTTCTGCCATTTCTTTGGCATCTTGGTTGAAATCTTTAATTCATCATGCCTATGTTGAGTCGGGTAAAACTCCGCCTCAAATGATTACAGCTCATTCTACTAGGTCAGTTTCTACTTCCTGGGCGTTTAGGAATGAAGCTTCGGTTGATCAGATTTGCAAAGCAGCAACTTGGTCCTCTTTGCATACTTTTACTAAATTCTACCATTTTGATGTGTTTTCTTCTTCTGAAGCAGTTTTTGGTAGAAAAGTACTTCAGGCAGCGGTTTCAGTTTGAATCTTCTGCTTATGTTTTCATTAAACTTTATTTTGGGTGTGGATTATTTTCAGCAGGAATTGGCTGTCTTTATTTTATCCCTCCCTCTCTAGTGACTCTTGCGTGGAAAGATCCACATCTTGGGTAGTCATTATCCCATACGTCACTAGCTCATGGACTCTTGCTAATTACATGAAAGAAAACATAATTTATGTAAGAACTTACCTGATAAATTCATTTCTTTCATATTAGCAAGAGTCCATGAGGCCCACCCTTTTTTGTGGTGGTTATGATTTTTTTGTATAAAGCACAATTATTCCAATTCCTTATTTTATATGCTTTCGCACTTTTTTTCTTATCACCCCACTTCTTGGCTATTCGTTAAACTGATTTGTGGGTGTGGTGAGGGGTGTATTTATAGGCATTTTGAGGTTTGGGAAACTTTGCCCCTCCTGGTAGGAATGTATATCCCATACGTCACTAGCTCATGGACTCTTGCTAATATGAAAGAAATGAATTTATCAGGTAAGTTCTTACATAAATTATGTTTTTTATTGGATTTATGGCAATCTACTAAAATTATTCTATGATGTTGTTTACATATATAACTATATACAACTCTATGTATCCAAAGGTTATTTTAGAAAGAGCAGAAGAAATGAAGGCCACAGATTCCAGGCAAGTACAAGATAAGGATGAGTCTGAATCAAAGAAATCTAAAAAAAGAAGTGCTTTTTTGGATATGCTTTTAAAAGCAACAGATGATGCCGGCAATAAATTGAGCTACATGGATATCCGGGAGGAAGTTGATACCTTTATGTTTGAGGTAATGTTTTCTATCAAACTCTCCCCATCCAATCAGACACTTTTAGATTCCATTTCTTTCAAGAGCTAATAGATATTGACAAGTCACCATGCTATTGTAAAAAAAAAAAAGTTCTCTTTTGTTTTAGAGTATTTGATTTTTAAACAAAATCCCCTTTTTCTACGTGGTTAACTCCTTCAAAGGGGTTAAAGATGTAGTCAAAGTTGCAGCCTTGGAGCACCCCTCCTGGAACACAAGCTGAGGGTTCAGCCATTGATTGGAGCATACACATATATGACGGCTTCTCATTCGCTCACCAGCTGTATCCTCATCTGAAGTGATACAGAAGCACAACTGACTATATTTAACTAGTGGAAAAAGAGCGGCAGGCACTACTTAAAACCCAAAAATAGTAAAATTTAACAAAATGTATTTAAGACATTTAAAAACGGTATACAGACATGGCAGTTGAAAGATGTAAACAGGTGCTTACTCTATGGTCTCTGTAGAAACCTACTCTATTTATATGCTATGTGCAACAGAATTAACTATTGCACCACCATACAAGAAGAAAAAGGTTAAAAACAAAGAACACCTGACTGGACACAGTAAGTGTAATGGCCTAATCTTATAACAGGATACATATCCAATTGACTGACGACTAAATTACAAGCTAAGTATATATAATTCCTGCAAAGATAATATTATTAATAACATAAATAATACAAAAAATACTCAGAATATACATGTACAGTAATATGTATGAATTTTATAAATGACATAGTGAAATAGTTTGAACTACATAAAATATCCTATTGTTGTCAAAACATAAACATAAGTAAATATAAGAACAAAATTAATTATCAATAAAAACAATTAATATCACATTCTCTGTTCATGCCTGATGGATAAAGTGAATGCAATTTTAGAATCCAATACAATTATTTTTTATCTAGGATCTTGGACTTATTACCACCTCTGGGGGGGGGGGGATTTTTACCATATCAATAATTTGTAACGCCAAACTTGCAATATTATTGTAAGTATTTCTCTTGTAAGGTGTATCCAGTCCACGGATCATCCATTACTTGTGGGATATTCTCCTTCCCAACAGGAAGCTGCAAGAGGATCACCCACAGCAGAGCTGTCTATATAGCTCCTCCTCTAACTGCCACTCCCAGTCATTCTCTTGCAGCTCTCGACAAGAAAGGAAGTAGCTAGAGAGATGTGGTGTTTTTATTTAGTTTATCTTCAATCAAAAGTTTGTTATTTTCAAATGGTACCGGAGTTGTACTATTTTAGCCTCAGGCAGAAAGTAGAAGAAGAGTCTGCCTGTGGTTTTTGATGATCTAAGCAGGTTGTAACTAAGATCCATTGCTGTTCTCACACATAACTGAAGAGAGAGGTAACTTCAGCTGGGGGAATGGCATGCAGGGTCTCCTGCTATGAGGTATGTGCAGTTTAAATTTTTCTAGAGAAATGAATATGCTAGAAAATGCTGTTAATACCGGATTTATTTAAGGTAAGCCTGATTACAGTGATTTAATAACGACTAGTATCATGCTTGCTGTAAAAGGTAATATTCTTATTACTTTCTCACATTACTGAAAAATAAAACGTTTTCTGGAAGTGTTTAAACGTTTTTTTATACATATTGGTGATAAAACTTTATTGGGGCCCAGTTTTTTCCACATGGCTGGCTAGATTTTGCCTAGGGATAGTTTTGTTAGGCCCTCTCACTGTGAAAACAGGTTGGGAGGGGCCTATTTTCGTGCCTAAATGCGCATTAGATTTTGCAGCTTGAGACATCCAGTTTCCCTGAAGGAGTCCCCTGAACACTTAGGACCTCTCTAAAGGGTTTTGTGCCTTTCAAAGTCGTTATATGGGCAGGTAGGGCCACAGCAGAGCTGTGGCAGTTTGTTGTGACTGTTGAAAACGTTTATATCGTTTTTTTGATCCGGTTTTGAAACTAAGGGGTTAATCATCCATTTGCAAGTGGGTGCAATGCTTTGTTAGTCTATTATACACACTGTAAAAATTTCGTAAGATTTACTGCTTTTTATCACTGTTTTTCAATTTCTGACAAAATTTGTTTCTCTTAAAGGCACAGTACCGTTTTTATTTTTTGCTTGTTTACATTTATCAAAGTGTTTTCCAAGCTTGCTGGTCTCATTGCTAGTCTGTTTAAACATGTCTGACATAGAGGAAACTCCTTGTTCATTATGTTTAGAAGCCATTGTGGAACCCCCTCTTAGAATGTGTACCAAATGTACTGATTTTACTTTAAGTTATAAAGATCATATTCTGTCTTTAAAAGATTTATCACCAGAGGAAACTGACAAGGGGGAAGTTATGCCGACTAACTCGCCCAACTTGTCAGAACCTTTGACTCCCGCTCAAGGGACTCCCGCTCAAGAGGCGCCAAGTACATCTAGCGCGCCCATGGCTTTTACTTTACAGGATATGGCGGCAGTTATGGATCATACCCTTACAGCGGTATTGTCCAAACTACCAGGGTTACAAGGAAAGCGAGACAGCTCTGGGGCTAGAAAAAATACAGAGCACTCTGACGCTTTAGTAGCTATGTCTGATATCCCCTCACAATATGCAGAAGCTAAGGCAGGAGAGCTTCTTTCTGTGGGTGATTTTTCTGACTCAGGGAAGATGCTTCAACCTGATTCTGATATGTCAACATTTAAATTTAAGCTTGAACACCTCCCCGTGTTGCTCAGGGAGGTTTTAGCTACTCTGGATGACTGTGACACCATTATAGTGCCAGAGAAATTGTGTAGATTGGATAAATACGATGCAGTGCCTGTTTACACTGATGTTTTTCCAATACCTAAAAGGTTTTCAGAAATTATTACTAAGGAATGGGATAGACCAGGTGTACCGTTCTCTCCCCCTCCTATTTTTAAGAAAATGTTTCCAATAGATGCCACTACACGGGACTTATGGCAAACGGTCCCTAAGGTGGAGGGAGCAGTTTCTACCCTAGCTAAGCGTACAACTATCCCAGTCGAGGACAGTTGTGCTTTCCTAGATCCAATTGATAAAAAGTTAGAGGGTTACCTTAAGAAAATGTTTATTCAACAAGGTTTTATTCTCCAGCCTCTTGCATGCATTGCCCCAGTCACTGCTGCTGTGGCCTTCTGGTTTGAGTCTCTAGAAGAGGCCTTGCAGGTAGAAACTCAATTGGATGATATACTTGACAAGCTTAAAGCGCTTAAGCTAGCCAATTCATTTGTTTCTGACGCCGTTGTTCATTTAACTAAACTAACGGCTAGGAACTCAGGTTTTGCTATTAAGGCGCGTAGGGCGCTATGGCTTAAATCCTGGTCAGCTGACGTTACTTCAAAGTCTAAGCTTCTCAATATTCCCTTCAAGGGGCAGACCCTATTCGGGCCTGGACTGAAGGAGATCATTTCTGATATTACTGGAGGAAAAGGTCATGCCCTTCCTCAGGATAGGTCTAAAAAATTAAGGACCAAACAGTCTAATTTTCGTGCCTTTCGAAACTTTAAGACGAGCGCGGCATCATCTTCCTCTAATACAAAACAAGAGGGAAATTTTGCTCAGTCCAAGCCGGTCTGGAGACCTAATCAGGCTTGGAACAAAGGTAAACAGGCCAAGAAGCGTGCTGCAGCCTCTAAGACAGCATGAAAGATTGGCCCCCGATCCGGTAACGGATCTAGTAGGGGGCAGACTTTCTCTCTTCGTCCAGGCTTGGGCAAGAGACGTCCAGGATCCCTGGGCGTTGGAAATTGTGTCCCAGGGATATCTTCTGGACTTCAAAGCTTCTTCCCCAAAAGGAAGATTTCACCTTTCACAATTATCTGCAGACCAGATAAAGAGAGAGGCATTCTTACATTGTGTTCAAGACCTCCTAGTTATGGGAGTGATCCACCCAGTTCCAAAGGAGGAACAGGGGCAAGGTTTCTATTCAAATCTATTTGTGGTTCCCAAGAAAGAGGGAACCTTCAGACCAATCTTAGATCTCAAGATCCTAAACAAATTTCTCAGGGTCCCATCTTTCAAGTTGGAGACTAATCGAACCATCCTACCTATGATCCAGGAGGGTCAATACATGACTACAGTGGACTTAAAGGATGCTTATCTTCACATTCCAATACACAAAGATCATCATCGGTTTCTCAGGTTCGCCCTCCTAGACAGGCATTACCAGTTTGTTGCTCTTCCCTTTGGGTTAGCTACGGCACCAAGAATCTTTATGAAGGTTCTGGGGTCACTTCTGGCGGTCCTAAGGCCGCGGGGCATACCAGTAGCCCCTTACTTAGACGACATTCTGATACAGGCGTCAAATTTCCAAATTGCCAAGTCCCATACGGACATTGTTCTGGCATTCCTGAGGTCTCATGGGTGGAAAGTGAACGAAAAGAAGAGTTCTCTATCCCCTCTCACAAGAGTTTCCTTCCTGGGAACTCTGATAGATTCTGTAGAAATAAGGATTTACCTGACAGAGGCCAGGTTGTCAAAACTTCTAAATTCCTGCCGTGTTCTTTATTCTACTTCTCGCCCTTCGGTGGCTCAGTGTATGGAAGTAATCGCCTTAATGGTAGCGGCAATGGACATAGTTCCGTTTGCCTGCCTACATCTCAGACCGCTGCAACTCTGCATGCTCAGTCAGTGGAATGGGGATTACACAGATTTGTCCCCTCTACTAGATCTGGATCAAGAGACCAGGGATTCTCTTCTCTGGTGGCTATCTCGAGTCCATCTGTCCAAAGGTATGACCTTCCGCAGGCCAGATTGGACAATAGTAACAACAGATGTCAGCCTTCTGGGCTGGGGGGCAGTCTGGAACTCTCTGAAGGCTCAGGGGTCATGGACTCAGGAGGAGGCTCTCCTTCCGATAAACATTCTGGAACTAAGAGCGATACTCAATGCTCTTCAGACTTGGCCTCAGCTAGCGGCAGTGAGGTTCATCAGATTTCAGTCGGACAACATCACGACTGTAGCTTACATCAACCATCAAGGGGGAACAAGGAGTTCCCTAGCGATGTTGGAGGTTTCAAAGATAATTCGTTGGGCAGAGATTCACTCTTGCCAACTATCAGCTATCCATATCCCAGGAGTAGAGAACTGGGAGGCGGATTTTCTAAGTTGACAGACTTTTCATCCGGGGGAGTGGGAGCTCCATCTGGAGGTGTTTGCACAGTTGATTCAATGTTGGGGCAAACCAGAACTGGATCTCATGGCGTCTCGCCAGAACGCCAAGCTTCCTTGTTACGGATCCAGGTCCAGGGATCCCAAGGCAGCGCTGATAGATGCTCTAGCAGCGCCTTGGTCCTTCAACCTGGCTTATGTGTTTCCACCGTTTCCTCTGCTCCCTCGTCTGATTGCCAAGGTCAAGCAGGAGAGAGCATTGGTGATTTTGATAGCACCTGTGTGGCCATGCAGGACTTGGTATGCAGATCTGGTGGACATGTCATCCTTTCCACCATGGACTCTGCCGCTGAGACAGGACCTTCTACTTCAGGGTCCTTTCAACCATCCAAATCTAATTTCTCTGCGGCTGACTGCTTGGAGATTGAACGCTTGATTTTATCAAAGCGTGGTTTCTCCGAGTCGGTCATTGATACCTTAATACAGGCGCGAAAGCCTGTCACCAGGAAAATCTATCATAAGATATGGTGTAAATATCTTCATTGGTGTGAATCCAAGGGTTACTCATGGAGTAAGGTCAGGATTCCTAGGATATTATCTTTTCTCCAAGATGGATTGGAGAAGGGTTTGTCAGCAAGTTCCTTAAAGGGACAGATTTCTGCTCTGTCTATTCTTTTGCACAAACGTCTGGCTGAGGTTCCAGATGTGCAGGCGTTTTGTCAGGCTTTAGTCAGAATTAAGCCTGTGTTTAAACCTGTTGCTCCGCCTTGGAGTTTAAATTTAGTTCTTAAGGTTCTTCAAGGGGTTCCGTTTGAACCTTTGCATTCCATAGATAATAAGCTCTTATCTTGGAAAGTTTTGTTTTTAGTAGCTATCTCCTCGGCTCGAAGAGTTTCGGAGTTATCGGCTTTACAATGTGATTCTCCTTATCTCATTTTTCATTCGGATAAGGTAGTGTTACGTACCAAACCTGGTTTTCTACCTAAGGTGGTATCTAATAAAAATATCAATCAGGAGATTGTTGTACCGTCACTGTGTCCTAATCCTTCTTCAAAGAAGGAAAGTCTTTTACACAATCTTGACGTGGTTCGTGCTTTAAAGTTTTATTTACAAGCTACTAAAGATTTTCGTCAAACATCTGCATTGTTTGTTGTCTACTCTGGACAGAGGAGAGGCCAAAAGGCTTCGGCAACTTCTCTTTCTTTTTGGCTAAGTAGTATAATACGCTTGGCTTATGAGACTGCTGGCCAGTAGCCTCCTGAAAGGATTACAGCTCATTCTACTAGAGCGGTAGCTTCCACATGGGCTTTTAAGAATGAGGCTTCTGTTGAACAGATTTGTATGGCGGCGACTTGGTCTTCGCTTCATACTTTTTCAAAATTCTATAAATTTGATACTTTTGCTTCTTCGGAGGCTATTTTTGGGAGAAAGGTCTTACAGGCAGTGGTGCCTTCCGTTTAAGCACCTGCCTTGTCCCTCCCTTCATCCGTGTCCTATAGCTTTGGTATTGGTATCCCACAAGTAATGGATGATCCGTGGACTAGATACACCTTACAAGAGAAAACAAAATTTATGCTTACCTGATAAATTTATTTCTCTTGTGGTGTATCCAGTCCACGGCCCGCCCTGTCATTTTAAGGCAGGTGTGTTTTATTTTTAAACTACAGTCACCACTGCACCCTATGGTTTCTCCTTTCTCGTGCTTGTCTTCGGTCGAATGACTGGTAGTGGCAGTTAGAGGAGGAGCTATATAGACAGCTCTGCTGTGGGTTATCCTCTTGCAGCTTCCTGTTGGGAAGGAGAATATCCCACAAGTAATGGATGATCCGTGGACTGGATACACACAAAGATAAATAAATTTATCAGGTAAGCATAAATTTTGTTTTTTGGTTACCTGACTAGTAAAGTTGTTATCCAAATCAATATTGGGGCAAGCATAACAAATGTTGCTTCCACATTTAAAAGTACCTTTTTTAGACAGCCAGTTCCCAGATTTTTTAACTTCCTTTCTTTTTACCAGACTAGGTGAAAATGTTTGTGCAAGGGTCCTAGATTTCTCTTGTTAAGTGTATCCAGTCCACGGATCATCCATTACTTATGGGATATTCTCCTTCCCAACAGGAAGTTGCAAGAGGATCACCCACAGCAGAGCTGCTATATAGCTCCTCCCCTAACTGCCATATCCAGTCATTCTCTTGCAAGCCTCAACCAAGATGGAGGTCGTAAGAGGAGTGTGGTGTTTTATACTTAGTTTATTTCTTCAATCAAAAGTTTGTTATTTTTAAATGGTACTGGAGTGTGCTGTTTATCTCAGGCAGTATTTAGAAGAAGAATCTGCCTGCATTTTCTATGATCTTAGCAGAAGTAACTAAGATCCATGGCTGTTCTCACATATTCTGAGGAGTGAGGTAACTTCAGAGAGGGAATGGCCTGCAGGTTTTCCTGCAATAAGGTATGTGCAGTTAATATTTTTCTAGGGATGGAATTTGGTAGAAAATGCTGCTTATACCGGATTAATGTAAGTAAAGCCTTAAATGCAGTGATAGCTACTGGTATCAGGCTTATTAATAGAGATGCATACTCTTATAAAAATGTAATATAAAACGTTTGCTGGCATGTTAATCGTTTTTATATATGTTTGGTGACAAAACTTATTGGGGCCTAGTTTTTTTCCACATGGCTGGTTTGATTTCTGCCTAGAGACAGTTTCCTGAAGCTTTCCACTGTTGCAATATGAGTGGGAAGGGCCTATTTTAGTGCTTTTCTGTGTAGCTAAAAATACTGACAGAGACCTTCAGCTTCCCTCTGCATGATACAGGACATCTCTGAAGGGCTCAAAAGGCTTCAAAGTCGTGTTTGAGGAGGGTAACAATCACAGTAGACTGTGGCAGTTGTTGTGACTGTGTTTAAAAAACGTTTTTGTCATTTATTATTCTGTTTTTGTTATTAAGGGGTTAATCATCCATTTGCAAGTGGGTGCAATGCTCTGCTGACTTGTTACATACACTGTAAAAAATTTGTTAGTGTAACTGCCTTTTTTCACTGTTATTTCAAATTTTGTCAAAATTTGTTTCTCATAAAGGCACAGTAACGTTTTTTATATTGCTTGTTAACTTGGTTTAAAGTGTTTTCCAAGCTTGCTAGTCTCATTGCTAGTCTGTACAAACATGTCTGAAACAGAGGATACTTGTTCATTATGTTTAAAAGCCATGGTGGAGCCCCATAGGAGAATGTGTACTAAATGTATTGATTTCACCTTAAACAGTAAAGATCAGTCTTTATCTATAAAAGAATTGTCACCAGAGGGGTCTGTCGAGGGGGAAGTTATGCCGACTAACTCTCCCCACGTGTCGGACCCTTCGCGTCCCGCTCAAGGGACGCACGCTAATATGGGGCCAAGTACATCAGGGACGCCCATAGCGATTACTTTGCAGGACATGGCTGCAATCATGAATAATACCCTGTCAGAGGTATTATCCAGATTGCCTGAATTGAGAGGCAAGCGCGATAGCTCTGGGGTTAGACGAGATACAGAGCGCTTAGATGCTGTAAGAGCCATGTCTGATACTGCGTCACAATATGCAGAACCTGAGGACGGAGAGCTTCAGTCTGTGGGTGACGTCTCTGATTCGGGGAGACCTGATTCAGAGATTTCTAATTTTAAATTTAAGCTTGAGAACCTCCGTGTATTGCTTGGGGAGGTATTAGCTGCTCTGAATGACTGTGACACAATTGCAGTGCCAGAGAAATTGTGTAGGCTGGATAAATACTATGCAGTGCCGGTGAGTACTGATGTTTTTCCAATACCTAAAAGGCTTACAGAAATTATTAGTAAGGAGTGGGATAGGCCCGGTGTGCCCTTTTCCCCACCTCCTATATTTAGAAAAATGTTTCCAATAGATGCCACTACACGGGACTTATGGCAGACTGTCCCTAAGGTGGAGGGAGCAGTTTCTACTTTAGCAAAGCGTACCACTATCCCGGTTGAGGACAGTTGTGTTTTTTCAGATCCAATGGATAAAAAATTAGAGGGTTACCTTAAGAAAATGTTTATTCAACAAGGTTTTATTTTACAGCCCCTTGCATGCATTGCGCCTGTCACTGCTGCGGCGGCATTCTGGTTTGAGGCCCTGGAAGAGGCCATCCATACAGCTCCATTGACTGAAATTGTTGACAAGCTTAGAACTCTTAAGCTAGCTAACTCATTTGTTTCTGATGCCATTGTTCATTTGACTAAACTAACGTCTAAGAATTCCGGATTCGCCATCCAGGCACGTAGGGCGCTATGGCTCAAATCCTGGTCAGCTGATGTGACTTCAAAGTCTAAATTACTCAACATTTCTTTCAAGGGGCAGACCTTATTCGGGCCTGGTTTGAAAGAAATTATTGCTGACATTACTGGAGGTAAGGGTCATACCCTTCCTCAGGACAGGGCCAAATCAAAGGCCAAACAGTCTAATTTCCGTGCCTTTCGAAATTCCAAGGCAGGTGCAGCATCAACTTCCTCCGCTTCAAGACAAGAGGGAACTTTTGCTCAATCTAAGCAGGCCTGGAAACCTAACCAGTCCTGGAACAAAGGCAAGCAGGCCAGAAAGCCTGCTGCTGCCTCTAAGACAGCATGAATGAACAGCCCCCTATCCGGTGACGGATCTAGTAGGGGGCAGACTTTTTCTCTTCGCCCAGGCGTGGGCAAGAGATGTTCAGGATCCCTGGGCGTTGGAAATCATATCTCAGGGATATCTTCTGGACTTCAAAGCTTCCCCTCCACAAGGGAGATTTCATCTTTCAAGGTTATCTGCAAATCAGATAAAGAAAGGGGCATTCCTACGCTGTGTGCAAGACCTCCTAGTAATGGGAGTGATCCATCCAGTTCCGCGGACGGAACAAGGACAGGGTTTTTATTCAAATCTGTTTGTGGTTCCCAAAAAAGAGGGAACCTTCAGACCAATTTTGGATCTAAAGATCTTAAACAAATTCCTCAGAGTTCCATCTTTCAAAATGGGAACTATTCGGACCATCCTACCCATGATCCAAGAGGGTCAGTACATGACCACAGTGGACTTAAAGGATGCCTACCTTCACATACCGATTCACAAAGATCATCATCGGTTCCTAAGGTTTGCTTTTCTAGATAGGCATTACCAATTTGTAGCTCTTCCCTTCTGGTTGGCTAAAGCCCCGAGAATCTTTACGAAGGTTCTGGGCTCACTTCTGGCGGTTCTAAGACCGCGAGGCATAGCGGTGGCTCCGTATCTAGACGACATCCTGATACAAGCGTCAAGCTTTCAAATTGCCAAGTCTCATACAGAGATAGTTCTGGCATTTCTGAGATCGCACGGGTGGAAAGTGAACGAGGAAAAGAGTTCTCTATCCCCACTCACAAGAGTCTCCTTCTTAGGGACTCTTATAGATTCTGTAGAGATGAAAATTTACCTGACGGAGTCCAGGTTATCAAAGCTTCTAAATGCTTGCCGTATTCTTCATTCCATTCCGCGCCCTTCGGTGGCTCAGTGTATGGAGGTGATCGGCTTAATGGTAGCGGCAATGGACATAGTGCCATTTGCGCGCCTACATCTCAGACGGCTGCAATTATGCATGCTAAGTCAGTGGAATGGGGATTACACAGATTTGTCCCCTCTGCTAAATCTGGATCAAGAGACCAGAGATTCTCTTCTCTGGTGGTTGTCTCGGGTCCACCTGTCCGAGGGTATGACCTTTCGCAGGCCAGATTGGACAATTGTAAAAACAGATGCCAGCCTTCTAGGTTGGGGTGCAGTCTGGAACTCCCTGAAGGCACAGGGATCATGGACTCAGGAGGAGAAACTCCTTCCGATAAATATTCTGGAGTTAAGAGCAATATTCAATGCTCTTCTGGCTTGGCCTCAGTTAGCAACACTGAGGTTCATCAGATTTCAGTCGGACAATATCACGACTGTGGCTTACATCAACCATCAAAGGGGAACCAGGAGTTCCCTAGCGATGTTAGAAGTCTCAAAAATAATTCGCTGGGTAGAGACTCACTCTTGCCACCTGTCAGCAATCCATATCCCAGGCGTGGAGAACTGGGAGGCGGATTTTCTAAGTCGTCAGACTTTTCACCCGGGGGAGTGGGAACTCCATCCGGAGGCGTTTGCTCAGTTGATTCATCGTTGGGGCAAACCAGAGTTGGATCTCATGGCGTCTCGCCAGAACGCCAAGCTTCCTTGTTACGGATCCAGGTCCAGGGACCCAGAAGCGACGCTGATAGATGCTCTAGCGCCTTGGTTCTTCAACCTGGCTTAGGTGTTTCCACCGTTTCCTCTGCTCCCTCGACTGATTGCCAAAATCAAACAGGAGAGAGCATCAGTGATTCTAATAGCGCCTGCGTGGCCACGCAGGACCTGGTATGCAGACCTAGTGGACATGTCATCCTTTCCACCATGGACTCTAAGACAGGACCTTCTAATACAAGGTCCTTTCAATCATCCAAATCTAATTTCTCTGAGACTGACTGCATGGAGATTGAACGCTTGATTCTATCAAAGCGTGGCTTCTCCGAGTCAGTCATTGATACCTTAATACAGGCACGAAAGCCTGTTACCAGGAAAATCTATCACAAGATATGGCGTACATATCTTTACTGGTGTGAATCCAAGAATTACTCATGGAGTAAGGTTAGGATTCCTAGGATATTGTCCTTTCTCCAAGAGGGTTTGGACAAAGGATTATTAGCTAGTTCCTTAAAGGGACAGATTTCTTCTCTGTCTATTCTTTTGCACAAGCGTCTGGCAGAAGTTCCAGACGTCCAGGCATTTTTTCAGGCTTTGGTTAGAATTAAGCCTGTGTTTAAACCTGTTGCTCCCCCATGGAGCTTAAATTTGGTTCTTAATGTTCTTCAAGGAGTTCTGTTTGAACCCCTTAATCCATTGATATTAAGCTTTTATCTTGGAAAGTTCTGTTTTTGATGGCTATTTCCTCGGCTCGGAGAGTCTCTGAGCTATCTGCCTTACAATGTGATTCTCCTTATCTGATTTTTCATGCAGATAAGGTAGTTCTGCGTACCAAACCTGGGTTTTTACCTAAGGTGGTTTCTAACAAGAATATCAATCAAGAGATTGTTGTTCCATCATTGTGTCCTAATCCTTCTTCAAAGAAGGAACGTCTTTTACATAATCTGGACGTAGTCCGTGCCTTGAAGTTTTACTTACAAGCTACTAAAGATTTTCGTCAAACATCTTCCCTGTTTGTCGTTTATTCTGGACAGAGGAGAGGTCAAAAAGCTTCGGCAACCTCTCTTTCCTTTTGGCTTCGGAGTATTATACGCCTAGCCTATGAGACTGCTGGACAGCAGCCCCCTGAAAAAATTACAGCTCATTCTACTAGAGCTGTGGCTTCCACCTGGGCCTTTAAAAATGAGGCCTCTGTTGAACAGATTTGCAAGGCCGCGACTTGGTCTTCGCTTCACACTTTTTCAAAATTTTACAAATTTGATACTTTTGCTTCTTCGGAGGCTGTTTTTGGGAGAAAGGTTCTTCAGGCAGTGGTTCCTTCCGCTTAATCCCTGCCTTGTCCCTCCCATCATCCGTGTACTTTAGCTTTGGTATTGGTATCCCATAAGTAATGGATGATCCGTGGACTGGATACACTTAACAAGAGAAAACATAATTTATGCTTACCTGATAAATTTATTTCTCTTGTAGTGTATCCAGTCCACGGCCCGCCCTGTCATTTTAAGGCAGGTCTAAAATTTAATTAAACTACAGTCACCACTGCACCCTATGGTTTCTCCTTTCTCTGTTTGTTTTGGTCGAATGACTGGATATGGCAGTTAGGGGAGGAGCTATATAGCAGCTCTGCTGTGGGTGATCCTCTTGCAACTTCCTGTTGGGAAGGAGAATATCCCATAAGTAATGGATGATCCGTGGACTGGATACACTACAAGAGAAATAAATTTATCAGGTAAGCATAAATTATGTTTTCTTAGGCATGAATTTACCATTTTTAATATAGGGCTGTAAGACATCATCAGAGGACAAAATGTGCAGATGTTTTTTCAATATATTTACTATATCGTATTGTTGGCTAAATTCTGTAGTGAAAACAATGGCTTCTTCATAGTTATTTCTCCAACATTGGTGTGTCCGGTCCACGGCGTCATCCTTACTTGTGGGATATTCTCTTCCCCAACAGGAAATGGCAAAGAGTCCCAGCAAAGCTGGTCACATGGTCCCTCCTAGGCTCCGCCCACCCCAGTCATTCTCTTTGCCGTTGCACAGGCAACATCTCCACGGAGATGGTTAAGAGTTTTTTTGGTGTTTAAATGTAGTTTTTATTCTTCTATCAAGTGTTTGTTATTTTAAAATAGTGCTGGTATGTACTATTTACTGTGAAACAGAAAAGGATTAAGATTTCTGTTTGTAAGAGGAAGATGATTTTAGCAGACAGTAACTAAAATCGATTGCTGTTTCCACATAGGACTGTTGAGATGAAGTAACTTCAGTTGGGGGAAACAGTTAGCAGACTTTTCTGCTTAAGGTATGACTAGCCATATTTCTAACAAGACTGTGTAATGCTGGAAGGCTGTCATTTCCCCTCATGGGGACCGGTAAGCCATTTTCTTAGTCAAACAAACAGAATAAAGGGCTTATTATGGGCTAAAAAACTGGTAGACATTTTTATGGGCTAAATCGATTGCTTTATTTGTGCATATTATTCATATTTAGGCTAACATTTGACATTTATAATCTTGGGGAACGCTTATAAAACGGCAGGCACTGTATTGGACACCTTTTTCAGTCAGGGGGCCTTTCTAGTTATAGACTGAGCCTCATTTTCGCGCCATTAATGCGCAGTTGTTTTTTGAGAGCAGGGCATGCACATGCATGTGTGAGGATCTAAGAATCTCTGAAAAAGCTTTTAGAAGGCGTCATTTGGTATCGTATTCCCCTCAGGGCTTGGTTGGGTCTTAGCAAAGACTATAGCTGGGACTGTATAGGGGTTTAATTGAAAAACGGCTCCGGTTCCGTTATTTTAAGGGTTAAAGCTCTGAAATTTGGTGTGCAATACTTTTAAGGCTTTAAGACAATGTGGTGAAATTATGGTAATTTTTGAACAATTCCTTCATACTTTTTCACATATTCAGTAATACAGTGTTTTCTGTTTGAAATTTAAAGTGACAGTAACGGTTTTATTTTAAAACGTTTTTTGTGCTTTGTTGACAAGTTTAAGCCTGTTTAACATGTCTGTACCTTCAGATAAGCTATGTACTATATGTATGAAAGTCAATGTGTCTCCCCATTTAAATTTATGTGATAATTGTGCCATAGCGTCCAAACAAAGTAAGGACAGTACTGCCACAGATAATGATATTGCCCAAGATGATTCCTCAAATGAGGGGAGTAAACATGATACTACATCATCTCCTACTGTGTCTACACCAGTTTTGCCCATGCAGGAGGCCCCTAGTACATCTAGTGCGCCAATACTTATTACCATGCAACAATTAACGGCTGTAATGGATAACTCCATAGCAAATCTTTTATCCAAAATGCCTACTTATCAGAGAAAGCGCGATTGCTCTGTTTTAAACACTGAAGAGCAAGAGGACGCTGATGATAATTGTTCTGTCATACCCTCACACCAATCTGAAGGGGCCATGAGGGAGGTTTTGTCTGATGGAGAAATTTCAGATTCAGGAAAAATTTCTCATCAAGCTGAACCTGATGTTGTGACATTTAAATTAGAACATCTCCGTGCACTGCTTAAGGAGGTGTTATCTACTCTGGATGATTGTGACAATTTGGTCATTCCAGAGAAATTATGCAAGATGGACAGGTTCCTAGAGGTTCCGGTGCCCCCCGACGCTTTTCCTATACCCAAGCGGGTGGCGGACATAGTAAATAAGGAGTGGGAAAAACCCGGCATACCTTTTGTTCCTCCCCCTATATTTAAGAAATTATTTCCTATGGTCGACCCCAGAAAGGACTTATGGCAGACAGTCCCCAAGGTCGAGGGGGCAGTTTCTACTCTAAACAAACGCACTACTATTCCTATTGAAGATAGTTGTGCTTTCAAAGATCCTATGGATAAAAAATTGGAAGGTTTGCTTAAAAAGATTTTTGTACAGCAAGGCTACCTTCTACAACCAATTTCATGCATTGTTCCTGTCACTACAGCAGCGTGGTTCTGGTTTGAGGAACTAGAAAAGTCGCTCAGTAGAGAAACTCCATATGAGGAGGTTATGGACAGAGTTCACGCACTTAAATTGGCTAACTCTTTTATTTTAGATGCCGCTTTGCAATTAGCAAGATTAGCGGCGAAAAATTCAGGGTTTGCTATCGTGGCGCGCAGAGCGCTTTGGCTAAAGTCTTGGTCAGCGGATGTGTCATCCAAGACAAAATTGCTTAACATCCCTTTCAAAGGTAAAACTTTATTTGGACCTGATTTGAAAGAGATTATTTCAGACATCACTGGGGGAAAGGGCCACGCCCTTCCACAGGATAGGTCTTTTAAGGCTAAAAATAAGCCTAATTTTCGTCCCTTTCGCAGAAATGGACCAGTCTCTAATTCTGCATCCTCTAAGCAAGAGGGTAATGCCTCACAACCCAAACCAGCATGGAAATCAATGCAAGGCTGGAACAAGGGTAAGCAGGCCAAGAAGCCTGCCACTGCTAACAAAACAGCATGAAGGAGTAGCCCCCGATCCGGGACCGGATCTGGTGGGGGGCAGACTCTCTCTCTTTGCTCAGGCTTGGGCAAGAGATGTTCAGGATCTTTGGGCGCTAGAAATAGTTTCTCAAGGTTATCTCCTGGAATTCAAGGAACTACCCCCAAGGGGAAGGTTCCACAAGTCTCACTTATCCTCAAACCAAATAAAGAGACAGGCATTCTTACATTGTGTAGAAGACCTGTTAAAGATGGGAGTGATACACCCAGTTCCAATAAAGGAACAAGGAATGGGGTTTTATTCCAATCTGTTCGTAGTTCCCAAAAAAGAGGGAACGTTAAGACCAATTTTGGATTTGAAGATCCTAAACAAATTTCTCAGGGTACCATCGTTCAAAATGGAAACTATTCGAACGATTCTACCTACCATCAAGGAAAGTCAATTTATGACTACCGTGGACCTAAAGGATGCGTACCTACATATTCCTATCCTCAAAGAACATCATCAGTTCCTAAGGTTCGCTTTTCTGGACAAACTTTACCAGTTTGTGGCTCTCCCATTCGGATTAGCCACTGCTCCAAGGATTTTCACAAAGGTGCTAGGGTCCCTTCTAGCGGTTCTAAGACCAAGGGGCATTGCAGTAGTACCTTACTTGGACGACATTCTAATACAAGCGTCGTCCCTGTCAAAAGCAAAGGCTCATACGGACATCGTTCTAGCCTTTCTCACATCTCACGGATGGAAGGTGAACAAAGAAAAGAGTTCTCTGTCCCCGTCAACAAGAGTTCCCTTCTTGGGAACAATAATAGATTCCTTAGAAATGAGGATTTTTCTGACAGAGGTCAGAAAATCAAAACTTCTAAGCTCTTGTCAAGTGCTTCATTCTGTTCCTCGTCCTTCCATAGCGCAGTGCATGGAAGTAGTAGGATTGATGGTTGCAACAATGGACATAGTTCCTTTTGCACAAATTCATCTAAGACCATTACAACTGTGCATGCTCAAACAGTGGAATGGGGATTATACAGACTTGTCTCCAATGATTCAAGTAGATCAAAAGACCAGAGATTCACTCCGTTGGTGGCTGACCCTGGACCATCTGTCCCAGGGAATGAGCTTCCGCAGGCCAGAGTGGGTCATTGTCACGACCGACGCCAGTCTAGTGGGCTGGGGTGCGGTCTGGGAATCCCTGAAAGCTCAGGGTCTATGGTCTCGGGAAGAGTCTCTTCTCCCGATAAACATTCTGGAACTGAGAGCGATATTCAATGCTCTCAGAGCTTGGCCTCAACTAGCAAAGGCCAAATTCATAAGGTTCCAGACAACATGACGACTGTTGCATATATCAATCATCAGGGGGGAACAAAGAGTTCCCTGGCGATGAAAGAAGTGACCAAAATAATTCAATGGGCGGAGGATCACTCCTGCCACTTGTCTGCGATCCACATCCCAGGAGTGGAAAATTGGGAAGCGGATTTTCTGAGTCGTCAGACATTTCATCCGGGGGAGTGGGAACTCCATCCGGAAATCTTTGCCCAAATAACTCAATTATGGGGCATTCCAGACATGGATCTGATGGCGTCTCGTCAGAACTTCAAGGTTCCTTGCTACGGGTCCAGATCCAGGGATCCCAAGGCGACTCTAGTAGATGCACTAGTAGCACCTTGGACTTTCAACCTAGCTTACGTATTCCCACCGTTTCCTCTCATTCCCAGGCTGGTAGCCAGGATCAATCAGGAGAGGGCCTCGGTGATCTTGATAGCTCCTGCGTGGCCACGCAGGACTTGGTATGCAGACCTGGTGAATATGTCATCGGCTCCACCATGGAAGCTACCTTTGAGACAGGACCTTCTTGTTCAGGGTCCATTCGAACATCCAAATCTGGTTTCCCTCCAACTGACGGCTTGGAGATTGAACGCTTGATTCTATCAAAGCGTGGGTTTTCAGATTCTGTGATAGATACTCTGGTTCAGGCCAGAAAACCTGTAACTAGAAAGATTTACCATAAAATATGGAAAAAATATATCTGTTGGTGTGAATCCAAAGGATTCCCATGGAATAAGATAAAAATTCCTAAGATTCTCTAATTTCTACAAGAAGGTTTGGAGAAAGGATTATCTGCAAGTTCTCTAAAGGGACAGATCTCTGCTTTATCTGTCTTACTACACAAAAGACTGACAGCTGTGCCAGATGTTCAAGCATTTGTTCAGGCTCTGGTTAGGATCAAGCCTGTTTACAGACCTTTGACTCCTCCCTGGAGTCTAAATCTAGTTCTTTCAGTTCTTCAAGGGGTTCCGTTTGAACCCTTACATTCCGTAGATATTAAGTTATTATCTTGGAAAGTTTTGTTTTTGGTTGCAATTTCTTCTGCTAGAAGAGTTTCAGAGTTATCTGCTCTGCAGTGTTCTCCTCCTTATCTGGTGTTCCATGCAGATAAGGTGGTTTTACGTACTAAGCCTGGTTTTCTTCCTAAAGTTGTTTCTAACAAAAATATTAACCAGGAGATAGTTGTACCTTCTTTGTGTCCGAATCCAGTTTCAAAGAAGGAACGTTTGTTACACAATTTGGACGTTGTCCGTGCTCTAAAGTTCTATTTAGAGGCTACTAAAGATTTCAGACAAACATCTTCCTTGTTTGTTGTTTATTCTGGTAAAAGGAGAGGTCAAAAAGCGACTTCTACCTCTCTTTTCTTTTGGCTTAAAAGCATTATCCGATTGGCTTATGAGACTGCCGGACGGCAGCCTCCTGAAAGAATCACAGCTCACTCCACTAGGGCTGTGGCTTCCACATGGGCCTTCAAGAACGAGGCTTCTGTTGACCAGATATGTAAGGCAGCGACTTGGTCTTCACTGCACACTTTTGCCAAATTTTACAAATTTGATACTTTTGCTTCTTCGGAGGCTATTTTTGGGAGAAAGGTTTTGCAAGCTGTGGTGCCTTCCGTTTAGGTAACCTGATTTGCTCCCTCCCTTCATCCGTGTCCTAAAGCTTTGGTATTGGTTCCCACAAGTAAGGATGACGCCGTGGACCGGACACACCAATGTTGGAGGAAACCGAATTTATGCTTACCTGATAAATTACTTTCTCCAACGGTGTGTCCGGTCCACGGCCCGCCCTGGTTTTTTAATCAGGTCTGATGAATTATTTTCTCTAACTACAGTCACCACGGTACCATATGGTTTCTCCTATATATATTCCTCCTGTCTGTCGGTCGAATGACTGGGGTGGGCGGAGCCTAGGAGGGACCATGTGACCAGCTTTGCTGGGACTCTTTGCCATTTCCTGTTGGGGAAGAGAATATCCCACAAGTAAGGATGACGCCGTGGACCGGACACACCGTTGGAGAAAGTAATTTATCAGGTAAGCATAAATTCTGTTTTTGATCTCTTTCTGTATGTTTTTTAATATGTTTCTTAACTCCATTCTCAGTTTTGACTCTTCGTCAACATTGTTTCAATCTATCGGCTAGATTACGAGTCTTGCGTTATGAGTAAAAAAGCAGCGTTAAGGCTCATAACGCTGCTTTTTTACTACCGCTGCTATTACGAGTCTTGTAGGTACAGCTGTACCGCACACTTTTTTTGGCCTTACCGCAAATCAACTTACGCAATTTGCGTATAGTCTATTTTCAATGAGACTTCCCTAGCGCCGGTATTAAAAGCTTGTCCTGGGAGGCCAAAAAGTGAGCGGTACAGCCTATCCCGTAAGATTTGTAACGCATTCTAAAGTCAACGCTGTAGCATAAAACTCATAACTAATGTGCTAAAAAGTTCACTAACACCCGTAAACTAACTATTAACCCCTAAACCGAAGCCCTCCCGCATCGCAGACACTAAAATAAATGTATTAACCCCTAAACCGCTATACTCCCGCCTCGCAAACACTAGTTAAATATTATTAACCCCTAATCTGCCGCCCCAACGTCGCCACCACTATACTATATTAACCCCTAAACCTAAGTCTAACCTTAACATCCCCTAACTTAAATATAATTAAAATAAATCTAAATAAAACCTACAATTATTACCTAAATTATTCCTATTTAAAACTAAATACTTACCTATAAAATTATAACTAATAGTTACATTGTATCTATCTTAGGGTTTATTTTTATTTTACAGGCAAGTTTGTATTTATTTTAACTAGGTAGAATAGTTACTAAATAGTTATTAACTATTTACTAACTACCTAGCTAAAATAAATACAAATTTACCTGTAAAATAAAACCTAACCTAAGTTACACCAACACCTAACCTTACAGTACAATTAAATACAATTCCCTAAATTAAATACAATTCCCTAAATTAAATACAATTAGCTAAATTATGAAAAAACATAATTTATGTAAGAACTTACCTGATAAATTAATTTCTTTCATATTAGCAAGATTCCATGAGCTAGTGACATATGGGATATACATTCCTACCAGGAGGGGCAAAGTTTCCAAAACCTTAAAATGCCTATAAATACACCCCTCACCACACCCACAATTCAGTTTAATGAATAGCCAAGAAGTGGGGTGATAAGAAAGGAGCGAAAGCATCCAAAAAATAAGGAATTGGAATAATTGTGCTTTATACAAAAAATCATAAACACCACAAAAAGGGTGGGCCTCATGGACTCTTGCTAATATGAAAGAAATTAATTTATCAGGTAAGTTCTTACATAAATTATGTTTTCTTTCATGTAATTAGCAAGAGTCCATGAGCTAGTGACGTATGGGATAGGAGATACCCAAGATGTGGAACTTCCACACAAGAGTCACTAGAGAGGGAGGGATAAAAATAAAGACAGCCAATTCCGCTGAAAAAATAATCCACAACCCAAATCAAAAAGTTTTAATCTTATAATGAAAAAAACTGAAATTATAAGCAGAAGAATCAAACTGAAACGGCTGCCTGAAGTACTTTTCTACCAAAAACTGCTTCAGAAGAAGAGAAAACATCAAAATGGTAGAATTTAGTAAAAGTATGCAAAGAAGACCAAGTTGCTGCTTTGCAAATCTGATCAACAGAAACTTCATTCCTAAAAGCCCAGGAAGTAGAAACTGACCTAGTAGAATGAGCCGTAATCCTTTGAGGCGGGGATTTACCCGACTCCACATAAGCATGATAAATCAAAGACTTTAACCAAGACGCCAAAGAAATGGCAGAAGCCTTCTGACCTTTCCTAGAACCAGAAAAGATAACAAATAGACTAGAAGTCTTCCTGAAATCTTTAGTTGCTTCAACATAATATTTCAAAGCTCTAACTACATCCAAAGTATGTAAAGATCTCTCCAGAGAATTCTTAGGATTTGGACACAATGAAGGGACAACAATTTCTCTACTAATGTTGTTAGAATTCACAACTTTAACACATTTAAATGAAGTCCGCAACACCGCCTTATCCTGATGAAAATCAGAAAAGGAGATTCACAAGAAAGAGCAGATAATTCAGAAACTCTTCTAGCAGAAGAGATGGCCAAAAGGAACAAAACTTTCCAGGAAAGTAATTTAATATCCAGAGAATACATAGGTTCAAACGTAGGAGCCTGTAAAGCCCTCAGAACCAAATTGAGACTCCAAGGAGGAGAAATTGACTTAATGACAGGCTTGATTCGAACCAAAGCCTGTACAAAACAATGAATATCAGGATGATTAGCAATCTTTCTGTGAAAAAGAACCGAAAGAGCAGAGATTTGTCCTTTCAAGGAACTTGCAGACAAACCCTTATCCAAACCATCTTGAAGAAATTGTAAAATTCTAGGAATTCTAAAAGAATGCCAAGAGAATTTATGTGAAGAACACCAAGAAATGTAAGTCTTCCAGACTCGGTAATAGATCTTCCTAGACACAAATTTACGAGCCTGTAACATAGTATTAATCACTGAATCAGAGAAACCTCTATGACTAAGAATTAAGCGTTCAATCTCCATACCTTCAAATTTAATGATTTGAGATCCTGATGGAAAAATGGGCCTTGAGATAGAAGGTCTGGCCTTAACGGAAGTGTCCAAGGTTGGCAACTTGCCATCCGAACGAGATCCGCATACCAAAACCTGTGCGGCCATGCTGGAGCCACCAGCAGTACAAACAAACGCTCCATTAGGATTTTGGAAATCACTCTTGGAAGAAGAACTAGAGGCGGAAAGATATAAGCAGGTTGATAATTCCAAGGAAGTGACAACGCGTCCACCGCTTCCGCCTTAAGATCTATTTCTGGAAGCCCCCAGATTTGTACAATCTGAAGAAATACCACTGGGTGAAGAGACCATTCGCTCGGATGTAACGTCTGGCGACTGAGATAATCCGCTTCCCAATTGTCTATACCTGGGATGTGAACTGCAGAAATTAGACAGGAGCTGGATTCCGCCCATACGAGTATCCGATATACTTCTTTCATAGCCTGAGGACTGTGAGTCCCCCCTTGATGATTGACATATGCCACAGTTGTGACATTGTCTGTCTGAAAACAAATAAACGATTCTCTCTTCAGAAGAGGCCAGAACTGAAGAGCTCTGAAAATTGCACGGAGTTCCAAAATATTGATTGGTAATCTTGCCTCCTGAGATTCCCAAACCCCCTGCGCTGTCAGAGATCCCCATACAGCTCCCCAACCTAAAAGACTCGCATCTGTTGAGATCACAGTCCAGGTTGGACAAACAAAGAGGCCCCTTGAACTAAACGATGGTGATCCAACCACCAAGTCAGAGAAGAACGAACATTGGGATTTAAGGATATTAATTGTGATAGCTTTGTATAATCCCTGCACCATTGATTCAGCATACAAAGCTGGAGAGGTGAAAACGAGCAAAAGGGATTGCGTCTGATGCAGCAGTCATGAGACCTAAAATTTCCATGCATAAAGCTACCGAAGGGAAAGATTGAGACTGAAGGTTTCGACAAACTGAAACCAATTTCAGACGTCTCTTTTCTGTAAGAGACAAAGTCATGGACACTGGATCTATTTGGAAACCTAAAAAGGTTATCCTTGTCTGAGTAATCAAGGAACTCTTTGGTAAATTGATCCTCCAACCATGTCTTTGAAGAAACAACACAAGTTGATTCGTGTGAGATTCTGCAGAATGTAAAGACTGAGCAAGTACCAAGATATCATCCAAATAAGGAAATACTGCAGTACCCTGCTCCCTGATTACAGAGAGAAGGGCACCGAGAACCTTCGAAAAGATCCTTGGGGCTGTAGCTAGACCAAAAGGAAGAGCAACAAACTGGTAATGCTTGTCTAGAAAAGAGAATTTCAGGAACTGATAGTGATCCGGATGAATTGGAATCTGAAGATATGCATCCTGTAAGTCTATTGTGGACATATAATGCCCTTGCTGAACAAAAGGCAGAATAGTCCTTATAGTCACCATTTTGAATGTTTGTATCCTTACATAACGATTCAATATTTTTAGATCCTGAACCGGTCTGAAAGAATTCTCTTTCTTTGGAACAATGAACAGATTTGAATAAAACCCCAGGCCCCGTTCCAGAACTGGAACTGGCATAATTACTCCAGCTGACTTCAGATCTGAAACACATTTCAGAAACGCTTGAGCATTCACTGGGTTTACTGGAATGCGTGAAAGAAAAAATCTTCTCACAGGTGGTCTTACCTTGAAACCTATTCTGTACCCTTGTGAAACAATGTTCTGACTCCAAAGACTTTGAATCGAATTGATCCAAACATCTTTGAAAAATCGTAACCTGCCCCCTACCAGCTGAGCTGGAATGAGGGCCGCACCTTCATGTGGATTTGGGAGCTGGTTTTGACTTTCTAAAAGGCTTGGATTTATTCTAGACTGGAGAATGTTTCCAAACGGAAACTGTTCCTTTAGAGGAAGGGTCAGGCTTTTGTTCCTTATTCTGACGAAAGGAACGAAAACGATTAGCAGCCCTATATTTACCTTTAGATTTTTTATCCTGAGGTAAAAAGGCTCCCTTCCCCCCAGTAACAGTTGAAATTATTGAGTCTGAGAACCAAATAATTTATTACCTTGGAAAGAAAGAGAAAGCAATGTTGACTTAGAAGTCATATCTGCATTCCAAGACTTAAGCCATAAAGCTCTTCTAGCTAAAATAGCTAAAGAATGTACCTGACATCAATTCTAATGATATCGAAAATGGCATCACACATAAAGTTATTAGCATGTTGAAGGAGTTTAATAATGCTATAAACATTATGGTCTGACACTTGTTGCGCTAAAGCCTCCAACCAGAAAGTTGAAGCTGCAGCAACATCAGCCAAATAAATAGCAGGTCTAAGAAGATTACCTGAACATAAATAAGCCTTCCTTAGAAAGGATTCAAGCTTCCTATCTAAAGGATCTTTAATCGAAGTACTATCTGCCGTAGGAATAGTAGTACGTTTAGCAAGAGTAGAAATAGCCCCATCAACTTTGGGGATTTTATCCCAAAACTCTAATCTGTCAGATGGCAAAGGGTACAATTTCTTAAACCTTGGAGAAGGAGTAAAAGAAGTACCCAGACTATTCCATTCCCTAGAAATTACTTCTGAAATAGCATCAGGAACTGGAAAAACTTCTGGAATAACCACAGGAGGTTTAAAAACTGCATTTAAACGCTTAGTAGTTTTAATATCAAGAGGACTAGACTCCTCCATATCTAAAGCAATCAACACTTCCTTAAGTAAAGAACGAATAAACTCCATCTTAAATAAATATGAAGATTTATCAGTGTCAATATCTGAGGTAGAATCTTCTGAATCAGATAGATCCACATCAGAAATAGATAAGTCAGAATGATGGCGGTCATTTAAAAATTCATCTGAAATATGTGAAGTTTTAAAAGACCTCTTACGTTTAGCAGAAGGAGGAATAACAGACAGAGCCTTCCGAATAGATTTAGAAACAAATTATTTAACATTAACAGGAACATCCTGAACATTAGATGTTGAAGGAACAACAACAGGTAATGGATTATTACTAATGGAAATACTATCTGCGTTTGAAAGCTTATCATGACAAGTATCACAAACAGCCGGAGGAACAGTTACTAAAAGTTTACAACAAATGCACTTAGCTTTGGTAGAACCAACATCATGCAGCGTCTTTCCAGAAGTAGATTCTGATCCAGGGTCAAGTGACATCTTGCAATATGTAAAAGAAAAAACAACATATAAAGCAAAATTATTAAAATTCCTTAAATGGCAGTTTCAGGAATGGGAAAAAATTAAAAATGAAACAAGCTTCTAGAAAACCAGAAGCAACTGAATAGTGAGACTGAAATAGTGTGAAAAAAAATGGCGCCAGGAATGACGCCCATATTTTTGGCGCCAAGTATAACGCACACAATACACGTACACATACGTCAAAAAGTGACGCAATTACGTAAAAACTTCCGGCGCCAACTATGACGCCGGAAATGACGAAATTTTTGCGCCAAAAAAGTCTTGCGCCAAAAATGACGCAATAAATAGAAGCATTTTCTGCACCCGCGAGCCTAACAGCCCGCAATTTTTTGAAAAAAAGTCAATTGAAAATTTAAGTTAAGAAAAAAAAAAAAATGTTATATGCATTTTCCCAAAAAATGAAACTGACAGTCTGAATGAAGGAATACTGATTATCCTGAATCATGGCAAATATAAGTTTAAACACATATATTTAGAACTTTGCATATAAAGTGCCCAACCATAGCTTTGAGTGTCATAAATAGAAATAAGACTTACTTACCCTAAGACACTCATCTACATAAAGTAGATAGCCAAACCAGTACTGAAACGAGAATAAGTAGAGGTAATGGTATATAAGAGCATATCGTCGATCTGAAAAGGGAGGTAGGAGAAGAAATCTCTACGACCGATAACAGAGAACCTATGAAATAGATCCCCTAGAGAAAGACCATTGTATTCAAATAGGCAATACTCTCTCACATCCCTCTGACATTCACTGCACTCTGAGAGGAAAACCGGGCTTCAGCCTGCTGCGAAGCGCATATCAACGTAGAATCAAGCACAAACTTACTTCACCACCTCCATGGGAGGCAAAGTTTGTAAAACTGAATTGTGGGTGTGGTGAGGGGTGTATTTATAGGCATTTTAAGGTTTGGGAAACTTTGCCCCTCCTGGTAGGAATGTATATCCCATACGTCACTAGCTCATGGACTCTTGCTAATTACATTAAAGAAAAAACAAAACACTAAATTACAGAAAATAAAAAACAAATTACAAGATCTTTAAACTAATTACACCTAATCTAATAGCCCTATCAAAAAAAAAAAAAAAAAACCTAGCCTAAACTAAACTACCAATAGCCCTTAAAAGGGCCTTTTGTGGGACATTGCCCCAAAGAAATCAGCTCTTTTACCTGCAAAAAAATAATACATACAACCCCCCCAACAGTAAAACCCACCACCCACACAACCAACCCCCCAAATAAAAGCCTAACTAAAAAAACCTAAGCTCCCCCATTGCCCTGAAAAGGGCATTGCCCTTAAAAGGGCATTTAGCTCTATTGCGGCCCAAAGCCCTAACCTTAAAATAAAACCCACCCAAACCTAACACTAAACCCCTAAAGATCCACTTACAGTTTTGAAGATCCGACATCCATCCTCAATGAAGCCGGGAGAAGTCCTCATCGAAGCGGCAAGATGTCCTCAGCGAAGCCGGGAGAAGTCTTCATCCAAGCTGGGAGAAGTGGTCCTCCAGACGGGCAGAAGTCTTCATCCAGACAGCATCTTCTATCTTCATCCATCCAGCGCGGAGTGGGTCCATCTTCAAGACATCCGGGGTGGAGCATCCTCCTCCAACGACGACTACCCGACAAATGAAGGTACCTTTAAGTGACGTCATCCAAGATGGCGTCCCTTAGATTCTGATTGGCTGATAAATTCGATCAGCCAATCGGAATTAAGGTTGTAAAAATCCTATTGGCTGATGCAATCAGCCAATAGGATTGAACTTCAATCCTATTGGCTGATCCAATCAGCCAATAGTATTGAGCTTGCATTCTATTGACTGTTCCAATCAGCCAATAGAATGCAAGCTCAATCCTATTGGCTGATTAGATCAGCCAATAGGATTGAAGTTCAATCCTATTGGCTGATTGCATCAGCCAATAGGATTTTTTCAACCTTAATTCCGATTGGTTGATAGACTTCTATCAGCCAATCAGAATTAAGGGACGCCATCTTGGATGACGTCACTTAAAGGTACCTTCATTTGTCGTTAGCTGTCGTTGGAAGAGTATGCTCCGTGCCGGATGTCTTGAAGATGGACCCGCTCCGCGCAGGATGGATGAAGATAGAAGATGCCGTCTGGATGAAGACTTCTGCCCGTCTGTAGGACCACTTCTCCCGGCTTGGATGAAGACTTCTCCCGGCTTCGTTGAGGACTTCTTGCCGCTTCGATGAGGACTTCTCCCGGCTTCGTTGAGGATGGATGTCGGATCTTCAAAACTGTAAGTGGATCTTCAAGGGGTTAGTGTTAGTTTTTTTTTTAAGGGTTTATTGGGTGGATTTTATTTTTAGGTTAGGGCTTTGGGCTACAATATCGATAAATGCCCTTTTAAGGGCAATTCCCATCCAAATGCCATTTTCAGCGCAATAGGGAGCTTAGGTTTTTTTAGTTAGGGTTTTATTTGGGGGTTGGTTGTGTGGGTGGTGGGATTTACTGTTGGGGGGTTGTTTGTATTTTTTTCAAGTAAAAGAGCTGATTTCCTTTGGGCAATGCCCCGCAAAAGGCCCTTTTTAGGGGTATTTGTAGTTTAGTTTAGGCTAGGTTTTTTATTTTGGGGGGGCTTTTTTATTTTGATAGAGCTATTAGATTAGGTGTAATTAGTTTAAATATCTTGTAATTTGTTTTATTTTCTGTAATTTAGTGTTTTTGTTTTTTTTTTGTAATTTAGCTAATTGTATTTAATTTAGGTAATTTATTTAATTGTAGTGTAAGGTTAGGTGTTAGTGTAACTTAGGTTAGGTTTTATTTTACGGGTAAATTTGTATTTATTTTAGCTAGGTAGTTATTAAATAGTTAATAACTATTTAGTTACTATTCTACCTAGTTAAAATAAATACAAACTTGCCTGTAAAATAAAAAATAAACCCTAAGATAGGTACAATGTAACTATTAGTTATATTGTAGCTAGCTTAGGGTTTATTTTACAGGTAAGTATTTTGTTTTAAATAGGAATAATTTAGGTAATGATGGTAGGTTTTATTTATTTTAATTATATTTAAGTTAGGGGGTGTTAGGGTTAGGGTTAGACTTAGGTTTAGGGGTTAATAAATTTAGTATAGGGGTTAATAATAATTTACTAGTGTTTGCGATGCGGGAGTACGGCGGTTTATGGGTTAATAACCCATTATGTAGGTGTCGGCGATGTCTGTAAAAGTAAAAGAAAGCGGAAACCAATTTGGTTTTCCAAAGAAGTAGCACATGCTGTAAAGACAAAAAAGATAGCTTATAAAAATTACAGACACACACAAGCAGATGATGATATGAAAATATGGAGACTCCAACAAAAAAAGACTAAGCAGTTAATTAGGAAGGTTAAAGCTCATGCAGAAGAGAAGATAGCACAGTCAGTAAAACATGGGGACAAAACATTCTTTAGATATATCAGTGAAAGAAGAAAAAATAAGGTAGGAATAGTAAAATTGAAATCAGTTGATGGTAGAATAATAGAAGGAGATAAGCAGATTGCAGACTGTCTCAATGATTACTTCTGTTCTGTTTTCACTAAAGATTGTGAAGATACAATGTCTACATTAAGGGATGCTATGCAAAATAGAAACAAGCTTAACAGTAATCTTTTTACAGAGGATGAGGTTTTGTTAGCATTATCAAATATAAATGTTACAAAGGCAGTGGGTCCTGATAATATTCATCCAAGGGTTTTAAAAGAACTTCGATCAGTGCTAACTGTCCCATTAACTGATCTGTTTAATCAGTCACTATTAACAGGAGCTGTCCCAGATGATTGGAGAATAGCAAATGTAATACCTCTTCATAAAAAGGGCAGTAGAGAAGAATCTGGCAACTACAGGCCAGTTAGTTTAACTTCAGTAGTAGGGAAATTAATGGAAAGCCTCTTAAAGGAAAGAATTATGACTTACATAAAGACAAACAATTTAGAGGACCAAAATCAGCATGGTTTTACTTCAGGGAGATCATGTCAGACTAATCTAATTGACTTCTTTGATTATGTAACAAAAGTATTAGACAAGGGAGGAGCAGTTGATGTAGCATATCTAGATTTCAGCAAAGCATTTGACACCGTCCCACACAATAAACTTATTCACAAACTATATCTCCTTGGTCTAGATTCAAAAATTGTGAACTGGGTGGAATGCTGGCTTAAGGACAGAAAACAAAGTGTCTTAGTAAATGGAGTTCATTCAGCAGAGGGGGCTGTTACTAGTGGTGTTCCTCAGGGGTCAGTTCTGGGGCCTGTTTTGTTTAACATATTTATCTGCGATATCAGCAAAGGGCTACAGGGGAAAGTATGTCTCTTTGCAGATGATACAAAAATTTGCAACAGAGTGGATGTTCCAGGGGGGGTAGACAAAATGAGAAGTGATATACAACAATTGGAGGATTGGACAAACGACTGGGATCTAAAGTTTAACACAGCAAAGTGTAAAATAATGCATTTAGGGAAGAAAAATCCAAATGTTAATTACAGACTCAATGACACTTTACTGACTGTTACAGACGAGGAACAGGACTTGGGAATTATTATTTCAGATGATTTAAAACTTAGTAAACAATGTAGTAAGGCAGCGAGTAAGGCTAGCAGAATGCTTGGATGTATTGGTAGAGGTATTTGCAGCAGAAATAGTAAGGTTCTTATGCCACTTTATAGATCATTAGTTAGGCCTCATCTTGAGTATTGTGTGCAGTTCTGGAGGCCATATCTTCAGAAGGATATTAACAAACTTGAATCTGTGCAAAGGAGGGCTACCAAAATGGTACATGGTCTAAAAAATAAAACTTACCAGGATAGGCTCAATGACCTAAATATGTATAGCTTAGAGGAGAGAAGGGAAAGAGGTGATATGATAGCAACTTTCAAGTACATTAAAGGGTTTAGTAAAACTGAGGCTGTGGGTATTTTACATAAAATGGAAAATTCAAGAACAAGGGGTCATGAGCTCAAGCTAAAGGGTAGTAGATTCAGGAGTAATTTGAGGAAGCACTTCTTTAAAGAAAGAGTGATTGATTTATGGAATAAACTTCCTCAAGAGGTAGTAGCAACAAACACTGTGGGGGACTTTAAAAATGCATGGGACAAGCATAGGGCTATCCTACGAACTAGATAAGTTTATACTGTTAGGTAAGGTGGGGCAGACTTGCTTGGCCTATGGCTCTTATCTGCCGTCAATATCTATGTTTCTATGTTGTGGGCAGCAGATTAGGGGTTAATAAGTGTAAGATTAGGGGTGTTTAGACTCTGGGTTCATGTTAGGGCATTAGGTGTAAACATAAAATGTGTTTCCCCATAGGAATCAATGGGGCTGCGTTACTGAACTTTACGCTGCTTTTTGGCAGGTGTTAGACTTTTTTTCAGCCTGCTCTCCCCATTGATCTCTATGGGGAAATCGTGCACAAGCACGTACAACCAGCTCACCGCTGACTTAAGCAGCGCTGGTATTGGATTGCGGTATGGAGCACAATTTTGCTCTACGCTCACTTCTTGCCTTTTAATGCCGGGTTTATAAAAACCTGTAATACCAGCGCTGTAGGTAAGTGAGCGGTGACAATAACGTGCAAGTTAGTACCGCACCCCTCATAACTCAAAACTCGTAATCTGGCCATATGATATTTGTAACCTTGGTCCATTAATCTATTATTAAGTTCTATTGATTGCTGATCATAAATAGTGTCTATTTTGGTATTTCTTCTCAATCATAAAAATTGTGACTTTGGAATAGATTGGATAAGGTGTTCAGGGTGCTGTGATGTTGCATGCAGTATAGTGTTTCCTGCAGTTGGTTTTCTATATGTTTTAGGGATGATTTGGTTGTCTAAAATTTGTAAAGTCAAATCTAAATAGTTGATCTGTTCCTCACTGTATTCCCCAGTGAATCTCAGCCCAAAATCTTTGTTATTGCAATAGGCTAAAAAGTCAGAAAAAAAGTTTATCATCCACAGGTTTTTTGACTATGAGGAGCATATCATCTATATATCGTACAAACAGTTCCAATATCCGCATACCAAGAATTATAAGAGGTGTATATATATATATATATATATATATAGTTGCTCCCACCATGCCACTTAAATATTTGCAAATGAGGGTGCGAATTTAGCACCAATGGCAGTGCCACACGTTTGAAGAAAATACTCATTATTGAACATAAAATATTTGTATGACAACAAAAATCTTAGCACTTCACAAACATATTCTATCTTGTCTATAGATTATTTTATTCATAAAGTATTCAACCGCCTGTATGCCCATGTTTTGGGGAATAAAGGTGTAAACAGAGGTTATATCCAGGATAAGCCAAGTATAACCTGGCTGCCATTTAACCTGACCTAGTGTGAGCAATACATGTGAAGTGTCCTGAAGGTAGGATAACTGTGACTTGGCATGTGGCTGGAGAATACAATCCAACCATTCTGCCAATGGCTCAAATAATGAGCCAATACCAGCCACTATTGGCCTATACAGAGGACACTCCACATTCTTATGTACCTTAGGTACATGGTGACAAATAGGACAGATAGGATTCTGTGGGACCAAGGTGTCCATATCATGAAATTTGAAAACACCCGGGCTATGCCTTCTGCAACCAATTTCCTAAGATTGTTTTGTGTGCCCTTCACATGATTATATTGGTTGGCAACTGCTGCTGTAATATGTGATAACTACTTGACATTGTTTTTATTAGAGATAAAATGTATCAAAGTTTTGGCCTTTTTTTCCCAATAATTCATCATCCTTCAGCTTTCATAAATGTATCATGAACTTCAGTCTTCTCATAGTGACATTTTTTTGCAAATAATTTAAATAGTTACAAAGAAATAGAATTGCTATTAGCTATGTGGAAATCATTGAGTACAACTGAAATGTTAAGAAACGTATTTGATTCAGGATTAGCAGCTAGAAAGAACACTCAGAAAGATCATTTAATTAAGAATTCTTTTCAACTGTTAATCTTACATTAACTAATTTCCTTGACATTGAGACAGTTCATTGCACAGTTGTATAACATTTTATCATTTTTATCATTATCATTTTGACTTTGTACTGAGTTTGTTTGAATGGTGGTGGGCAGCTGGCAGTCCTGTGGCCCTTTGCCTTTCCTGCTCAGCAGTAACAATTATTTCTTTCCTATGGCATGGAGAGTCCACAACGTCATTCCAATTACTAGTGTGATATTCAACTCCTGGCCAACAGGAGAAGGCAAAGAGCACCCCAGCAAAACTGTTAAGTGTAACTTCCCTTACCCATAATCCCCAGTCATTCTCTTTGCCTCTGTCAATGGAGGATGTGCGAAGATGGTGTCTGAAGATATTTAATCCTTTTATGGGTACTTTCCCTTCAAGCAAGGATCGGGCTCTAGCTGTGTCCACGTCAATCTCTTTAGTAAGAGTAGTGGTGGCTTTTAGAAGGTGGCAAAGTAGTGTTTGCTACCCCTTTGCAGAAAGCCAGGTTTGGTTACTCTGTTCTTTCTTTTACTACAGGTCCATGACAGGGAGTGAAGTACCTGTCACTCCTAAGTAGCTGATATCTGCCCTGCAGCTGGATCCACAGGTAAGTGCCTTTTGCCTTCTAGGTACTGAAGGACTGCACTTTAGAGGTTAAATCCTCAAGTGGATCTATTTGGGAGTATTATATCTAGTATACTAGATAAAAACATTGGCCAGTTTCTTTGCAGGCACGTTTGTATGTTTAGGAGACTAAAGGGGTTAATATATAGCAAATTGCTAGGAATTTCCCCATATTATGAGACTGACTGAAGGAGAGCTTAGGTTTTATTCTTCCCTGATTTTTTGTTTTTGACCTGTCATAGGAAATTAAACAATCTGGTACAATAGGTACAAACAAGTTTTTATTTACTGTTCAGTCACAGCCGTTACGGAACGCGCGCTTTTACTATGTGGCGCAGTTTCCTTTTTTTATGCCGCTCACGCTCATTTGAATAGCGGAGCTTGTAGGCACTGGAGTCGGCTTTTGCGGCTGGTGACTTCTAACGATCGGATCGTCTATTAGAAGAGTACCTTTTATTCACTGTGGGAGAGTCCTTTTTCCTTATCCTAGTGGTGTACATCACTCCTCAGTATGGTAGGATGCTTCTGTTGCCTGTGGGCTTAGAAGTGTGTGAGGTTTTGTTTTCTAAAATTTATCTTTATTGCTTAAAGGAATTATATAATTTTATTTTTAATGTTATTAGTAGGAACCACTTCTGTTATAATGGACACAGAACAGAATTAATCTATTACATTCGTTAAATGTTTACATTGTTTAGAGGCTCCAAATGTGCTCCCTATGCAATTTTGTTCCTCATGCTTATCTAAGATGTTAAAATTTAAAGATAAATTACTCCCTTCAAAGCCAAATGTCTCCCAGGAAAATGCTGTTCAGGACATGCCTCATCTTTTTCCTCAAACGTCTCAATCCTTAGTAGTTTCTCATAAAGTGCCCTGCGGTTCCTCTCAACCTCCTGGGGGTGTTTATTTGCCAGGAGATTTTGCTGCACAGAAAACCTCTGGTGTCTGCAGCTTTATCTGCTTTTCCCTCTTCGGGTAAGTGTAAGAGGAAATCTAGACATATATTTCTGCTAATAAGGTTTCTGATCCCTCTAAATCTGCGCTGGTCAACCTTTCCAAGTTGTCTGATGAGGAAGATAAATCCTCTGAATCTGAAGAAGGTAATTTCAGATTTAAGCTTGAACTTCTCTTGTTGCTACTGAAGGAGGTTCTAGCTACTTTGGATGACTCTGAACCTTTGGCTGCTGTCAACCCTAAAAAGTCTTCTAAACTTAACAGAGTTTTTGATTCTCCCTCTTCTGAGGATGTTTTTACTGTTCCAGACAAGATGACTGAAATTTATAGTTTAGGAATGGGATAAGCCAGTGGTTCCTTTTTTCCATTCCCCTGTTTTTAAAAAGATATTTCCTGTTGCTGACTCCATTCGTGACTCACGGCGCACGGTGCCTAAGGTAGAAGGAGCTATATCTACTCTAGCTAAAAGAACTACTATTCCTATAGAGGATAGTTGTTCCTTTAAGGATCCCATGGATAAGAAGCTAGAGGCTTACTTAAAAAAGAATTACATCCATCAAGGATTACAGTGGCAACCTGCAGCAAGTATTGCTACAGTTGCGGGTGCAGCATCTTGCTGGTGTGATGCCCTGTCTGATCTGATATCAGAGGAGACTACGATTGAAGAGATACAAGATAGGATCAAGGCTCTTAAATTAGCCAATACCTTTATCTGCTATGCCAACATGCAGGTAATTAGACTGGGAGCTAAGATGTCTAGCTTCACTGTTCTAGCTCGTAGAACTCTGTGGTTAAAATCTTGGTCGGCTGATGTTTCTTCAAAGGTCAAGCTTTTGGCTTTACTTTAAAAAAGTGTGTGAATGAGAAGAGCGCATAAGGCTGAGGTGGAGAGGAAAAATGGTTTAATACAGTACATATAATAATACAGTGTGATATATTAGAGGTTAAAATTCATGGATCCATGAATAACATACAAATGGGTAAAAAATGACCATATCATAAAAACTAACATAACATAAAAACAGCAAGATAAATAACAAAAGAAATATGCATAAGTTAAATGATGACAGAGAAAATCTAAAATATGATCCTGTCTATTATGCTCTTATAAAATGTGCCTATGATATTAACATCATGTATCACACCAATGTGGTGAGATCTCGCTATATATTAAAAAAAAAAGTCTCAGAGGTGGACAATTAAATAATATGTAAAAGTCCCTAATCCGGTATCCTAATGGAAAGAATGAGTCTGTGCAGATTGGTGTGTGAATCCTGTGCAAGGGATAGGGGTGTCCAAAATTCCAAAAGAAGTGGATAATTCCAAATACAGTTAGATAATTTAAAAAAAATGAAAATATAAAAAGTATAAAATGTAAAAAATATATAAAAATGACGATACAGGAAAAATATATAAGATGATTGAAAAAATAGTGAAAAAAGAAAAATGAATTTGAAAATGTGAATCACAAAATTGAATGAAATCCCATCTTCTTGGTTAAAAAATCATGAATAATCCTGTAAAAGAGAGAGGCCTATTTATAGGCGAAACACGTCTGCATACTACTGGTAAGCATACTTCTAATACCCTAATAAGGTGTTCATACAGCTCTGCACTATTGTACTTTTTGTTTTTTACAGGATTATTAAAGGATTTGTTAACCAACAAGATGGGATTTCACCAATAAGTTCACACATTTATATTTCACTTTTTCCATTTTTTTTCATGTAATTGGCAAGAGTCCATGAGCTAGTGACGTATGGGATATACAATCCTACCAGGAGGGGCAAAGTTTCCCAAACCTCAAAATGCCTATAAATACACCCCTTACCACACCTACAATTCAGTTTTACAAACTTTGCCTCCTATGGAGGTGGTGAAGTAAGTTTGTGCTAAGATTTCTACGTTGACATGCGCTTCTCAGCATTTTGAAGCCTGATTCCTCTTGGAGTACAGCGAATGTCAGAGGGACGTGGAGAGTATTACCTATTAAATGCAATGATTTTCCTAACGAGGGTCTTTTTCATAGGTTCTTTGTTATCGGTCGTAGAGATTCATCTCCTACCTCCCTTTTCAGATCGACGATATACTCTCATATACCATTACCTCTACTGATAACTGTTTCAGTACTGGTTTGGCTATCTGCTATATGTGGATGGGTGTCTTTTGGTAAGTATGTTTTTATTTCTTAAGACCTCAGCTATGGTTTGGCACTTTATGCATTTATATAAAGTTCTAAATATATGTATTGTACTTATATTTGCCATGAGTCAGGTTCATGTATTTCCTTTTGCAGATTGTCAGTTTCATATTTGGGAAAGTTAATATTGAGAAATATTTTTCTTACCTGGAGTTTAGTCTTTTTTTCAATTGACTACTTGTTTCAAATTGCGGTCTGTCTTAGGCTCGCGGCTTCACTTTATTGCGTCATTCTTGGCGCGAGAATTTTTTGGCGCGAAAGGTACGCCCGTTGACGCAAGTTCGTCATTTCCGGCGTCAAGGGTTGTGTCGTTAGTGACGCGAGTGTGTCATATACAAATATACAGCAATAATAGCTAAATGAATAGTTAAAACAAATTATATAGCAGATATGGCATTTAAAATTGTGCAAACATTGCTCTTAAAAAAATATTCCTAAAAAATTCCAAATTAAGTATAAGGCTCATAACAAAAATTCAACTTTGTGTTTACCACATACACATAATAGGTGAAATATATTAGTCAGTTATATAATATTATCTAACCAATAATGTTCTCGATTTTATGCAATGCTCCTAAATATTGCCAATAGTAACTAATGTGTAAGGCTCTGAGTAAGACCTTTAACTGTGTGTTTAACACATACACATTGTCAAGTGAAAAATATTGTTACAACAATATGCCAAATTAAAAAATGTGTATCAATAAAGGCGTGTGCAATAATTAGTGTGCAAAAATTATTAATGGTCAAAAAAATAGGTTGATATTCAAAAAACGTGAATAAAGAACAAAGATTGTGAAAAATGAAAAACCAAAAATTTACAAAAACATTCTTGTGTGTTCAAATAGTGACTTGTAAATGTAAATAAAAGTCCAACCGTTAAAAATAGTCCAACAGTGAAAACTTAATAGAAAAAATAATCCAACAATAAATTGTAATAAGTAGTGTGTCTCTTTAAGAAAAAACAATAATCCTTAAAGTGTAGTGAATCCTAACAGCAATAGTTATGGTGATTTTCCAAGTGTTTTATACTGAATAGCAGTGTCAGTACTTGCTAGCCGTTTTGCAACCCAAAATTCTATCTTCTTGGCAAATATTTTGTTATAATCCCTGGATGATCCTTCTGTAAAAGAAAGATATGATGGTGTAGATTGTTTTTAGATAAATAGAAAATGAAATTGTGCTTACCAGTCTACGCGTTTCGGTCACAAAGAGACCTTCATCAAGACTCTTGACTTGCCAACCTGGACTGTGATCAAAACAGATGCGAGCCTTTCAGGTTGGGGAGCTGTCTGGGGATCTCTGACAGCACAAGGGGTTTGGAGATCTCAAGAGGCGAGATTACCAATCAATATTTTAGAACTCTGTGCAATTCTCAGAGCTCTTCAATTTTGGCCTCTGTTGAAGAGAGAACCGTTCATTTGTTTTCAGACAGACAATATCACAACGGTGGCATACGTCAGTCATCAGTCCCCTAGCTATGAAAGAAGTATCTTGGATACTTGTTTGGGCGGAATCCAGCTCTTGTCTAATTTCTGCGGTTCATATCCCAGGTGTAGACAATTGGGAAGCAGGTTTTCTCAGCCGTCAGACTTTACATCCAGGGGAGTGGTCTCTCCATCCGGATGTGTTTTCTCAGATTGTTCAGATTTGGGGTCTTCCAGAAATAGATCTGATGGCTTCTCATCTAAACAAGAAACTTCCCAGATACCTGTCCAGGTCCAGGGATTCTCAGGCAGAAGCAGTGGATGCACTGACACCTTGGTGTTATCAACCTGCTTATATCTTCCCGCCTCTAGTTCTTCTTCCGAGAGTGATCTCCAAGATCATCATGGAACAATCATTTTGTGTTGCTGGTGGCTCCAGCATGACCCCACAGGATTTGGTATGCGGATCTTGTTCGGATGTCCAGTTGCCAACCTTGGCCACTTCCGTTAAGGCCGGACCTACTGTCTCAAGGTCCGTTTTTCCATCAGGATCTCAAATCATTAAATTTGAAGGTATGGAAATTGAACGCTTAGTATTAAGTCATAGAGGTTTCTCTGATCAGTGTTTAATACAATGTTACAAGCTTGTAAATTTGTCTCTAGGAAGATATATTATCGAGTTTGGAAGACTTACATTTCATGGTGTTCTTCTCATAAATTCTCTTGGCATTCTTGTAGAATTCCTAGAATTTTACAGTTTCTCCAGGATGGTTTGGATAGGGGTTTGTCTGCAAGTTCCTTGAAGGGACAAATCTCCGCTCATTCTGTTTTATTTCACAGAAAGATTGCTAATCTTCCTGATATTCACTATTTTGTACAGGCATTAGCTCATATTAAGCCTGTCATTAAATCAATTTCTCCTCCTTGGAATCTTAATTTGGTTTTGAAGGCGTTACAGGCTCCTCCTTTTGAGCCTATGCATTCTTTGGATATTAAACTACTTTCTTGGAAAGTGTTGTTCCTTTTGGCTATCTCTTCTGCTAGAAGAGTTTCTGAGCTATCTGCTCTTTCTTGTGAATCTCCTTTTCTGATTTTTCATCAGGATAAGGCGGTTTTGCAGACTTCCTTTGAATTTTTACCTAAGGTTGTGAATTCTAACAACATTAGTAGAGAAATTGTCCCTTCCTTGTGTCCTAATCATAAGAATCCTTTGGAAAGATCCTTACATTCTTTGGATGTGGTAAGAGCTTTGAAATATTATGTTGAAGCTACTAAAGATTTCAGGAAGACTTCTAGTCTATTTGTTATATTTTCTGGTCCTAGGAAAGGTCAGAAGGCCTCTGCTTTTTCCTTGGCCTCTTGGTTAAAGCTTTTGATTCATCAAGCTTATTTGGAGTCGGGTCAAGCCCCGCCTCAGAGAATTACAGCTCATTCTACTAGATCAGTCTCCACTTCGTGGGCTTTTAAGAATGAAGCTTCAGTTGATCAGATTTGCAAAGCAGCGACTTGGTCCTTTTTGCATACATTTACTAAATTCTACCGTTTTGATGTATTTGCTTCTTCTGAAGCAGTTTTTGGTAGAAAAGTTCTTCAGGCAGCTGTTTCAGTATGATTCTGCTGCTGCTTTAAGTTTTTCTTTTCTTCATGAGAATAACTTATATTTGGGTTGTGGATTATTTTTTCAGCATTTGGCTGTTGTTGTATTTCTCTTGTTAAGTGTATCCAGTCCACGGATCATCCATTACTTATGGAATATATTCTCCTTCCCAACAGGAAACATATGTTTTTAACATATGTTTGGTGATAAAACTTATTGGGGCCTAAGTTTTTTCCACATGGCTGGCTTAAATTTTGCATAAAAACAGTTTCCTGAGGCTTTCCACTGTTATAGTATAAAAGTTACAGTTGGTGCAGTTAAAATTACAAACAGTGACATTCAGCTTCCCTCAGCAGTCCCCTGCATGCTATAGGACATCTCTGAAGGGCTCAAAAGGGCTTCAAAAGTAGGAGCTGTTATGACTGTTTAAAACATATTTTTCGTTTTGTTAATCTGTTTTTTGTATTAAGGGGTTAATCATCCATTTGCAAGTGGGTGCAATGCTCTGCTAACTTGTTACATACACTGTAAAAATTTTGTTAGTTTAACTGCCTTTTTTCACTGTTATTTCAAATTTTGGCAAAATTTGTTTCTCTTAAAGGCACAGTAACGTTTTATATATTTGCTTGTTAACTTGATTTAAAGTGTTTTCCAAGCTTACTAGTCTCATTATTAGTCTGTTCTAACATGTCTGACATAGAGGAAGCTCTGTGTTCATTATGTTTTAAAGCCATGGTGGAACCCCATCTTAGAATGTGTACCAGATGTACTGATTTCATGTTAAACAATAAAGATCATTTTTGTCTTTAAAAACATTATCACCAGAGGATTCTGTCGTGGGGGTAGTTATGCCGACTAACTCTCCCCACGTGTCAGACCTTTTGACTCCCGCTTTAGGGACTCACGCTTAAATGGCGCCAAGTACATCAAGGGCACCCATAGCGTTTCTTTACCAGGGGATTCTGTCGAGGGGAAAGTTATGTCGACTAACTCTCCCCACGTGTCAGACCCTTCGACTCCCGCTTCAGGGACTCACGCTCAAATGGCGCCAAGTACATCAAGGGCGCCCATAGCGTTTATTTTACAAGACATGGCAAAGGTGGTGAATAATATTCTGGCAGCAGTATTAGTCAGACTACCTGAAATTAAAGGAAAGCAGTTAGCTCTGGGGGTAGATACAGAGCATACAGACGCTTTAAGAACCATGTATGATACTACCTCACAATATGCTTAGTCTGTGGGTGATTTTTTTTTTTTGACCCAGGGAAGATGATTTAACCTGATTCTGATATTTCTACATTTAAAATGTATGCTTGAGAACCTCCACTTGTTGCTCAGGGAGGCTTTGGCTGCTCTGAATGAATGTGTACAGTCGCAGCGCCAGAGAAATTGTGTAGACTGGATAAATTATATGCAGTGCCGGTGTGTACTGATGTTTTTCCAATACCTAAAGAGGTTTACTAAAAAATTTTTTAATAAGGAATGGGATAGACCAGGTGTGCCGTTCTCTTCCCCTCCTATTTTTTAGAAGAATGTTTTCTAATAGTTACCACCACACGGGACTTCTGGCAGACAGTTCCTAAGGTGGAGAGAAGAGTTTCTACTCTAGCTAAGCGTACCACTACCTCTGACGAGGACAGTTGTGCTTTTTAGATCCAATGGATAAAAAATGTTTATTCAACAGGGTTTTATCCTGCAGCCCCTTGCATACATTGCTTCTGTCACTGCTGCTGCGGCGTTCTGGGTTGAGTCTCTTGATGAGGCTATACAGTTAAGCGACTCCATTGGATGAATATATTTGACAAGCTTATGCTAGCCAATTCCTTTGTTTTCTGATGCCTTGTTCATTTGACTAGACTAACGGCTAAGAATTCTGTTTTTTACTATACTGGCGCGCTGTTGTGACTTTAATAAATAAGCTACTTAACTTCCCTTCAAGGGGCAGACCCTATTCGGGCCTGGTTTGAAGGAGATTATTGCTTATATCACTGGAGGAAAAGGTCATGCCCTTCCTCAGGATAGGTCTAAATCAAGGGCAAAAAAAAAATAATCTAATTTTCGTACCTTTTAAAAACTTCAGGGCAGGTGTGGCATCCTCTTCCTCTAAGGCAAAACAAGAGGGAATTTTTGCTCAGTCCAAGGCGGTCTGGAGACAATCGGACCTGGAACAAAGATAAGCAGGCCAAGGAGCCTGCTGCTGCCTCTAAGGCAGCATGAAGGAACGGACCCCTATCCGGTAACGGATCCTATAGGGGGCAGACTTTCATTCTTTGCCCAGGCGTGGGCAAGAGATGCCCAGGATCCCTAGGCATTGGAATTTATATCCCAGAGATATCTTCTGGATTTCAAAGATTCCCCCCCAAAAAAAGGGGAGATTTCGCCTTTCACAATTATCTGCAAACCAGATAAAGAAGGAGGCATTCTTACATTGTGTACGAGATCCATCCAGTTCCAAGAGAGGAACAGGGACAGAGTTTTTACTCAAATCTGTTTGTGGTTCCCAAGGAGAGGGAACCTTCAGACCTATTTTGGATCTAAAGATCTTAAACAAATTCCTCAGAATTCCGTCATTTAAGATGGAAACTATTCGTACCATCTTAACTATGATCCAGGAGAGTCAATAGAGGACTACAATGGATTTGAAGGATGCTTATCCTCACATTGTGATGCATAAAGATCACCATCGTTTTTCAGGTTTGCCTTTCTAGACAGGCATTACCAGTTTGTAGCTCTTTCCTTTGGGATATCTACAGCCCCAAGAATCTTTATGGAGGTTCTGGGGTCGCTTTGGCGGTCCTTAGACCGCGGGGCATAGAAGTGGCCCCTTATTTAGACGACATCCTGATACAGGCGTCAAACATCCAAATTGCCCAGTCTCATACGGACGTAGTACTGGCATTTCTGAGATCACATGGGTGGAAAGTGAACAAGGAAAGAGTTCTCTATCCCCAATCTCAAGGGTTTCCCTCCTAGGGACTCTGATAGATTCTGTAGAAATTAAAATTTACCTGACGGAGTCCAGGTTGTCAAAGTTTCTAAATTTCTGCCGTGTTTTTTTTTTTTTTTTTTTTTTTTTTTTTTTTTTTCTCTCTCATCCCATCCGCGCCCTTCGGTGGCTCAGTACATGAATGAAATCGGCTTAATGGTAGCGGCAAGGGACATAGTACCGTTTGCACGTCTACATTTCAGACCGCTGCAACTATGCATGCTCAGTCAGAGGAACGGGGATTACACAGATTTGTCCCCCTGTTAAACCTGGACCAAGAGACCAGAGATTCTCTTCTCTGGTGACTATGTCGGGTCCATCTGTCCAAGGGTATGACCTTCCGCAGGTCAGATGGGACAATTGTTACAATAGATGCCAGCCTTTTAGGTTGGGATGCAGTCTGGAACTCCCTGAAGGCTCAGGGATAGTGGACTTAGGAGGAGACCCTCCTTCTAATAAATATTCTGGAACTGGGAGTGATATTCCATGCTCTTCAGACTTGGCCTCAGTTAGCAACTCTGAGGTACATCATACTCAGTCGGACAATATACACGACTGTGGCTTACATCAGCCATCAAGGGGGAACAGAAGTTCCCTAGCGATGTTAGAAGTCTTACAATAATTCACTGGACAGAGACTCACTCTTGTCTATCAGCTATCCATATCCCAGGTGTTGAGAACTGGGAGGTGGATTTTCTAAGTCGTCAGACTTTTCTTCCGGGGGAGTGGGATTTCCTCCGGAGGTCAAGACCAAGCAGGAGAGGGCTTTGGTGTTTTTGACAGCGCCTGCGTAGCCACGCAGGACCTGGTATGCAGATCTGGTGGACATGTCATCCTTTCCATCACGGTCTCTGCTTGAGAGACAGGTCCCTCTACCTCAGGGTCCTTTCAACCATCTAAATAGAATCAATCTGAGATGGACTGCCTGGAGACTGAACGCTTGATGTTATCAAAGCATGGCTTCTCCAAGTCAGTCATTGATACCTTAATACAGACATGAAAGCCTGTCTCTAGGAAAATTGAACATAGATATGGTGTAAATATCTGATTGTTATGAATCCAAGGGTTACTCATGGAGTAAAGTCTGGATTCCCAGGATATTATCTTTTCTCCAAGATGTTTTTGAGAAAAGGGTTGTCAGCTAATTCCTTAAAAGGGGACAGATTTTTACTCTGTCTATTTTTTTGCACAAGCGTCTGGCAGGTATTCTAGACGTTCAGGCATTTGGTCAGGCTTTGGTTAGATCCAAGCCTGTGTTTAAAACTGTTGCTCCGCCATGGAGCTTAAACCTGATTCTTAAGGTTCTTCAAGAAGTTCCGTTTGAACCTTTTTTGTTCCTTAGATATCAATCTTTATCTTGGAAAGTTCCTTTTGGGTAGCTAATTCCTCGACTCGTAGAGTCTCCAAGTTATCTGTGTTACAATGTGATTCTCCTTATCTGGTCCTTCGTACGGATAAGGTAGTCCTGCGTACCAACCTGGGTTTTTTCCTAAGGTGGTATCTAACAAGTACATCACTCAAGAGATAGTTGTTCCATGTTTGTATCCTAATCCTTCCTCAAAGAAGGAACGTCTATTACACAATATTGGACGTGGTTTGTGCTTTAAAGTTTTACTTACAAGCTACTACAGTTTTCATCAAACGTTCACCTTGTTTGTTGTCTATTCTGGACAGAGGAGAGGTCAAAAGACTTCAGCAGCCTCTCTGTCTTTTTGGTTAAAAAGCATAATTCATTTAGCTTATGAGACTGCTGGACAGCAGCCTCCTGAAGGGATTACAGCTCATTCTACTAGAGCTGTGGTTTTCACTTGGGCCTTTTTTAAATGTGGCTTCTGTTGAACAGATTTACAAGACGGAGTCTTGGTCTGCGCTTCATACTTTTCAAATTTAACAAATTTGATACCTTGCTTCTTCGGAGGCTATTTTTGGGAGAAAGGGTTTTTTACAGGCAGTGGTAACTTCCGTTTAAGTACCTGCCTTGTCCCTCCCATCATCCGTGTACTTTAGCTTTGGTATTGGTATTCCATAAGTAATGGATGATCCGTGGACTGGATACACTTAACAAGAGAAAACATAATTTATGCTTACCTGATAAATTTATTTCTCTTGTAGTGTATCCAGTCCACGGCCCGCCCTGTCACTTTAAGGCAGGTAATTTTTTCATTTGAACTACAGTCACCACTGCACCCTATGGTTTTTTCTTTCTCTGCATGTTTTCGGTCGAATGACTGAATATGGCAGTTAGGGGAGGAGCTATATAGCAGCTTTGCTGTGGGTGGACTCTTGCAGCTTCCTGTTGGGAAGGAGAATATATTCCATAAGTAATGGATGATCCGTGGACTGGATACACTACAAGAGAAATAAATTTATCAGGTAAGCATAAATTATGTTTTTTTATCCCTCCCTCTCTTTTGACTCTTGCGTGGAGTTCCACATCTTGGGTATTTGATATCCCATACGTCACTAGCTCATGGACTCTTGCCAATTACATGAAAGAAAACATAATTTATGTAAGAACTTACCTGATAAATTAATTTCTTTCATATTGGCAAGAGTCCATGAGGCCCACCCTTTTTATGGTGGTTATGATTTTTTGTATAAACCACAATTATTCCAAATTCATTTGTTGATGCTTTTTACTCCTTTCTTTATCACCCCACTACTTGGCTATTCGTTAAACTGTGGTGAGGGGTGTGGTGAGGGGTGTATTTATAGGCATTTTGAGGTTTGGGAGACTTTGCCCCTCCTGGTATGATTGTATATCCCATACGTCACTAGCTCATGGACTCTTGCCAATATGAAAGAAATTAATTTATCAGGTAAGTTCTTACATAAATTATGTTTTTTTTCCTTTTTGCCTTTCACTCTATTTTATTTTTACACATTTTAGTTTTTTGATTTTTATTGTTTGTGTTATCCAACACTGATATCACGTTTACCAATTTTTTTGTTGGGATAAACTGTTCTTTACATTTTGTGATTCGATTTTTGTGATTCACATTTTCAAATACATTTTTCTTTTTTCACTATTTTTTCATTCATCTTATATATTTTTCCTTCATCGTCATTTTTTATATATTTTTACATTTTATACTTTTTATATTTTCATATTTTCATTTTTTTTTAAATTATCTAACTGTATTTGGAATTATCCATTTCTTTTGGAATTTTGGACACCCCTATCCCTTGCACAGGATTCACTCACCAATCTGCACAGACTCATTCTTTCCATTAGGACACCGGATTTGGGACTTTTACATATTATTTAATTGTCCACCTCTGAGACTTTTTTTAATAGATGGCGAGATCTCACCACATTGGTGTCATACATGATGTTAATATCCTAGGCACATTTTATAAGAGCATAATAGACAGGATCATATTTTAGATTTTCTCTGTTATCATTTAACTTATGCATATTTCTTTTATTTATCTTGCTGTTTTTATGTTATGTTATGTTAATTTTTATGATGTAAATTTTTTACCCATTTGTATGTTATTCATGGATCCATGAATTTTAACCTCTAATATATCACACTGTATTATTGTATGTATTAAACCATTTTTCCACTCTACCTCAACCTTAGGCGCTCAACTGATTCACACACTTCTTTGCATTTAATTAGGTCTACTAGGAGACTTATTGAAGAGAGCAGGTGTACCCTTCTGGCGCTAGGTCTACCTCCACTTAGATTTGGCTTTACTTTATAAAGGTAAAACTGTATGTGTTCCTGGTCTGGTCATTTCAGAAATTACGGGTGGAAAGGGATCTTTCCTACCTCAGGACAAGAAGAAAATACCTAAGAGTTGACAGACTTCTAATTTTCGTTCCTTTCGCAACTTTAAGCGACAGAAGTCTTCCTCCTTTTCTTCCAAACCAGACCAATCCAGGTCCTCTTGGAAGTCCAGCCAGCCTTGGAATAAGGGAAAGCAAAACAAGAAGCCTTCCGCTGAATCTAAATCAACAAAGGGACCGCCCGATCCGATTTTTAGATCAAGTGGGGGGCAGGCTTTAATTTTTTTGACAGGCTTGGATACATGATGTCCCAGATCCATTGGCTGTGGACATAGTATCCCAGGGTTACAAAATAGGATTCAAGTCTTGCCCTCCAAGTGGCAGATTTCTCCTGTCAAGACGATCCTCAAAGCAATTAAAGAGGGAGGCCTTCTTAAATTGTGTAGAAGACCTATCTTCCCTGGGATTTATTGTACCAGTCCCTCTAGAGGAACAAGGTCAAGGATTCTATTCAATTCTATTTGTGGTTCCCAAAAAGGAGGGAACTTTCCGTCCAATCCTAGACTTAAAGTGCCTCAACAAATTCCTCAGGGTTCTGTCCTTCAAGATGGAAACTATTCATTCCATTCTTCCGTTGGTTCAGGAAGGTCCGTTCATGATGATCATAGACCTGAAGGACGAGTATTTACATGTTCCCACTCAGAGGGATCATCACTAGTTTCTAAGGTTTGCCTTTCCGGACAAGCATTTCCAATTTGTAGCACTCCCGTTTGGTCTTGCCACGGCTCCCAGAATATTCACAAAGGTTCTGGGGGCTCTATTGGCAGTGATCAGATCCAAGGGAATTGCTGTGGCGCCTTATCTAGATGACATCTTGGCTCAGGCATCATCTTTTCAACTAGCAAAATCTCATACAGAGATGTTGTTGTTTTTTCTACGTTCCCACGGTTGGAAAGTGAATCTGGAAAAGAGTTCTCTAGTTCCAGCTACAAGAGTGTGTTTCTTAGGACAATCATGAAGATTTTCCTGACGGACACCAGAAAATCAAAAATTCTGGCTTCTTGACTTTCTCTCCAGTCTGCTATTCGTCCATCAGTGACTCAATGCATGGAGGTGATTGGTCTGATATTGGCTTCCATGGACATCATTCCTTTTGCTCGGTTCCATCTACGACATCTGCAGCTTTGCATGCTCAGTCAATGGAACAGAGACCATTCCAATTTATTGCAGAGGATAACTCTGGATCCCCTAACAAGAAGCTCTCTCGTGGTGTATTTTATAGTAGCATCTGTCTCGGGCACTTGCTTCTTGAGACCTTCCTGGGTGATTGTGACTACGGACGCCAGCCTGTTAGGCTGGGTAGCTGTTTGGGGTTCTCTAAAAGCTCAGGGCCTGTGGTCTCGGGAAGAGTCTTCTCTTCCCATAAACATCTTGGAGTTGAGAGCAATCTTCAATGCCTTGACAGGTTGGCCTCAATTATCTTTAGTCCGGTTTATCAGATTCCAGTCGGACAACATCACCTCAGTGGCTTACATCAACCACCAGGGAGGAACTAGGAATTCCTTGGCCATGAAGGTGACTTGCATTCTGCAGTGGGCGGAAGCTCACGATTGTCTCATATCTGCCATCCACATTGCAGGAGTGGACATTTGGGAGGCGGATTTTCTGAGCAGACAGACTTTTCATCCCGGGGAGTGGACTCACCATCAGGAAGTGTTCTCAAGAATAACCCTCAGGTGGGGGGAGTTCCAGAGTTGGATTTGATGGCGTCTTGTCAAAACGGCAAGCTTCCAAGGTACTGATCAAGGTCAAGAGATCCTCAGGCCGCTCTTATATATGCTCTGGCGGTTCCTTGGAATTTCGGTCTAGCATACCTATTTCCTCCATTTGCTCTCCTTCCATTCCAGTCATTGCTTGTATCAAACAGGAGAGAGCGTCTGTGATTCTCATAGCTCCTGCCTGGCCTCACAGGATCTGGTTCGCGGATCTGGTGAAGTTGTCATCTCTTCCACCTTGGAGGTGTTACCTCTGAGGAAGGACCTTCTAATTAGGGTCTTTTCCTCTATTCAAATCTAAATTCTCTGAAGCTGACTGCTTGGAGATTGAACGCCTAGGCCTGTCTAGACATGGTTTTTCTGAAACGGTCATTGATACTATGCTTCAGGCTCATAAACCTGTTTCTCGCAGGATTTACCATAAGGTATGGCGTAAATACCTTTTTTGGTGCAAATCTAAGGATTTCTCCTGGAGCCAGGTGAGGATTCCCCGAATCTTATCCTTTCTTCAGGATGCCCTGGAGAAAGGTTTGTCAGTCAGTACTCTGAAGGGTCAGATTTCTGCACTGTCTATTCTTTTGCACACACATCTGGCAGATTTACCAGATGTTCAAGCTTTTGTTCAGGCCCTGGTCAGAATCAGGCCTGTATTTAAACCTGTAGATCCTCCTTGGAGCCTTAACCTAGTTCTTAAAATTTTGCAGCAGGCTCCGTTTGAGCTGATGCATGTTGTTGATATCAAATTGTTATCTTGGAAGGTTTTGTTTCTCCTTGCTAATTTTTCTGCTCGCAGAGTTTCTGAGCTTTCAGCTCTGCATTGTGATTCCCCGTACCTTATTTTTCATGCAGATAAGGCGGTCCTTCGTACTAAATTGGGGTTTCTCCCAAAGGTGGTGTCGGATCGAAACATTAAAGGGACATTGAACCCCAATTTTTTCTTTCGTGATTCAGATAGAGCATGAAATTTTAAGCAAATTTCTAATTTATTTCTATTATCAATTTTTCTTTATTCTCTTGGTATCTTTATTTGAAATGCAAGAATGTAAGTTTAGATGCCGGCCCATTTTTGGTGAACAACCTGGGTTGTCCTTGCTGATTGGTGGATATATTCATCCACCAATAAAAAAGTGCTGTCCAGAGTCCTGAGATGCCTTCTTTTTCAAAGAAAGATAGCAAGAGAACAAAGACAATTTGATAATAGGAGTAAATTAGAAAGTTGCTTAAAATTGCATGCTTTATCTGAATCACGAAAGAAAAAATTTGGGTTCAGTGTCCCTTTAATGTTTCGATCCGACACCACCTTTGGGAGAAACCCCAATTTAGTACGAAGGACCGCCTTATCTGCATGAAAAATAAGGTACGGGGAATCACAATGCAGAGCTGAAAGCTCAGAAACTCTGCGAGCAGAAAAATTAGCAAGGAGAAACAAAACCTTCCAAGATAACAATTTGATATCAACAACATGCATCAGCTCAAACGGAGCCTGCTGCAAAATTTTAAGAACTAGGTTAAGGCTCCAAGGAGGATCTACAGGTTTAAATACAGGCCTGATTCTGACCAGGGCCTGAACAAAAGCTTGAACATCTGGTAAATCTGCCAGATGTGTGTGCAAAAGAATAGACAGTGCAGAAATCTGACCCTTCAGAGTACTGACTGACAAACCTTTCTCCAGGGCATCCTGAAGAAAGGATAAGATTCGGGGAATCCTCACCTGGCTCCAGGAGAAATCCTTAGATTTGCACCAAAAAAGGTATTTACGCCATACCTTATGGTAAATCCTGCGAGAAACAGGTTTATGAGCCTGAAGCATAGTATCAATGACCGTTTCAGAAAAACCATGTCTAGACAGGCCTAGGCGTTCAATCTCCAAGCAGTCAGCTTCAGAGAATTTAGATTTGAATAGAGGAAAAGACCCTAATTAGAAGGTCCTTCCTCAGAGGTAACACCTCCAAGGTGGAAGAGATGACAACTTCACCAGATCCGCGAACCAGATCCTGTGAGGCCAGGCAGGAGCTATGAGAATCACAGACGCTCTCTCCTGTTTGATACAAGCAATGACTGGAATGGAAGGAGAGCAAATGGAGGAAATAGGTATGCTAGACCGAAATTCCAAGGAACCGCCAGAGCATATATAGAGCGGCCTGAGGATCTCTTGACCTTGATCAGTACCTTGGAAGCTTGCCGTTTTGACAAGACGCCATCAAATCCAACTCTGGAACTCCCCCCACCTGAGGGTTATTCTTGAGAACACTTCCTGATGGTGAGTCCACTCCCCGGGATGAAAAGTCTGTCTGCTCAGAAAATCCGCCTCCCAAATGTCCACTCCTGCAATGTGGATGGCAGATATGAGACAATCGTGAGCTTCCGCCCACTGCAGAATGCAAGTCACCTTCATGGCCAAGGAATTCCTAGTTCCTCCCTGGTGGTTGATGTAAGCCACTGAGGTGATGTTGTCCGACTGGAATCTGATAAACCGGACTAAAGATAATTGAGGCCAACTGTCAAGGCATTGAAGATTGCTCTCAACTCCAAGATGTTTATGGGAAGAGAAGACTCTTCCCGAGACCACAGGCCCTGAGCTTTTAGAGAACCCCAAACAGCTACCCAGCCTAACAGGCTGGCGTCCGTAGTCACAATCACCCAGGAAGGTCTCAAGAAGCAAGTGCCCGAGACAGATGCTACTATAAAATACACCACGAGAGAGCTTCTTGTTAGGGGATCCAGAGTTATCCTCTGCAATAAATTGGAATGGTCTCTGTTCCATTGACTGAGCATGCAAAGCTGCAGATGTCGTAGATGGAACCGAGCAAAAGGAATGATGTCCATGGAAGCCAATATCAGACCAATCACCTCCATGCATTGAGTCACTGATGGACGAATAGCAGACTGGAGAGAAAGTCAAGAAGCCCGAATTTTTGATTTTCTGGTGTCCGTCAGGAAAATCTTCATGATTGTCCTAAGAAACACACTCTTGTAGCTGGAACTAGAGAACTCTTTTCCAGATTCACTTTCCAACCGTGGGAACGTAGAAAATACAACAACATCTCTGTATGAGATTTTGCTAGTTGAAAAGATGACCGGCCTGAGCCAAGATGTCATCTTAGATAAGGCGCCACAGCAATTCCCTTGGATATCTGATCCACTGCCAATAGAGCCCCCAGAACCTTTGTGAATATTCTGGGAGCCGTGGCAAGACCAAACGGGAGTGCTACAAATTGGAAATGCTTGTCCCGGAAAGGCAAACCTTAGAAACTAGTGATGATCCCCCTCGAGAGTGGGAACATGTAAATACTCGTCCCTTCAGGTCTATGATCATCATGAACGGACACTTCCTGAACCAACGGAAGAATGGAATGAATAGTTTCCCCATCTTGAAGGACAGAACCTGAGGAATTTGTTGAGGCACTTTAAGTCTAGGATTGGACGGAAAGTTCCCTCCTTTTTTGGGAACCACAAATAGAATTGAATAGAATCCTTGACCCTTGTTCCTCTAGAGGGACTGGTACAATAAATCCCAGGGAAGATAGGTCTTCTACACAATTTAAGAAGGCCTCCCTCTTTAATTGCCTTGAGGATCGTCTTGACAGGAGAAATCTGCCACTCTGGAGGGCAAGACTTGAATCCTATTTTGTAACCCTGGCGGATACTATGACCACAGCCAATGGATCTGGGACATCATGTATCCAAGCCTGTCAAAAAAATTAAAGCCTGCCCCCCACTTGATCTAAAAATCGGATCGGGCGGTCCTTTGTTGATTTAGATTCAGCGGAAGGCTTCTTGTTTTGCTTTCCCCTTATTCCAAGGCTGGCTGGCATTCCAAGAGGACCTGGATTGGTCTGGTTTGGAAGAAAAGGAGGAAGACTTTCTGTCGCTTTAAAGTTGCGAAAGGAACGAAAATTAGAAGCTCTGTCAACCTCTTAGGTATTTTCTTCTTGTCCTGAGGTAGGAAAAGATCCCTTTCCACCCCGTATACTTCTGAAATGACCAGACCAGGAACACATACAGTTTTACCTTTATAAAGTAAAGCCAAATCTAAGTGGAGGTAGACCCTAGCGCCAGAAGGGTACACCTGCTCTCTTCAATAAGTCCTCCTAGTAGACCTAAATTAAATGCAAAGAAGGTGTGTGAATCAGTTGAGCGGCCTAAGGTTGAGGTAGTTTGGAAAAATGGTTTAATACATACAATAATACAGTGTGATATAATAGAGGTTAAAAATTTCATGGATCCATGAATAACATACAAATGGGTAAAAAATTTTACATCATAAAAATTACATAACATTAACATAAAAACAGCAAGATAAATAAAAGAAATATGCATTAAGTTAAATGATACAGAGAAAATCTAAAATATGATCCTGTCTATATGCTCTTATAAAATGTGGCCTAGGATATTAAACATCATGTATGACACCAATGTGGTGAGATCCTCGCCATCTATTAAAAAAAGTCTCAGAGGTGGACAATTAAATAATATGTAAAAGTCCCAAATCCGGTGTCCTAATGGAAAGAATGAGTCTCGTGCAGATTGGTGAGTGAATCCTGTGCAAGGGATAGGGGTGTCCCAAAATTCCAAAAGAAATGGATAATTCCAAATACAGTTAGATAATTTAAAAAAAAATGAAAATATGAAAATATAAAAAGTATAAAAATGTAAAAATATATAAAAAATGACGAGAAGGAAAAATATATAGATGAATGAAAAAAATAGTGAAAAAAAAGAAAAATGTATTTGAAAATGTGAATCACAAAAAATCGAATCACAAAATGTAAAGAACAGTTTATATCCCAACAAAAAAATTGGGTAAACGTGATATCAGTGTTGGATAACACAAACAATAAAAATCAAAAAACTAAAATGTGTAAAAATAAAAATAGAGTGAAAGGCAAAAAGGAAAAAAAACATAATTTATGTAAGAACTTAACCTGATAAATTAATTCTCTTTCATATTGGCAAGAGTCCTTGAGCTTAGTGAACGTATGGGATATACAATCATACCAGGAGGGGCAAAGTCTCCCAAACCTCAAAATGCCTATAAATACACCCCTCACCACACCCCTCACCACAGTTTAACGAATAGCCAAGTAGTGGGGTGATAAAGAAAGGAGTAAAAAGGCATCAACAAATGAATTTTGGAATAATTGTGGTTTATACAAAAAAAATCATAACCACCATAAAAAGGGTGGGGCCTCATGGACTCTTGCCAATATGAAAGAAATTAATTTATCAGGTAAGTTCTTACATAATTATGTTTTCTTTCATGTAATTGGCAAGAGTCCATGAGCTAGTGACGTATGGGATATCAAATACCCAAGATGTGGAACTCCACGCAAGAGTCAAAAGAGAGGGAGGGATAAAAAAACATAATTTAATGCCTTACCTGATAAAATTTATTTCTTTGTAGTGTATCCAGGTCCACGGATCATCCATTACTTATGGAATATATTCTCCTTCCCAACAGGAAGCTGCAAGAGTCCACCCACAGCAAAGCTGCTATATAGCTCCTCCCCTAACTGCCATATTCAGTCATTCGACCGAAAACATGCAGAGAAAGAAAAAACCATAGGGTGCAGTGGTGACTGTAGTTCAAATGAAAAAATTACCTGCCTTAAAGTGACAGGGCGGGCCGTGGACTGGATACACTACAAGAGAAATAAATTTATCAGGTAAGCATAAATTATGTTTTCTCTTGTTAAGTGTATCCAGTCCACGGATCATCCATTACTTATGGAATACCAATACCAAAGCTAAAGTACACGGATGATGGGAGGGACAAGGCAGGTACTTAAACGGAAGTTACCACTGCCTGTAAAAAACCCTTTCTCCCAAAAATAGCCTCCGAAGAAGCAAGGTATCAAATTTGTTAAATTTGAAAAGTATGAAGCGCAGACCAAGACTCCGTCTTGTAAATCTGTTCAACAGAAGCCACATTTAAAAAAGGCCCAAGTGAAAACCACAGCTCTAGTAGAATGAGGCTGTAATCCCTCTCAGGAGGCTGCTGTCCAGCAGTCTCATATGCTAAATGAATTATGCTTTTTAACCAAAAAGACAGAGAGGCTGCTGAAGTCTTTTGACCTCTCCTCTGTCCAGAATAGACAACCAAACAAGGTGAACGTTTGATGAAAACTGTAGTAGCTTGTAAGTAAACTTTAAAGCACAAACCCACGTCCAATATTGTGTAATAGACGTTCCTTCTTATGAGGAAGGATTAGGATACAAACATGGAACAACTATCTCTTGAGTGATGTACTTGTTAGATACCACCCCCTTAGGAAAAAACCCAGGTTGGTACGCAGACTACCTTATCCGTACGAAGGACCAGATAAGAGAATCACCATTGTAACACAGATAACTTGGAGACTCTACGAGTCGAGGAATTAGCTACCCAAAAGGAACTTTCCAAGATAAAGATTGATATCTAAGGAACAAAAAAGGTTCAAACGGAAACTTCTTGAAGAACCTTAAGAATCAGGTTTAAGCTCCATGGCGGAGCAACAGTTTTAAACACAGGCTTGGATCTAACCAAAGCCTGACCAAATGCCTGAACGTCTAGAATACCTGCCAGACGCTTGTGCAAAAAAATAGACAGAGTAAAAATCTGTCCCCTTTTAAGGAATTAGCTGACAACCCTTTTCTCAAAAACATCTTGGAGAAAAGATAATATCCTGGGAATCCAGACTTTACTCCATGAGTAACCCTTGGATTCATAACAATCAGATATTTACACCATATCTATGTTCAATTTTCCTAGAGACAGGCTTTCATGTCTGTATTAAGGTATCAATGACTGACTTGGAGAAGCCATGCTTTGATAACATCAAGCGTTCAGTCTCCAGGCAGTCCATCTCAGATTGATTCTATTTAGATGGTTGAAAGGACCCTGAGGTAGAGGGACCTGTCTCTCAAGCAGAGACCGTGATGGAAAGGATGACATGTCCACCAGATCTGCATACCAGGTCCTGCGTGGCTACGCAGGCGCTGTCAAAAACACCAAAGCCCTCTCCTGCTTGGTCTTGACCTCCGGAGGAAATCCCACTCCCCCGGAAGAAAAGTCTGACGACTTAGAAAATCCACCTCCCAGTTCTCACCACCTGGGATATGGATAGCTGATAGACAAGAGTGAGTCTCTGTCCAGTGAATTATTGTAAGACTTCTAACATCGCTAGGGAACTTCTGTTCCCCCTTGATGGCTGATGTAAGCCACAGTCGTGTATATTGTCCGACTGAGTATGATGTACCTCAGAGTTGCTAACTGAGGCCAAGTCTGAAGAGCATGGAATATCACTCCCAGTTCCAGAATATTTATTAGAAGGAGGGTCTCCTCCTAAGTCCACTATCCCTGAGCCTTCAGGGAGTTCCAGACTGCATCCCAACCTAAAAGGCTGGCATCTATTGTAACAATTGTCCCATCTGACCTGCGGAAGGTCATACCCTTGGACAGATGGACCCGACATAGTCACCAGAGAAGAGAATCTCTGGTCTCTTGGTCCAGGTTTAACAGGGGGACAAATCTGTGTAATCCCCGTTCCTCTGACTGAGCATGCATAGTTGCAGCGGTCTGAAATGTAGACGTGCAAACGGTACTATGTCCCTTGCCGCTACCATTAAGCCGATTTCATTCATGTACTGAGCCACCGAAGGGCGCGGATGGGATGAGAGAGAAAAAAAAAAAAAAAAAAAAAAAAAAAAAAAACACGGCAGAAATTTAGAAACTTTGATAACCTGGACTCCGTCAGGTAAATTTTAATTTCTACAGAATCTATCAGAGTCCCTAGGAGGGAAACCCTTGAGATTGGGGATAGAGAACTCTTTCCTTGTTCACTTTCCACCCATGTGATCTCAGAAATGCCAGTACTACGTCCGTATGAGACTGGGCAATTTGGATGTTTGACGCCTGTATCAGGATGTCGTCTAAATAAGGGGCCACTTCTATGCCAAAGCGACCCCAGAACCTCCATAAAGATTCTTGGGGCTGTAGATATCCCAAAGGAAAGAGCTACAAACTGGTAATGCCTGTCTAGAAAGGCAAACCTGAAAAACGATGGTGATCTTTATGCATCACAATGTGAGGATAAGCATCCTTCAAATCCATTGTAGTCCTCTATTGACTCTCCTGGATCATAGTTAAGATGGTACGAATAGTTTCCATCTTAAATGACGGAATTCTGAGGAATTTGTTTAAGATCTTTAGATCCAAAATAGGTCTGAAGGTTCCCTCTCCTTGGGAACCACAAACAGATTTGAGTAAAAACTCTGTCCCTGTTCCTCTCTTGGAACTGGATGGATCTCGTACACAATGTAAGAATGCCTCCTTCTTTATCTGGTTTGCAGATAATTGTGAAAGGCGAAATCTCCCCTTTTTTTGGGGGGGAATCTTTGAAATCCAGAAGATATCTCTGGGATATAAATTCCAATGCCTAGGGATCCTGGGCATCTCTTGCCCACGCCTGGGCAAAGAATGAAAGTCTGCCCCCTATAGGATCCGTTACCGGATAGGGGTCCGTTCCTTCATGCTGCCTTAGAGGCAGCAGCAGGCTCCTTGGCCTGCTTATCTTTGTTCCAGGTCCGATTGTCTCCAGACCGCCTTGGACTGAGCAAAAATTCCCTCTTGTTTTGCCTTAGAGGAAGAGGATGCCACACCTGCCCTGAAGTTTTTAAAAGGTACGAAAATTAGATTATTTTTTTTTGCCCTTGATTTAGACCTATCCTGAGGAAGGGCATGACCTTTTCCTCCAGTGATATAAGCAATAATCTCCTTCAAACCAGGCCCGAATAGGGTCTGCCCCTTGAAGGGAAGTTAAGTAGCTTATTTATTAAAGTCACAACAGCGCGCCAGTATAGTAAAAAACAGAATTCTTAGCCGTTAGTCTAGTCAAATGAACAAGGCATCAGAAAACAAAGGAATTGGCTAGCATAAGCTTGTCAAATATATTCATCCAATGGAGTCGCTTAACTGTATAGCCTCATCAAGAGACTCAACCCAGAACGCCGCAGCAGCAGTGACAGAAGCAATGTATGCAAGGGGCTGCAGGATAAAACCCTGTTGAATAAACATTTTTTATCCATTGGATCTAAAAAGCACAACTGTCCTCGTCAGAGGTAGTGGTACGCTTAGCTAGAGTAGAAACTCTTCTCTCCACCTTAGGAACTGTCTGCCAGAAGTCCCGTGTGGTGGTAACTATTAGAAAACATTCTTCTAAAAAATAGGAGGGGAAGAGAACGGCACACCTGGTCTATCCCATTCCTTATTAAAAAATTTTTTAGTAAACCTCTTTAGGTATTGGAAAAACATCAGTACACACCGGCACTGCATATAATTTATCCAGTCTACACAATTTCTCTGGCGCTGCGACTGTACACATTCATTCAGAGCAGCCAAAGCCTCCCTGAGCAACAAGTGGAGGTTCTCAAGCATACATTTTAAATGTAGAAATATCAGAATCAGGTTAAATCATCTTCCCTGGGTCAAAAAAAAAAAATCACCCACAGACTAAGCATATTGTGAGGTAGTATCATACATGGTTCTTAAAGCGTCTGTATGCTCTGTATCTACCCCCAGAGCTAACTGCTTTCCTTTAATTTCAGGTAGTCTGACTAATACTGCTGCCAGAATATTATTCACCACCTTTGCCATGTCTTGTAAAATAAACGCTATGGGCGCCCTTGATGTACTTGGCGCCATTTGAGCGTGAGTCCCTGAAGGGGAGTCGAAGGGTCTGACACGTGGGGAGAGTTAGTCGACATAACTTTCCCCTCGACAGAATCCCCTGGTAAAGAAACGCTATGGGTGCCCTTGATGTACTTGGCGCCATTTAAGCGTGAGTCCCTAAAGCGGGAGTCAAAAGGTCTGACACGTGGGGAGAGTTAGTCGGCATAACTACCCCCACGACAGAATCCTCTGGTGATAATGTTTTTAAAGACAAAAATGATCTTTATTGTTTAACATGAAATCAGTACATCTGGTACACATTCTAAGATGGGGTTCCACCATGGCTTTAAAACATAATGAACACAGAGCTTCCTCTATGTCAGACATGTTAGAACAGACTAATAATGAGACTAGTAAGCTTGGAAAACACTTTAAATCAAGTTAACAAGCAAATATATAAAACGTTACTGTGCCTTTAAGAGAAACAAATTTTGCCAAAATTTGAAATAACAGTGAAAAAAGGCAGTTAAACTAACAAAATTTTTACAGTGTATGTAACAAGTTAGCAGAGCATTGCACCCACTTGCAAATGGATGATTAACCCCTTAATACAAAAAACAGATTAACAAAACGAAAAATATGTTTTTAAACAGTCATAACAGCTCCTACTTTTGAAGCCCTTTTGAGCCCTTCAGAGATGTCCTATAGCATGCAGGGGACTGCTGAGGGAAGCTGAATGTCACTGTTTGTAATTTTAACTGCACCAACTGTAACTTTTATACTATAACAGTGGAAAGCCTCAGGAAACTGTTTTTATGCAAAATTTAAGCCAGCCATGTGGAAAAAACTTAGGCCCCAATAAGTTTTATCACCAAACATATGTTAAAAACATATGTTTCCTGTTGGGAAGGAGAATATATTCCATAAGTAATGGATGATCCGTGGACTGGATACACTTAACAAGAGAAATACAACAACAGCCAAATGCTGAAAAAATAATCCACAACCCAAATATAAGTTATTCTCATGAAGAAAAGAAAAACTTAAAGCAGCAGCAGAATCATACTGAAACAGCTGCCTGAAGAACTTTTCTACCAAAAACTGCTTCAGAAGAAGCAAATACATCAAAACGGTAGAATTTAGTAAATGTATGCAAAAAGGACCAAGTCGCTGCTTTGCAAATCTGATCAACTGAAGCTTCATTCTTAAAAGCCCACGAAGTGGAGACTGATCTAGTAGAATGAGCTGTAATTCTCTGAGGCGGGGCTTGACCCGACTCCAAATAAGCTTGATGAATCAAAAGCTTTAACCAAGAGGCCAAGGAAAAAGCAGAGGCCTTCTGACCTTTCCTAGGACCAGAAAATATAACAAATAGACTAGAAGTCTTCCTGAAATCTTTAGTAGCTTCAACATAATATTTCAAAGCTCTTACCACATCCAAAGAATGTAAGGATCTTTCCAAAGGATTCTTATGATTAGGACACAAGGAAGGGACAATTTCTCTACTAATGTTGTTAGAATTCACAACCTTAGGTAAAAATTCAAAGGAAGTCTGCAAAACCGCCTTATCCTGATGAAAAATCAGAAAAGGAGATTCACAAGAAAGAGCAGATAGCTCAGAAACTCTTCTAGCAGAAGAGATAGCCAAAAGGAACAACACTTTCCAAGAAAGTAGTTTAATATCCAAAGAATGCATAGGCTCAAAGGAGGAGCCTGTAACGCCTTCAAAACCAAATTAAGATTCCAAGGAGGAGAAATTGATTTAATGACAGGCTTAATATGAGCTAATGCCTGTACAAAATAGTGAATATCAGGAAGATTAGCAATCTTTCTGTGAAATAAAACAGAATGAGCGGAGATTTGTCCCTTCAAGGAACTTGCAGACAAACCCCTATCCAAACCATCCTGGAGAAACTGTAAAATTCTAGGAATTCTACAAGAATGCCAAGAGAATTTATGAGAAGAACACCATGAAATGTAAGTCTTCCAAACTCGATAATATATCTTCCTAGAGACAAATTTACAAGCTTGTAACATTGTATTAAACATGATCAGAGAAACCTCTATGACTTAATACTAAGCGTTCAATTTCCATACCTTCAAATTTAATGATTTGAGATCCTGATGGAAAAACGGACCTTGAGACAGTAGGTCCGGCCTTAACGGAAGTGGCCAAGGTTGGCAACTGGACATCCGAACAAGATCCGCATACCAAATCCTGTGGGGTCATGCTGGAGCCACCAGCAACACAAAATGATTGTTCCATGATGATCTTGGAGATCACTCTCGGAAGAAGAACTAGAGGCGGGAAGATATAAGCAGGTTGATAACACCAAGGTGTCAGTGCATCCACTGCTTCTGCCTGAGAATCCCTGGACCTGGACAGGTATCTGGGAAGTTTCTTGTTTAGATGAGAAGCCATCAGATCTATTTCTGGAAGACCCCAAATCTGAACAATCTGAGAAAACACATCCGGATGGAGAGACCACTCCCCTGGATGTAAAGTCTGACGGCTGAGAAAACCTGCTTCCCAATTGTCTACACCTGGGATATGAACCGCAGAAATTAGACAAGAGCTGGATTCCGCCCAAACAAGTATCCAAGATACTTCTTTCATAGCTAGGGGACTGATGACTGACGTATGCCACCGTTGTGATATTGTCTGTCTGAAAACAAATGAACGGTTCTCTCTTCAACAGAGGCCAAAATTGAAGAGCTCTGAGAATTGCACAGAGTTCTAAAATATTGATTGGTAATCTCGCCTCTTGAGATCTCCAAACCCCTTGTGCTGTCAGAGATCCCCAGACAGCTCCCCAACCTGAAAGGCTCGCATCTGTTTTGATCACAGTCCAGGTTGGCAAGTCAAGAGTCTTGATGAAGGTCTCTTTGTGACCGAAACGCGTAGACTGGTAAGCACAATTTCATTTTCTATTTATCTAAAAACAATCTACACCATCATATCTTTCTTTTACAGAAGGATCATCCAGGGATTATAACAAAATATTTGCCAAGAAGATAGAATTTTGGGTTGCAAAACGGCTAGCAAGTACTGACACTGCTATTCAGTATAAAACACTTGGAAAATCACCATAACTATTGCTGTTAGGATTCACTACACTTTAAGGATTATTGTTTTTTCTTAAAGAGACACATACTTATTACAATTTATTGTTGGATTTTTTTTCTATTAAGTTTTCACTGTTGGACTATTTTTAACGGTTGGACTTTTATTTACATTTACAAGTCACTATTTGAACACACAAGAATGTTTTTGTAAATTTTGGTTTTTCATTTTTCACAATCTTTGTTCTTTATTCACGTTTTTTGAATATCAACCTATTTTTTTGACCATTAATAATTTTTGCACACTAATTATTGCACACGCCTTTATTGATACACATTTTTTAATTTGGCATATTGTTGTAACAATATTTTTCACTTGACAATGTGTATGTGTTAAACACACAGTTAAAGGTCTTACTCAGAGCCTTACACATTAGTTACTATTGGCAATATTTAGGAGCATTGCATAAAATCGAGAACATTATTGGTTAGATAATATTATATAACTGACTAATATATTTCACCTATTATGTGTATGTGGTAAACACAAAGTTGAATTTTTGTTATGAGCCTTATACTTAATTTGGAATTTTTTAGGAATATTTTTTTAAGAGCAATGTTTGCACAATTTTAAATGCCATATCTGCTATATAATTTGTTTTAACTATTCATTTAGCTATTATTGCTGTATATTTGTATATGACACACTCGCGTCACTAACGACACAACCTTGACGCCGGAAATGACGAACTTGCGTCAACGGGCGTACCTTTCGCGCCAAAAAATTCTCGCGCCAAGAATGACGCAATAAAGTGAAGCCGCGAGCCTAAGACAGACCGCAATTTGAAACAAGTAGTCAATTGAAAAAAAGACTAAACTCCAGGTAAGAAAAATATTTCTCAATATTAACTTTCCCAAATATGAAACTGACAATCTGCAAAAGGAAATACATGAACCTGACTCATGGCAAATATAAGTACAATACTATATTTAGAACTTTATATAAATGCATAAAGTGCCAAACCATAGCTGAGGTCTTAAGAAATAAAAACATACTTACCAAAAGACACCCATCCACATATAGCAGATAGCCAAACCAGTACTGAAACAGTTATCAGTAGAGGTAATGGTATATGAGAGTATATCGTCGATCTGAAAAGGGAGGTAGGAGATGAATCTCTACGACCGATAACAAAGAACCTATGAAAAAGACCCTCGTTAGGAAAATCATTGCATTTAATAGGTAATACTACTCTCCACGTCCCTCTGACATTCGCTGTACTCCAAGAGGAATCAGGCTTCAAAATGCTGAGAAGCGCATGTCAACGTAGAAATCTTAGCACAAACTTACTTCACCACCTCCATAGGAGGCAAAGTTTGTAAAACTGAATTGTAGGTGTGGTAAGGGGTGTATTTATAGGCATTTTGAGGTTTGGGAAACTTTGCCCCTCCTGGTAGGATTGTATATCCCATACGTCACTAGCTCATGGACTCTTGCCAATTACATGAAAAAAAATGGAAAAAGTGAAATATAAATGTGTGAACTTATTGGTGAAATCCCATCTTGTTGGTTAACAAATCCTTTAATAATCCTGTAAAAAACAAAAAGTACAATAGTGCAGAGCTGTATGAACACCTTATTAGGGTATTAGAAGTATGCTTACCAGTAGTATGCAGACGTGTTTCGCCTATAAATAGGCCTCTCTCTTTTACAGGATTATTCATGATTTTTTAACCAAGAAGATGGGATTTCATTCAATTTTGTGATTCACATTTTCAAATTCATTTTTCTTTTTTCACTATTTTTTCAATCATCTTATATATTTTTTGTATCGTCATTTTTATATATTTTTTACATTTTATACTTTTTATATTTTCATTTTTTTTAAATTATCTAACTGTATTTGGAATTATCCACTTCTTTTGGAATTTTGGACACCCCTATCCCTTGCACAGGATTCACACACCAATCTGCACAGACTCATTCTTTCCATTAGGATACCGGATTAGGGACTTTTACATATTATTTAATTGTCCACCTCTGAGACTTTTTTTTTTAATATATAGCGAGATCTCACCACATTGGTGTGATACATGATGTTAATATCATAGGCACATTTTATAAGAGCATAATAGACAGGATCATATTTTAGATTTTCTCTGTCATCATTTAACTTATGCATATTTCTTTTGTTATTTATCTTGCTGTTTTTATGTTATGTTAGTTTTTATGATATGGTCATTTTTTACCCATTTGTATGTTATTCATGGATCCATGAATTTTAACCTCTAATATATCACTCTGTATTATTATATGTACTGTATTAAACCATTTTTCCTCTCCACCTCAGCCTTATGCGCTCTTCTCATTCACACACTTTTTTAAAGTAAAGCCAAAAGCTTGACCTTTGAAGAAACATCGACCGACCAAGATTTTAACCACAGAGTTCTACGAGCTAGAACAGTGAAGCTAGACATCTTAGCTCCCAGTCTAATTACCTGCATGTTGGCATAGCAGATAAAGGTATTGGCTAATTTAAGAGCCTTGATCCTATCTTGTATCTCTTCAATCGTAGTCTCCTCTGATATCAGATCAGACAGGGCATCACACCAGCAAGATGCTGCACCCGCAACTGTAGCAATACTTGCTGCAGGTTGCCACTGTAATCCTTGATGGATGTAATTCTTTTTTAAGTAAGCCTCTAGCTTCTTATCCATGGGATCCTTAAAGGAACAACTATCCTCTATAGGAATAGTAGTTCTTTTAGCTAGAGTAGATATAGCTCCTTCTACCTTAGGCACCGTGCGCGTGAGTCACGAATGGAGTCAGCAACAGGAAATATCTTTTTAAAAACAGGGGAATGGAAAAAAGGAACCACTGGCTTATCCCATTCCTAAACTATAAATTTCAGTCATCTTGTCTGGAACAGTAAAAACATCCTCAGAAGAGGGAGAATCAAAAACTCTGTTAAGTTTAGAAGACTTTTTAGGGTTGACAGCAGCCAAAGGTTCAGAGTCATCCAAAGTAGCTAGAACCTCCTTCAGTAGCAACAAGAGAAGTTCAAGCTTAAATCTGAAATTACCTTCTTCAGATTCAGAGGATTTATCTTCCTCATCAGACAACTTGGAAAGGTTGACCAGCGCAGATTTAGAGGGATCAGAAACCTTATTAGCAGAAATATATGTCTAGATTTCCTCTTACACTTACCCGAAGAGGGAAAAGCAGATAAAGCTGCAGACACCAGAGGTTTTCTGTGCAGCAAAATCTCCTGGCAAATAAACACCCCCAGGAGGTTGAGAGGAACCGCAGGGCACTTTATGAGAAACTACTAAGGATTGAGACGTTTGAGGAAAAAGATGAGGCATGTCCTGAACAGCATTTTCCTGGGAGACATTTGGCTTTGAAGGGAGTAATTTATCTTTAAATTTTAACATCTTAGATAAGCATGAGGAACAAAATTGCATAGGGAGCACATTTGGAGCCTCTAAACAATGTAAACATTTAACGAATGTAATAGATTAATTCTGTTCTGTGTCCATTATAACAGAAGTGGTTCCTACTAATAACATTAAAAATAAAATTATATAATTCCTTTAAGCAATAAAGATAAATTTTAGAAAACAAAACCTCACACACTTCTAAGCCCACAGGCAACAGAAGCATCCTACCATACTGAGGAGTGATGTACACCACTAGGATAAGGAAAAAGGACTCTCCCACAGTGAATAAAAGGTACTCTTCTAATAGACGATCCGATCGTTAGAAGTCACCAGCCGCAAAAGCCGACTCCAGTGCCTACAAGCTCCGCTATTCAAATGAGCGTGAGCGGCATAAAAAAAGGAAACTGCGCCACATAGTAAAAGCGCGCGTTCCGTAACGGCTGTGACTGAACAGTAAATAAAAACTTGTTTGTACCTATTGTACCAGATTGTTTAATTTCCTATGACAGGTCAAAAACAAAAAATCAGGGAAGAATAAAACCTAAGCTCTCCTTCAGTCAGTCTCATAATATGGGGAAATTCCTAGCAATTTGCTATATATTAACCCCTTTAGTCTCCTAAACATACAAACGTGCCTGCAAAGAAACTGGCCAATGTTTTTATCTAGTATACTAGATATAATACTCCCAAATAGATCCACTTGAGGATTTAACCTCTAAAGTGCAGTCCTTCAGTACCTAGAAGGCAAAAGGCACTTACCTGTGGATCCAGCTGCAGGGCAGATATCAGCTACTTAGGAGTGACAGGTACTTCACTCCCTGTCATGGACCTGTAGTAAAAGAAAGAACAGAGTAACCAAACCTGGCTTTCTGCAAAGGGGTAGCAAACACTACTTTGCCACCTTCTAAAAGCCACCACTACTCTTACTAAAGAGATTGACGTGGACACAGCTAGAGCCCGATCCTTGCTTGAAGGGAAAGTACCCATAAAAGGATTAAATATCTTCAGACACCATCTTCGCACATCCTCCATTGACAGAGGCAAAGAGAATGACTGGGGATTATGGGTAAGGGAAGTTACACTTAACAGTTTTGCTGGGGTGCTCTTTGCCTTCTCCTGTTGGCCAGGAGTTGAATATCACACTAGTAATTGGAATGACGTTGTGGACTCTCCATGCCATAGGAAAGAAATAATTGTTACTGCTGAGCAGGAAAGGCAAAGGGCCACAGGACTGCCAGCTGCCCACCACCATTCAAACAAACTCAGTACAAAGTCAAAATGATAATGATAAAAATGATAAAATGTTATACAACTGTGCAATGAACTGTCTCAATGTCAAGGAAATTAGTTAATGTAAGATTAACAGTTGAAAAGAATTCTTAATTAAATGATCTTTCTGAGTGTTCTTTCTAGCTGCTAATCCTGAATCAAATACGTTTCTTAACATTTCAGTTGTACTCAATGATTTCCACATAGCTAATAGCAATTCTATTTCTTTGTAACTATTTAAATTATTTGCAAAAAAATGTCACTATGAGAAGACTGAAGTTCATGATACATTTATGAAAGCTGAAGGATGATGAATTATTGGGAAAAAAAGGCCAAAACTTTGATACATTTTATCTCTAATAAAAACAATGTCAAGTAGTTATCACATATTACAGCAGCAGTTGCCAACCAATATAATCATGTGAAGGGCACACAAAACAATCTTAGGAAATTGGTTGCAGAAGGCATAGCCCGGGTGTTTTCAAATTTCATGATATGGACACCTTGGTCCCACAGAATCCTATCTGTCCTATTTGTCACCATGTACCTAAGGTACATAAGAATGTGGAGTGTCCTCTGTATAGGCCAATAGTGGCTGGTATTGGCTCATTATTTGAGCCATTGGCAGAATGGTTGGATTGTATTCTCCAGCCACATGCCAAGTCACAGTTATCCTACCTTCAGGACACTTCACATGTATTGCTCACACTAGGTCAGGTTAAATGGCAGCCAGGTTTTACTTGGCTTATCCTGGATATAACCTCTGTTTACACCTTTATTCCCCAAAACATGGGCATACAGGCGGTTGAATACTTTATGAATAAAATAATCTATAGACAAGATAGAATATGTTTGTGAAGTGCTAAGATTTTTGTTGTCATACAAATTTTATGTTCAATAATGAGTATTTTCTTCAAACGTGTGGCACTGCCATTGGTGCTAAATTCGCACCCTCATTTGCAAATATTTAAGTGGCATGGTGGGAGCAACTATATATATATATATATATATATACACCTCTTATAATTCTTGGTATGCGGATATTGGAACTGTTTGTACGATATATAGATGATATGCTCCTCATAGTCAAAAAACCTGTGGATGATAAACTTTTTTTCTGACTTTTTAGCCTATTGCAATAACAAAGATTTTGGGCTGAGATTCACTGGGGAATACAGTGAGGAACAGATCAACTATTTAGATTTGACTTTACAAATTTTAGACAACCAAATCATCCCTAAAACATATAGAAAACCAACTGCAGGAAACACTATACTGCATGCAACATCACAGCACCCTGAACACCTTATCCAATCTATTCCAAAGTCACAATTTTTATGATTGAGAAGAAATACCAAAATAGACACTATTTATGATCAGCAATCAATAGAACTTAATAATAGATTAATGGACCAAGGTTACAAATATCATATGGCCAGATTACGAGTTTTGAGTTATGAGGGGTGCGGTACTAACTTGCACGTTATTGTCACCGCTCACTTACCTACAGCGCTGGTATTACAGGTTTTTATAAACCCGGCATTAAAAGGCAAGAAGTGAGCGTAGAGCAAAATTGTGCTCCATACCGCAATCCAATACCAGCGCTGCTTAAGTCAGCGGTGAGCTGGTTGTACGTGCTTGTGCACGATTTCCCCATAGAGATCAATGGGGAGAGCAGGCTGAAAAAAAGTCTAACACCTGCCAAAAAGCAGCGTAAAGTTCAGTAACGCAGCCCCATTGATTCCTATGGGGAAACACATTTTATGTTTACACCTAATGCCCTAACATGAAACAGAGTCTAAACACCCCTAATCTTACACTTATTAACCCTAATCTGCTGCCCACAACATAGAAACATAGATATTGACGGCAGATAAGAGCCATAGGCCAAGCAAGTCTGCCCCACCTTACCTAACAGTATAAACTTATCTAGTTCGTAGGATAGCCCTATGCTTGTCCCATGCATTTTTAAAGTCCCCCACAGTGTTTGTTGCTACTACCTCTTGAGGAAGTTTATTCCATAAATCAATCACTCTTTCTTTACAGAAGTGCTTCCTCAAATTACTCCTGAATCTACTACCCTTTAGCTTGAGCTCATGACCCCTTGTTCTTGAATTTTCCATTTTATGTAAAATACCCACAGCCTCAGTTTTACTAAACCCTTTAATGTACTTGAAAGTTGCTATCATATCACCTCTTTCCCTTCTCTCCTCTAAGCTATACATATTTAGGTCATTGAGCCTATCCTGGTAAGTTTTATTTTTTAGACCATGTACCATTTTGGTAGCCTCCTTTGCACAGATTCAAGTTTGTTAATATCCTTCTGAAGATATGGCCTCCAGAACTGCACACAATACTCAAGATGAGGCCTAACTAATGATCTATAAAGTGGCATAAGAACCTTACTATTTCTGCTGCAAATACCTCTACCAATACATCCAAGCATTCTGCTAGCCTTACTCGCTGCCTTACTACATTGTTTACTAGTTTTAAATCATCTGAAATAATAATTCCCAAGTCCTGTTCCTCGTCTGTAACAGTCAGTAAAGTGTCATTGAGTCTGTAATTAACATTTGGATTTTTCTTCCCTAAATGCATTATTTTACACTTTGCTGTGTTAAACTTTAGATCCCAGTCGTTTGTCCAATCCTCCAATTGTTGTATATCACTTCTCATTTTGTCTACCCCCCTGGAACATCCACTCTGTTGCAAATTTTTGTATCATCTGCAAAGAGACATACTTTCCCCTGTAGCCCTTTGCTGATATCGCAGATAAATATGTTAAACAAAACAGGCCCCAGAACTGACCCCTGAGGAACACCACTAGTAACAGCCCCCTCTGCTGAATGAACTCCATTTACTAAGACACTTTGTTTTCTGTCCTTAAGCCAGCATTCCACCCAGTTCACAATTTTTGAATCTAGACCAAGGAGATATAGTTTGTGAATAAGTTTATTGTGTGGGACGGTGTCAAATGCTTTGCTGAAATCTAGATATGCTACATCAACTGCTCCTCCCTTGTCTAATACTTTTGTTACATAATCAAAGAAGTCAATTAGATTAGTCTGACATGATCTCCCTGAAGTAAAACCATGCTGATTTTGGTCCTCTAAATTGTTTGTCTTTATGTAAGTCATAATTCTTTCCTTTAAGAGGCTTTCCATTAATTTCCCTACTACTGAAGTTAAACTAACTGGCCTGTAGTTGCCAGATTCTTCTCTACTGCCCTTTTATGAAGAGGTATTACATTTGCTATTCTCCAATCATCTGGGACAGCTCCTGTTAATAGTGACTGATTAAACAGATCAGTTAATGGGACAGTTAGCACTGATCGAAGTTCTTTTAAAACCCTTGGATGAATATTATCAGGACCCACTGCCTTTGTAACATTTATATTTGATAATGCTAACAAAACCTCATCCTCTGTAAAAAGATTACTGTTAAGCTTGTTTCTATTTTGCATAGCATCCCTTAATGTAGACATTGTATCTTCACAATCTTTAGTGAAAACAGAACAGAAGTAATCATTGAGACAGTCTGCAATCTGCTTATCTCTTCTATTATTTCTACCATCAACTGATTTCAATTTTACTATTCCTACCTTATTTTTTCTTCTTTCACTGATATATCTAAAGAATGTTTTGTCCCCATGTTTTACTGACTGTGCTATCTTCTCTTCTGCATGAGCTTTAACCTTCCTAATTAACTGCTTAGTCTTTTTTGTTGGAGTCTCCATATTTTCATATCATCATCTGCTTGTGTGTGTCTGTAATTTTTATAAGCTATCTTTTTTGTCTTTACAGCATGTGCTACTTCTTTGGAAAACCAAATTGGTTTCCGCTTTCTTTTACTTTTACAGACATCGCCGACACCTACATAATGGGTTATTAACCCATAAACCGCCGTACTCCGCATCGCAAACACTAGTAAATTATTATTAACCCCTATACTAAATTTATTAACCCCTAAACCTAAGTCTAACCCTAACCCTAACACCCCTAACTTAAATATAATTAAAATAAATAAAACCTACCATCATTACCTAAATTATTCCTATTTAAAACAAAATACTTACCTGTAAAATAAACCTAAGCTAGCTACAATATAACTAATAGTTACATTGTACCTATCTTAGGGTTTATTTTTTATTTTACAGGCAAGTTTGTATTTATTTTAACTAGGAATAGTAACTAAATAGTTATTAACTATTTAATAACTACCTAGCTAAAATAAATACAAATTTACCCGTAAAATAAAACCTAACCTAAGTTACACTAACACCTAACCTTACACTACAATTAAATAAATTACCTAAATTAAATACAATTAGCTAAATTACAAAAAAAAACAAAAACACTAAATTACAGAAAATAAAACAAATTACAAGATATTTAAACTAATTACACCTAATCTAATAGCTCTATCAAAATAAAAAAGCCCCCCCAAAATAAAACTAGCCTAAACTAAACTACAAATACCCCTAAAAAGGGCCTTTTGCGGGGCATTGCCCAAAGGAAATCAGCTCTTTTACTTGAAAAAAAAAAAACCCCCAACAGTAAATCCCACCACCCACACAACCAACCCCCAAAATAAAACCCTAACTAAAAAAACCTAAGCTCCCTATTGCGCTGAAAATGGCATTTGGATGGGAATTGCCCTTAAAAGGGCATTTATCGATATTGTAGCCCAAAGCCCTAACCTAAAAATAAAATCCACCCAATAAACCCTTAAAAAAAAAAACTAACACTAACCCCTTGAAGATCCACTTACAGTTTTGAAGATCCGACATCCATCCTCAACGAAAGCCGGGAGAAGTCCTCATCGAAGCGGCAAGAGTCCTCAACGAAGCCGGGAGAAGTCTTCATCCAAGCCGGGAGAAGTGGTCCTACAGACGGGCAGAAGTCTTCATCCAGACGGCATCTTCTATCTTCATCCATCCTGCGCGGAGCGGGTCCATCTTCAAGACATCGGCACGGGCATACTCTTCCAACGACAGCTAACGACAAATGAAGGTACCTTTAAGTGACGTCATCCAAGATGGCGTCCCTTAATTCTGATTGGCTGATAGAAGTCTATCAACCAATCGGAATTAAGGTTGAAAAAATCCTATTGGCTGATGCAATCAGCAATTAGGATTGAACTTCATCCTATTGGCTGATCTAATCAGCCAATAGGATTGAGCTTGCATTCTATTGGCTGATTGGAACAGTCAATAGAATGCAAGCTCAATACTATTGGCTGATTGGATCAGCCAATAGGATTGAAGTTCAATCCTATTGGCTGATTGCATCAGCCAATAGGATTTTTACAACCTTAATTCCGATTGGCTGATCGAATTTATCAGCCAATCAGAATCTAAGGGACGCCATCTTGGATGACGTCACTTAAAGGTACCTTCATTTGTCGGGTAGTCGTCGTTGGGGAGGATGCTCCACCCCGGATGTCTTGAAGATGGACCCACTCCGCGCTGGATGGATGAAGATAGAAGATGCTGTCTGGATGAAGACTTCTGCCCGTCTGGAGGCCCTTCTCCCAGCTTGGATGAAGACTTCTCCCGGCTTCGCTGAGGACATCTTGCCGCTTCGATGAGGACTTCTCCCGGTTCATTGAGGATGGATGTCGGATCTTCAAAACTGTAAGTGGATCTTTAGGGGTTTAGTGTTAGGTTTGGGTGGGTTTTATTTTAAGGTTAGGGCTTTGGGCCGCAATAGAGCTAAATGCCCTTTAAGGGCAATGCCCTTTTCAGGGCAATGGGGGAGCTTAGGTTTTTTTAGTTAGGCTTTTATTTGGGGGTTGGTTGTGTGGGTGGTGGGTTTTACTGTTGGGGGGGTTGTATGTATTTTTTTTGCAGGTAAAAGAGTGATTTCTTTGGGGCAATGTCCCACAAAAGGCCCTTTTAAGGGCTATTGGTAGTTTGTTTAGGCTAGGTTTTTTTTTTTTTTTTTTTGATAGGGCTATTAGATTAGGTGTAATTAGTTTAAAGATCTTGTAATTTGTTTTTTATTTTCTGTAATTTAGTGTTTTGTTTTTTCTTTAATGTAATTAGCAGAGTCCATGAGCTAGTGACGTATGGGATATACATTCCTACCAGGAGGGGCAAAGTTTCCCAAACCTTAAAATGCTATAAATACACCCCTCACCACACCCACAATTCAGTTTTACAAACTTTGCCTCCCATGGAGGTGGTGAAGTAAGTTTGTGCTTGATTCTACGTTGATATGCGCTTCGCAGCAGGCTGAAGCCCGGTTTTCCTTCAGAGTGCAGTGAATGTCAGAGGGATGTGAGAGAGTATTGCCTATTTGAATACAATGGTCTTTCTCTAGGGGATCTATTTCATAGGTTCTCTGTTATCGGTCGTAGAGATTTCTTCTCTACCTCCCTTTTCAGATCGACGATATGCTCTTATATACATTACCTCTACTTATTCTCGTTTCAGTATGGTTTGGCTATCTACTTTATGTAGATGAGTGTCTTAGGGTAAGTAAGTCTTATTTCTATTTATGACACTCAAAGCTATGGTTGGGCACTTTATATGCAAAGTTCTAAATATATGGTTTAAACTTATATTTGCCATGATTCAGGATAATCAGTATTCCTTCATTCAGACTGTCAGTTTCATTTTTTGGGAAAATGCATATAACATTTTTTTTTTTTTCTTAACTTAAATTTTCAATTGACTTTTTTCAAAAAATTGCGGGCTGTTAGGCTCGCGGGTGCAGAAAATGCTTCTATTTATTGCGTCATTTTTGGCGCAAGACTTTTTTGGCGCAAAAATTTCGTCATTTCCGGCGTCATAGTTGGCGCCGGAAGTTTTTACGTAATTGCGTCACTTTTTGACGTATGTGTACGTGTTTGTGTGCGTTTATACTTGGCGCCAAAAATATGGGCGTCATTCCTGGCGCCATTTTTTTTCACACTATTTCAGTCTCACTATTCAGTTGCTTCTGGTTTTCTAGAAGCTTGTTTCATTTTTAATTTTTTCCCATTCCTGAAACTGCCATTTAAGGAATTTTAATAATTTTGCTTTATATGTTGTTTTTTCTTTTACATATTGCAAGATGTCACTTGACCCTGGATCAGAATCTACTTCTGGAAAGACGCTGCATGATGTTGGTTCTACCAAAGCTAAGTGCATTTGTTGTAAACTTTTAGTAAACTGTTCTCCGGCTGTTTGTGATACTTGTCATGATAAGCTTTCAAACGCAGATAGTATTTTTTCCATTAGTAATAATCCATTACCTGTTGTTGTTCCTTCAACATCTAATGTTCAGGATGTTCCTGTTAATGTTAAATAATTTGTTTCTAAATCTATTCGGAAGGCTTGTCTGTTATTCCTCCTTCTGCTAAACGTAAGAGGTCTTTTAAAACTTCACATATTTCAGATGAATTTTAAATGACCGCCATCATTCTGACTTATCTATTTCTGATGTGGATCTATCTGATTCAGAAGATTCTACCTCAGATATTGGACACTGATAAATCTTCATATTTATTTAAGATGGAGTTTATTCGTTCTTTACTTAAGGAAGTGTTGATTGCTTTAGATATGGAGGAGTCTAGTCCTCTTGATATTAAACTACTAAGCGTTTAAATGCAGTTTTTAAACCTCTGTGGTTATTCCAGAAGTTTTTCCAGTTCCTGATGCTATTTCAGAAGTAATTTCTAGGGAATGGAATAGTCTGGGTACTTCTTTTACTCCTTCTCCAAGGTTTAAGAAATTGTACCCTTTGCCATCTGACAGATTAGAGTTTTGGGATAAAATCCCCAAAGTTGATGGGGCTATTTCTACTCTTAAACGTACTACTATTCCTACGGCAGATAGTACTTCGATTAAAGATCCTTTAGATAGGAAGCTTGAATCCTTTCTAAGGAAGGCTTATTTATGTTCAGGTAATCTTCTTAGACCTGCTATTTATTTGGCTGATGTGCTGCAGCTTCAACTTTTGGTTGGAGGCTTTAGCGCAACAAGTGTCAGACCATAATGTTTTAGCATTATTAAACTCCTTCAACATGCTAATAACTTTATGTGTGATGCCATTTTCGATATCATTAGAATTGATGTCAGGTACATTCTTTAGCTATTTTAGCTAGAAGAGCTTTATGGCTTAAGTCTTGGAATGCAGATATGACTTCTAAGTCAACATTGCTTTCTCTTTCTTTCCAAGGTAAATAAATTATTTGGTTCTCAGACTCAATAATTTCAACTGTTACTGGGGGAAGGGAGCCTTTTTACCTCAGGATAAAAAATCTAAAGGTAAATATAGGGCTGCTAATCGTTTTCGTTCCTTTCGTCAGAATAAGGAACAAAAGCCTGACCCTTCCTCTAAAGGAACAGTTTCCGTTTGGAAACATTCTCAGTCTAGAATAAATCCAAGCCTTTTAGAAAGTCAAAACCAGCTCCCAAATCCACATGAAGGTGCGGCCCTCATTCCAGCTCAGCTGGTAGGGGGCAGGTTACGATTTTTCAAAGATGTTTGGATCAATTCGATTCAAAGTCTTTGGAGTCAGAACATTGTTTCACAAGGGTACAGAATAGGTTTCAAGGTAAGACCACCTGTGAGAAGATTTTTTCTTTCACGCATTCCAGTAAACCCAGTGAATGCTCAAGCGTTTCTGAAATGTGTTTCAGATCTGAAGTCAGCTGGAGTAATTATGCCAGTTCCAGTTCTGGAACGGGGCCTGGGGTTTTATTCAAATCTGTTCATTGTTCAAAGAAAGAGAATTCTTTCAGACCGGTTCAGGATCTAAAAATTATTGAATCGTTATGTAAGGATACAAACATTCAAAATGGTGACTATAAGGACTATTCTGCCTTTTGTTCAGCAAGGGCATTATATGTCCACAATAGACTTACAGGATGCATATCTTCAGATTCCAATTCATCCGGAACACTATCAGTTCCTGAAATTCTCTTTTCTAGACAAGCATCATTACCAGTTTGTTGCTCTTCCTTTTGGTCTAGCTACAGCCCCAAGGATCTTTTCGAAGGTTCTCGGTGCCCTTCTCTCTGTAATCAGGGAGCAGGGTACTGCAGTATTTCCTTATTTGGATGATATCTTGGTACTTGCTCAGTCTTTACATTCTGCAGAATCTCACAATCAACTTGTGTTGTTTCTTCAAAGACATGGTTGGAGGATCAATTTACCAAAGAGTTCCTTGATTACTCGACAAGGATAACCTTTTTAGGTTTCCAAATAGATCCAGTGTCCATGACTTTGTCTCTTACAGAAAAGAGACGTCTGAAATTGGTTTCAGTTTGTCGAAACTTCAGTCTCAATCTTTCCCTTCGGTAGCTTTATGCATGGAAATTTTAGGTCTCATGACTGCTGCATCAGACGCAATCCCTTTTGCTCGTTTTCACCTCTCCAGCTTTGTATGCTGAATCAATGGTGCAGGGATTATACAAAGCTATCACAATTAATATCCTTAAATCCCAATGTTCGTTCTTCTCTGACTTGGTGGTTGGATCACCATCGTTTAGTTCAAGGGGCCTCTTTGTTTGTCCAACCTGGACTGTGATCTCAACAGATGCGAGTCTTTTAGGTTGGGGAGCTGTATGGGGATCTCTGACAGCGCAGGGGGTTTGGGAATCTCAGGAGGCAAGATTACCAATCAATATTTTGGAACTCCGTGCAATTTTCAGAGCTCTTCAGTTCTGGCCTCTTCTGAAGAGAGAATCGTTTATTTGTTTTCAGACAGACAATGTCACAACTGTGGCATATGTCAATCATCAAGGGGGGACTCACAGTCCTCAGGCTATGAAAGAAGTATATCGGATACTCGTATGGGCGGAATCCAGCTCCTGTCTAATTTCTGCAGTTCACATCCCAGGTATAGACAATTGGGAAGCGGATTATCTCAGTCGCCAGACGTTACATCCGAGCGAATGGTCTCTTCACCCAGTGGTATTTCTTCAGATTGTACAAAATCGGGGGCTTCAGAAATAGATCTTAAGGGGAAGCGGTGGAGCGTTGTCACTTCCTTGGAATTATCAACCTGCTTATATCTTTCCGCCTCTAGTTCTTCTTCCAAGAGTGATTTCCAAAATCCTAATGGAGCGTTTTGTTTGTTGCTGGTGGCTCCAGCATGGCGCACGGTTTTGGTATGCGGATCTCGTTCGGTGGCAAGTTGCCAACCTTGGACACTTCCGTTAAGGCCAGACCTTCTATCTCAAGGCCCATTTTTCCATCAGGATCTCAAATCATTAAATTTGAATGTATGGAGATTGAACGCTTAATTCTTAGTCATAGAGGTTTCTCTGATTCAGTGATTAATACTATGTTACAGGCTCGTAAATTTGTGTCTAGGAAGATCTATTACCGAGTCTGGAAAGACTTACATTTCTTGGTGTTCTTCATAAATTCTCTTGGCATTCTTTTAGAATTCCTAGAATTTTACAATTTCTTCAAAGATGGTTTGGAAGGGTTTGTCTGCAAGTTCCCTTGAAAGGACAATCTCTGCTCTTTCGGTTCTTTTTCACAGAAAGATTGCTAATCATCCTGATATTCATTGTTTTGTACAGGCTTTGGTTCGAATCAAGCCTGTCATTAAGTCAATTTCTCCTCCTTGGAGTCTCAATTTGGTTCTGAGGGCTTTACAGGCTCCTACGTTTGAAACCTATGTATTCTCTGGATATTAAATTACTTTCCTGGAAAGTTTTGTTTCCTTTTGGCCATCTCTTCTGCTAGAAGAGTTTCTGAATTATCTGCTCTTTCTTGTGAATCTCCTTTCTGATTTTCATTCAGGATAAGGCGGTGTTGCGGACTTCATTTAAATGTGTTAAAGTTGTGAATTCTAAAACATTAGTAGAGAAATGTTGTCCCTTCATTGTGTCCAAATCCTAAGAATTCTCTGGAGAGATCTTTACATACTTTGGATGTAGTTAGAGCTTTGAATATTATGTTGAAGCAACTAAAGATTTCAGGAAGACTTCTAGTCTATTTGTTATTTTTTGGTTCTAGGAAAGGTCAGAAGGCTTCTGCCATTTCTTTGGCGTCTTGGTTAAAGTCTTTGATTTATCATGCTTATGTGGAGTCGGGTAAATCCCCGCTCAAAGGATTACGGCTCATTCACTAGGTCAGTTTCTACTTCCTGGGCTTTTAGGAATGAAGTTTCTGTTGATCAGATTTGCAAAGCTAGCAACTTGGTCTTCTTTGCATACTTTACTAATTCTACCATTTTGATGTTTTCTCTTCTTCTGAAGCAGTTTTTGGTAGAAAAGTACTTCAGGCAGCCGTTTCAGTTTGATTCTTTGCTTATAATTTCAGTTTTTTTCATTATAAGATTAAAAACTTTTTGATTTGGGTTGTGGATTATTTTTTCAGCGGAATTGGCTGTCTTTATTTTTATCCCTCCCTCTCTAGTGACTCTTGTGTGGAAGTTCCACATCTTGGGTATCTCCTATCCATACGTCACTAGCTCATGGACTCTTGCTAATTACATGAAAGAAAACATAATTTATGTAAGAACTTACCTGATAAATTAATTTCTTTCTATATTAGCAAGAGTCCATGAGGCCCACCCTTTTTGTGGTGTTTATGATTTTTTGTATAAAGCACAATTATTCCAATATTATTTTGGATGCTTTCGCTCCTTTCTTATCACCCCACTTCTTGGCTATTCATTAAACTGAATTGTGGGTGTGTGAGGGGTGTATTTATAGGCATTTTAAGGTTTTGGAACTTTGCCCCTCCTGGTAGGAATGTATATCCCATATGTCACTAGCTCATGGAATTTGCTAATATGAAAGAAATTAATTTATCAGGTAAGTTCTTACATAAATTATGTTTTTTCATAATTTAGCTAATTGTATTTAATTTAGGGAATTGTATTTAATTTAGGGAATTGTATTTAATTGTACTGTAAGGTTAGGTGTTGGTGTAACTTAGGTTAGTTTTATTTTACAGGTAAATTTGTATTTATTTTTAGCTAGGTAGTTAGAAATAGTTATAAACTATTTAGTAACTATTCTACCTAGTTAAAATAAATACAAATTGCCTGTAAAATAAAAATAAACCCTAAGATAGATACAATG